>NW_026861623.1:0-376885 GCF_026571515.1 Ruditapes philippinarum
ATAAGGGGAAAAATAGGCTTTAAAACATTGCAAATATAACAATATTTGTGATTAGTCAAAAAGAGCTGAAAAACTTTTTATGAAATTGCCCATCTTTAATTCAAGAGTTTATCTCCTGTTTAAGAATTTTGCTTTTAAAATGTTTTATTTGGTAACAGGATGTTTCAAATATTAAAAATTTAGAGTGTCCTTCAGTCCGTCTGTCTGTCTGTTCATAAAAACTGTTTCCTGTGATCACTTTTAAAGAACTTTTCCAACAAATGTACTTAAAATAGAGAAAAATTGAAAAACATTAGTGAAATGGCCCTTCAGAATGTTGATGGGGTTCTAACCAGGGTATGGGACTTATGGATTGCTTGCAATACTATGATAATTGCTTGTTTTTGAATGGATTGTCTTCAACTTGAACATAATAATCTTCAAGGATATCCCTTAAAAATAACCAGTCAGACCTTGACATTCACTCATCAATGACTTGACTTTGAAGTTCAAATTATTGAAATTTTCATTTTTTTTGGCTATTATTGGCTGTAACTTTGTTATTTGAATGGATTGTCTTCAAACTTGAACAATAATAATCTTCAAAGATAACTGTTTAAAAATATACCGAAAGACCTTGACCTTCACTCATTAATGACATTGCCTTTGAAGGTCAAATTATTGAAATTTTCATTGTATTTTGGCAGTAACTGACTGTAAATTTGCTATTTTTGAAGGGATAAACTTATATTATAACAGAACATCTTAAGGACCAGACCTTGTTGTTTATCAAAACCCAAATTTTGCTTGGGCTCTTTATGACCTTGACCTTGAAGGTTATATTACTGAATTTTCTCAGATTGTGCATTTAGGCTTTGGTGTGTGTGTATGTATAGTATATGTATTATATATATATATATATATAAATGTGTGTTTGTATATATATACATATATGCAGGTATATATATATATAAATATATATATATATATGCATGTATATATATATATAGTACATATATAGATATATATATATATATATCAATATATATATATATATATATCAATATATATATATATATATATTATATATATATATATATATATATATATATAACATGTATATATAATTGCGTCATGTTTTTCTATTTTTAGAAATTGCGTACATTTTTTCTATTTAGAAAATTGCGTCATTGTTGCTATTTTTAGAATTTGCGTCATTTTTTTCTATTTTTAGAAATTGCGTCATTGTGTTGCTATTTTTAGAAATTGCGTAATTTTTTCTATTTTTAGAAATTGCGTCATTTTTTCTATTTTTAGAAATTGCGTCATGTTTTTTTCTATTTTTAGGAAATTGCTTCATTTTTTTTCTATTTTTAGAAATTGCGTTCATGTTTTTCTATTTTTAGAAATTGCTTAATTTTTTTCTATTTTTAGAAATTGCTTCATTTTTTTTCTATTTTTAGAAATTGCGTCATGTTTTTCTATTTTTAGAAATTGCTTAATTTTTTTCTATTTTTAGAAATTGCGTCATTGTTGCTATTTTTAGAAATTGCGTCATTTTTTTCTATTTTTAGAAATTGCGTCATTTTTGTTCTATTTTTAGAAATTGCGTCATTGTTTCTATTTTTAGAAATTGTGTCATTTTTTCTATTTTTAGAAGTTGTGTCATGTTTTTCTATCTTTAGAAATTGCGTCATTTTTTCTATTTTTAGAAATTGCGTCATTGTTGCTATTTTTAGAATTTGCGTCATGTTTTTCTATTTTTAGAAATTGCGTCATCGTTGCTATTTTTTAGAAATTGCGTCATTTTTTTCTATTTTTAGAAATTGCGTCATTTTTGTTTCTATTTTTTAGAAATTGCGTCATTGTTTCTATTTTTTAGAAATTGCATCATTTTTTTCTATTTTTTAGAAATTGTCATTTTTTCTATTTTTAGAAATTGCGTCATTGTTGCTATTTTTTAGTAATTGCGTCATTTTTTTCTATTTTAGAAATTGCGGTCATTGTTGTTCTATTTTTAGAATTGCGTCATTTTTTTTTTCTATTTTTAGAAATTGCGTCATTGTTGTTCTATTTTAGAAATTGCGTCATTTTTTTTTCTATTTTTAGAAATTGCGTCATTGTTTTCTATTTTTAGAAATTGCGTCATTTTTTTCTATTTTTAGAAAATGCGTCATTTTTTTCTATTTTTAGAAATTGCGTCATTGTTGTTCTATTTTTAGAAATTGCGTCATTTTTTTTCTATTTTTAGAAATTGCGTCATTGTTTCTATTTTTAGAAATTGCGTCATTTTTTTTCTATTTTTAGAAAATGCGTCATTTTTTTCTATTTTTAGAAATTGCGTCATTGTTGTTCTATTTTTAGAAATTGCGTCATTTTTTTTCTATTTTTAGAAATTGCGTCATTGTTTCTATTTTTAGAAATTGCGTCATTTTTTTCTATTTTTAGAAAATGCGTCATTTTTTCTATTTTTAGAAATTGCGTCATTGTTGCTATTTTTATAAATTGCGTCATTGTTGCTATTTTTAGAAATTGCGTACTGTTGTTATTTTTAGAAATATGCTTAATGTTTCTATTCATATATATACAAAATATATAAACAAAACTAATGTGACAGGACAGACTAAATTTATAAAAAGGAAACATCAATATATGTTCAAACCTTTCTATGTTTGCGTTTAGAAAAAGTAAAAAGTCGAGCGTTGCCCCCGCCCGGCGGTGGCTCTTGTTATATCTCGCTACATTCTGGAATTAAAATTTGAGCCCAAAAAGTGAAACAAAATGAAAAAAAATGTCAGTGATATACAGTGACTGCCATACATTTTAGTTATTTGGTTTGTGTGAATCTTGGGTTAAAATCTTTAAGATAATTTAATTCTCAATATGCTCCCACCAATAAAGATAGAACAACTAATATTGAACTTGTGTACCAGATTTTTCTGTACACAAGACAGCTTCAATTGTCTGGTTCTCAACAAATAGGCAACAATTATGAAGATACACCACTAATATGGTGCCATCTTGGCTTTGTAAATATTATAAATGCACATTTTGCCTCAGAAATGAATATTTTTTTAGTTTTAGGTTTACCCTCCGTCCGTCTGTCAGTCCATATATCCGTCTGTCCACAAAACTGGATCCCGCTATAACTTAAAAAGTACTGAAAATATTTTTATGAAACTTGGTATATGGATAGATGGCAGTATGGAGATTATGCACGTCTTTTTCTTTACTTCCTATGTTGAAAATTCTGGTTGCTATGGCAACAAATAGGCTGAAAATATGGCAAATTTTACACATAAACTGGATCCCGCGATAACGCAAAAAGTACTGGAAATATTTTTATGAAACTTGACATATGGGTAGATGGCAGTCTTGAGATTATGCACGTCTTTTTCTTTTCTTCCTATGATGAAAATTCTGGTTGCTATGGCAACAAATAGGCTGAAAATATGGCAAATTTTACACATAAACTGGATCCAGTGATAACGCAAAAAGAACTGGAAATATTTTTATGAAACTTGACATATGGGTAGATGGCAGTCTTGAGATTATGCACGTCTTTTTCTTTTCTTCCTATGTTGAAAATTCTGGTTGCTATGGCAACACATAGACTGAAAATATGGCAAATTTTACACATAAACTGAATCCAGTGAAAACTCAAAAAGTACTGGAAATATTTTTATGAAACTTGACATATGGGTAGACAGCAGTCTTGAGATTATGCATGTCTTATCTGTTCTTCCTATTTTGAAAAAATATCAGTTGCCTTGGCAACAAATAGGCTTAAAACATGGCAAATATAACAATATTTGTGATTAGTCAAAAAGAGCTAAAAAATTTTATGAAATTGCATCTTTAATTCAAGAGTTATCTCCTCTTTAAGAATTTTGCTTTTAAAATGTTATATTTTGGTAACAGGGATGTTTCAAATATTAACTTTAGAGTGTCCTTCAGTCCGTCTGTCTGTCTGTTCATAAAAACTGTTTCCTGTGATCACTTTTAAAGAACTTTTCCAACAAATTTACTTAAAATAGAGAAAAATTGAAACACTAGTGAATGGCCAATGGCCCTTCAGAATGTTGATGGGGTTCTAACCGGTAGGGGACTTATGGATTGCTTGCAATACTATGATAATTGCTTGTTGTTTCTTGAAAGCACATGTATGAGTTTTGTAACATGGGTTTTGTAAGGTGCTTATTATCTGAAGAAAGTGCAACTGAATGTGAAATCTTTTGTTATAAAAGTAGCAAAATATAATCAATGTAGTATTTTGACTTCCATACAAAATACCAAAATCACTACAACTTCACTGATTACCAAAAGGCATCAATGGTTCAGGTAAGTGGCCAATTAGTAACTTTTTGGAAACTACAACAGCATACCAAAAATAAAAGCACTTCTAGGGCATAACGGTCTATGATGTATGTGATATTTCTGTTCAACCAATGTGTACAAACTATTTCAGGAAACTTGTGCATGATTACTGGAGGTCACAACTTGGGGCGAGTTGGAGTCATCCAACACAGAGACAGACATCCTGGTGGATTCGATATTGTACATGTTAAAGATGCCGTTGGACATTCATTTGCCACAAGGTATTTCCTTTTTGTAATACTTAATAGTGTGTACATACTTGTTGAAAGTAGTCCCTACTGTCAGAAGATATCGTAGTATCGTGTGGTGGTACCAAGTGTTCATTGTCATGCGTGTGTAGAAATATTTTCTGTAAAACCACAAGACTAGTGTTGATGGAAGTATGCAAGGATCTTTCTTGTACTGAGCTCTTTTAGAGTTGTTTAAATATAACTTCATTACAATCAAAACTTCAGATGCCTTGGTGAATAATGGATATAATCTTCGTAATCTTTAAAAAGATGTATTTCTAAGTGAAAGGATTAAGGAAGGTCATAAGCTTAGATGTTTTACATGTGACGTTTGGTTAATAAGCACATCTTACTGTTCATTGAATATCAGAGTCAAGTAAAATTTAACTAAATGTAATTAATGTTGGAATCATACTCTGAATTGTTTTTTTTTCTGCCCTTTTAACTCTAATAATAAAAATCAAGGGGGTCACTGATTCGATTCTCAGGGTGAGGCAAAATTTCGCAGTGAAAAATGATCGCAGATATTGAGCATACTGGTAATTTGTCCATCATTGCTAATTTGTCCATCATTGCTAATTTAGAAATCATGTGGGATTAGTTATTGGTTACTTGTGGAGAAATTTGTTAATACTTTATTTGTCCAGGAAAGCCTGCTTACTAAATCAACCACAGAGATAATCGCTTTGTATTAAAGTGAGCATAAAAATTAAACATGAACTTAATAATGTTATTATTCAAAGTGACATTGAATATGAAGTTAGTTTCCAGTCACTAACTAAAAACCATTTTACCCATAACCTTAAAACTTCATAAAAGTATAGATCTCATGGAGGAGGAGAGGTTTACTTTTTGTGGGCTTGACTGCTCAAAGGTCAGAGTTATCTTAAAGTTGGTATAATCTATTAATGGGGCATTAGTGTCATTTTGGCATTTCTTGTTATGCCCCCTTCAACCTCCTTTGGCACTTCATGACCTGTTTTGAATTTTATACGCCCAAAACTATAATGTCTATGTATTTAGTATGTAGCATTGCCTTATTGACCTTTACAAAATTGATATGAATCATGCTCTTGGTTCAACATTTGCCCGGCTCCAGGAATCACTTGATTTATATTGACTTATAATTGAAAGACACATCTGAGATTTATTGTGTGAAACTATGTTGCAATCTTACATATTTGGCATGTAATATCACTTTTTTGACCACAAAATAACTGGTATTAAAGAAGCCCCATGGGTCATTATTGGCACGCCCCTTGGGTCATTTGCATGTAGTTAACAAAGTCTTATATGAGAAAAGTCCCGTCCCCCCCCCCCCCCCCCCAAAAAAAAAAAAAAAAAATAAATAAGGTTACTGTTTTCTATAAACTTATATAGGAAAACACATTTGTGAAACTTCAGAGCCCAGAGCTTAGATATTTGGCATGGAGCAGCAATTTGTAGATTTTTTTAAAAGTTACATTTATCATGACCCTCCAGTCAAAATTTATATAAAACATTTTTCAGACAAGTTTCTTGATGGGGTCTTTACCTTAATTAAAAGATTATTTTTGGTTACTGAAACAAATTAAGATTTGGGCTGATATTGCCCCTTTATTGTGTTTTCTTGTTGGCTTACATTGACCTTGTATGCCAAAGTCACAATGACCTGGCCATATGACTAATTGGCTTGGGCATACATGTTTGACAAACATATCTATTGTCTTTCCTTTATACAGCTTTTCTCTGTTGAATCAATCATTGTTAAAGTATATCTTGCTCTTCTTTCAGATTGAGTTATGTGTTTGTTATTGGTAAGGGCAGCAAGCCATGGGTGTCGCTACCACGTGGCAAGGGAGTCAAACTTTCCATTGCTGAGGAGAGAGACAGAAGAATGGCCATGAAGAGCCAGTGATTTCTCTTGTAAATTATTAGAGACAATAAACCGCTGTGAAGAGAAAATTAGTTATCTTATGTAGTAACTGGAAGGAATAGTTTAGTTTCCCTAAGTCCGTCTCCTTTCTGGGTTTTGAATCCTGGCAGATTTAGGAGTATGTGAAGCTTTCAAACGTTCTTGTTCAGGATTTTTGGTCATGTTTTAGCATCTTAGTTTAAATGGCTTTTGACTGAATCATCTGAAATTTAATGCATGTCTTTGAGATTATAAAATGGATGCCACTATCCAAGGGTCATAACTGCACAAAGTTCATTGTTAAAAAACAAAGGGCAATAACTCTTAAATTAGGCAAGGCAGAGTTACAGTTCTTTTGCACTTCGATGAGATCTATTTACTTACCTACAAAATTTGAATAACTGACGGGACTTTGTATGGATCTTTGTGAATTAGGAAAACTTCTTTAAAGCTTGATGCAACATAAATCTTCAAAAAAAAAAAAAAAAGTGATCGAGATATATACTCCTCTCTTGTATTTGGTCACTTTCCAAGACTCGTTACTGTGATATGGATTATGGGCCTCCCTTTATGAGCTTGAAAAATTCACTCCTGGACTTTTACATGACTCTGGGTCTAGTTTACTGAGAATAGTTTAACATGCTGTACTAGTGACTTCCTGTAGTTGGGAAATGGCAATATGACTTAAAACTGGTGACTTAAAACGAAAACAAAAATAATACACAAGTAAAAATTAGTTTATTTAACTTTATTCAGGAGTTATAATCAACACAAACTTTATAAGGTACAAAAACCTTTGGGTACATGTATTTAAAGCTACATTTCTCCAGATGATGTAAAAAAAATCCAAAGACTTGAGTAAAATCATATACAAGATCCAAGTAAATTTAATTACTTGGTAATAATTTACATTTTATGTGTGATAAATGACTGATTTTACAATATTAATCAACATACTCCTACTGCATGACTTACACTGTGGTCTAATATTGCATAATTTGACCACTTCAGTAGTTCATGTGGATTGTAAGTGCCGTTGGCCGTGTATAAATTTTTTCTTTTGTTCACTTAAGTTCACAATATTTTACTTCTAAACATGTTTCTATGAACGTGGAGACCTGCTGTTTTAAAGACATAAATGCTAACTTTACCCTGTAAATATAGAGTTCTAGGAGGAGCAGTTTGCTTTATTAACTCTGTTAGATATTAAATTGGCATAATTTAAATTAAATGTCACCTTGACCTTTTGATCCAGCATGCCAAAGTTCCACATACTAAATTCATAAAGCAAAGGTTATTGTGGCTTGATAATGGCGGGTTAGACATGTCAACGTGCAGAATGGTCAGTTTCATGTATTATTACCACAGTGAGGTGTGAGAACAACTTTTAACTTTACAAAAGATGGAGGAACAGAAAATAAAGATTTTTAGCTTGTCTGTTTCGAAGGGGGAAAAAAAGGCTTTTCTGATCGATGTGTCGTCATCATTGTCGTCATGCAAAATTTTTTTAATGTAGCCCATTTTCAGAGGGTTTTTAACATGAAATTTGAAATACTTCTCATGACAAGGTGTAGTTGTTAGAAAATGGGCATTACTCTGAAAGCAATATTTTTATGCCACCGCAGCATTTGCAATGCGGTGGCATATAGCGATTCACCTGTATGTGTGTTCTATAGATTATACAGTGAACTTAAAAAATCTTCTTGTGAAAACAACTAGTCCAATTTCAATCAAACTTGTCAGGATTGATCCTTGGGTGAAGGGCTTCCAAAGTTGATTCCATGCATAAATCTGGTTGCCATGGCAACCAAAAAGGAATTATGAAATTAAATTAAAAAAGTCTTCTTGTAAAGACCCACAAGGCCTAGAGCATAGATATTTTGCATAAGGCATTGTCTGGTAGACCTCTTCCAAGATTGTTCAAATTATAGCCCTGGGGTCAAAATTGGCTCCGCCCCAGTGGTCTTTATTTTTTAATATGTACATAATAGTAGAAACTTAAAATATCTTCTTGTCTGAAAGTACAAGACTTACAGTTTTGATATTTGGTATATGATATCATCTATAGGTACTGAACCAAAGTTGTTTAAATTTTGCCTCTAGCATCAAAATTAGCCCCGCCCCAGGATCATGGGTTTTCCTTATATGTATATAGTAAAATCTTTAAAAAATCATCATCTAGAAATTGACAAAGGCTAGAGGTTAGATATTTTGCATGATACATTGTGTAGTGAACCTCTATAAGATTGTTCAAATTATAGTCCAGGGGTCAAAATTGACCCCACCCCGGGGGTCATTGATTTTCACTATATACATGATAGTAAAAAAATAAAAAATCTTCTTGTCTGAAGGTTCAAGGCTTAGAGCTTTGATATTTGTATATGATATCATCTATAGGTACTCTACCAAATTTGTTCAAATTTTGCCTCTAGTGTCAAAATTAGCCTGGCCCGGGGGGTCATAGGTTTTCCTTATATGTATATAGTAAAAACTTTAAAAAAATCATCTTCTCTAAATTGACAAATGCTTGAGGCTAGATATTTTGCGTGAATCTCTAGCAAGATTGTTCAAATTATAGCCCTGGGGTCAAAATTTGCCCCGTCCCGGGGGTCATTGATTTTAAGTTGCTATGTACATATAGTAAAAAAATTAAAATCTTATTGTAGGTACAAGGCTTAGAGCTTTGATGTTTGCTTTATAATATCAGCCATAGGAACTCTACCAAAGTTGTTCAAATTTTGCTCCTGATGTCACATTGATTTTCATTATGCTATATAATATTGAAGAATTGGAGAAAGCTACAGCTCAGATATTTGAGTCTTTTGACATGAAATGTTGTTTGGTGGACCTGTATAAAGATTGTTTGAATTAACCCTTGGGTCAAAATTTTGCCTTGCCCAAGCCAATGACCTACTTGCTTGTCCTTTGATGTACAGCAATGAAATTTTGGACTATGTGCACAGTTCTAAATGTAAAATTGAACTTTGATATCAGGTGACCTAGATTTTGATGATGTGACCTACATGTACTTTCTTGTTCTTTGATGTGCAGCTATGAAATTTGAACCATGATCACAGATTAAGATATAAGTGTGAACTTTGAAATCAGCTGGCCTAGATTTTGACAGTGTCTTACTGTGTTGTCCTTTGATGTGCAGTCATGGAATTTTGGCCATGTGAAATATGACCTTCACCGCTAGACTGAACTGCATCAGTAGATTTAACCACTAATCTGATAATAAGAATGAGATAGGTCAGTGATCTATGCAAACCACTAATCTGATAATAAGAATGAGATAGGTCAGTGATCTATGCAAACCACTAATCTGATAATAAGAATGAGATAGGTCAGTGATCTATGCATTATGGCAATCTTCAATTGTATAGAAACAAAAACAATCTGTTCCTACATTACTATTTAGTGTTTGTTGTACATGTATTAATGCGGTGGCATAGCATTTTTCACAAATGCAATCTTGTTTTGAGTTATGCCTCTTTAGACATAGATGAACAATACAGTGCATGCGGTGCTCTTCTTTTAAATATGACCGAAAGCTAAGCTACTGTACCCTAAAATAGTTCATTTTAAATGAATAGAATTGTAATTGCAGAGGTTGCCTATTCAAGCTAGAAGATGTTTTTCCTTAGCCAAAATGTTTGACCGACTAATTCCGATCTACATTTAAGGAGCAATTATCCTTCAACGAGACGTGATATGCTCGCAATTACTGTGCCTCTCGTAGGAACTCGAAAACAGGACCGCAGATTGCGGCGCATATTTTCGATCGTGTAACGGTTTTTAAAAACGTTTCTGCTACATCTTAATATCTTTTAGTATTCTACGAGTGTATGGACTCAAAAAATATACATTGTATTATCAATTGAACCCAATCTGTCTCTTTTAAAACTGGTCAAATTTTACGGTATTATAAAAAAGACAAGTTCTTTTTTCAATATACCGTAAATTTGACTGATTTTTAAATTAGCAGATTATATTAAATTGAGATAAGATAATTAAAGACCACCCGCTCGCATCATATGAAAAGATATTCAAAGGTCGGACAAACAATATGTAAAGCCGTAATATGTAAATAAATTCGGATTTATTCGCCGCAATATGCGGTCCTGTTCCAGAGTTCCTATGTGTGCCTCTATGATAATGTGAGAGTGACGTTGCATTTTTTGTGTACACAAACGTTTACAATCTTTATCTGAATAGGTAAAACAGGGTTTATAGTACAAGATAAAAAATATAATTTTAAATGTCTTTATGTCAAAGTTGGTAGTCATTTGGATGCAATGCAAATTAATTTTTTTCACGAGTTCGAGCCTCACAAATTGTTTATATTTTTCCTTTCTTTTTGTTTTCCCCTTTTTCAGTTTTACTGAAGATGCAAATGAATTGGAAAATAAAAATATTTTTATTAAAATATCTTATAATTTAAATATACCGGTAATATTTTTATCCTGTGTAGTGTGAAAAAACGCAATTGTCAGAGTACTTGTGCAGTGCACGAGTATTTCGTTCCAAATGAACTATTGTTGAAACAATTTGTGTACATGTATTCATATGTATTCATTCCGTTTAGTATTCGGTATAAGGTTGTATCAACTTGCTACATATTACTTTTGGAAACAAAAAAAAATGTGAAATGAGAGTTAATAGAAATTAACACAACACTACATCTTGAAAACATATTACATATTCGTATTTGATTGTTTATATATAGAAATTAATTTTTGAGAAAAAGTACAATCCGAACCAGTTTAACTAGAAGGTTATCTGGCAACGTTACCTACGCTGACTGATCAATGTGTCAATATTTTAATTATCCCCCGCCGATGGAATCGAGAGGGGGACATAGTTTTGGCGTTGAGCAAACATTTTGGGTTTAGGGGCTATATAACAGTAAAGAGAACAAAAGAGAACAATAGGTTCATTCCGTGATCAAAGGGTTTATGGGCTAGTAGCCCATAAGAAAACAAAGACAATAAGAAAGAAAATAGCCCCTAAACCCAAAATGTTGGAACGTCCGTCCATCCGTCCGTCCGAATTTCGTTTCCGTACTAGTTCTCTGCAACTACTGGCTGGAATTCAACGAAACTTTATGGGAATCATCAATATCAAGAGGAGATGCGCATATCGTCGGCTTGTTCCGGTTCGACACTTTAACTCAGAGTCATGGCCCTTGATTAGTTATGTAGTATGCATAAAGAGTAACAAGAACTGTCGGAGGACAGTATCGGCTCGACTATTCAAAAATTGTCACAATGGTGTTTTATTGAGTATAATAATGCTAATTACCTATGAATACATAAAATTTTGACCGAAATGGTACAAAGGCTTGTTATAAAGATGTTTTATCAAGTAAATCACTGCTCTATTATTATGAATGCATAAAATTGTCCCAAAAAAAGGCACAAACTCTTCAGTAGTTATGGAGATAACGGCTTACAAGCAAAACTTTACCATGAATTTCTAAGTTGAAAAAGGGGAGAAAAATCAGCCTAAATGCAAGATAGAATTATCAGTGACCTACAATTATGATTCTAAATGCATATGTGAAGTTTTAAATATATATCTTTAAAAGTTATTGAGATATGTAAAACTTGCATGTAAACATTAACCAAGAGACTAAGTAGAAAAGGGGAGATGAATCAGCCTAAATGCGAGTAGAGTTATGGAACTTGGTCAGTGACATACAATTATGACTCTCCAATTATGACCCTAAGTACATGTGTAAAGTTTCAAGTGAATATCTTTGAAGACCTTTAACCAAAATTTCTAAGTTTCAAAGGGGCATATTATTCTGCAAATATTGCAGGCAGAGTTATGCAATTTTGCAAACTGATGTACATTGTTACTATAAAAAAGTATTGTAAATTTCAATTGAATATCTCAAGCAATAATTGAGATATTTGACTTTACAAAAAAAAAAACTTTAACCAAAATTTCCAAGTTATAAAGGGGCTTAAATCTGTAAATATTATAGGCAGAGTTATCCAACTTGTCAATCTGATGTACATTGTTACTATAATAAGTATTGTAAGTTTCAATTGAATATCTCAAGCAATAATTGAGATATTTGACTTTACAAAAAACTTTAACCAAAATTTCTAAGTTAAAAATGGGCATTATTAATTCTGTCAATATTGTAGGCAGAGTTATCCAACTTGTCAATCTGATGTACATTGTTACTATAAATAAGTATTGTAAGTTTCAATTGAATATCTCAAGCAATAATTAAGATATTTGACTTTACAAAAAACTTTAACCAAAATTTCTAAGTTAAAAAGGGGCATAATTCTGTAAATACTGTAGGCAGAGTTATCCAACTTGTCAATCTGATGTACATTGTTACTATAAATAAGTATTGTAAGTTTCAATTGAATATCTCAAGCAATAATTGAGATATTTGAATTTACAAAAAACTTTAACCAACGCTGACGCCGACGCCGGGGCGACTACATTAGCTCTCATATTCTTCGAATAGTCGAGCTAAAAATCGTTTCCGCGCTACTTCTCTGCAACCACTGACTGGAATTCAACGAAACTTTATGGCAAGAGGGGATGCGCATATCGTCGCCTTGTTCCGGTCAGACACTTTAACTCAGAGAGTTATGGCCCTTGATTAGTTCTGCAGTATCGTTTCCGCGCTACTTCTCTGCAACTACTGGCTGGAATTCAACGAAACTTTATGGGAACCTTCAATACCAAGAGGAGATGCGCATATCGTCACCTTGTTCGGGTCAAACACTTTAACTCAGAGTTATGGCTCTTGATTAGTTATGCAGTATGCATATAGAGCAAAAATCGTTTTCGCGCTACCTCTCTGCAACTACTGGCTGGAATTCAACAAAACTTTATGGGAACCTTCAATACCAAGAGAAGATGCGCATATCATTGCCTTGTTGGGGTCAGACATTTTAAATTAGAGTTATTGCCCTTGATTACTTATGCAGAATGCATATAGAAAAATATTCGTTCCTGCGCTACTTCTCTGCAACTAATGAAACTTTATTGGAACCTTCAATACCAAGATGAGATGGGCATATCGTCGCCTTGTTCGGGTCAGACATTTTAACTTAGAGTTATGGCCCTTGATAACTTATGCAGTATACAACCAGAGCAATAATCGTTTCCGTGCTACCTCTCTGTAACTACTGGCTGGAATTCAATGAAACTTTATGGGATACGAAGAGGATATGTGCATATAGTCACCTTGTTCCGTTCAGACACTTATAACTCAAATGTATGGCCCTTGATTAGTTATGCAGTATGCATACATCTCATTGGCATTTCCAGATAATACTATTTAACACAGAGTTAAGGCTCTGTTATTGCCCTGAATATTTATCAAGTTCAAAGAATATTACTGTTTATGCCATGATAAATATATAAATAAAGCCTTATGTCTTCAGTTGTTGTGTTAGTAATAACCAGTACTCGGCGGGGGATATAAATTCAACGAATTTGCTTGTTGATATTGCAAGCATACGTGTCCAAAGATAATAAACACAATATGATAACTGTTTTACACCGTAATAGTGGACTTGACCGCCGCGTCACTAAATAATTATCCTAAACGGACAGTAAGTCCATTCCTGTAACTAGGGTAAATAAAGTTTATATTTATTGAGAAATGAACAAGTATAGCTTCAGTTTATACATACATGTATTTCTTTTAGCAAATTTACAAAAGTGGTTTTATTTTATATTACATCACAATTATATGGATTGAGAAACGAGCATATATTGCTACTTGATGAAGTTTATTGCATAAATTACAAATTTTCAAATAAGTATGCCTTATTTAACAGAAGGAAAAGAAGATAAAAGTGTATAAAAACAGTTGTGTCAGTTCAAAATGATATTTTGGAAGATGTAGTCTGGAATTAGGATTTAAATTGCGCTAATAACATAAATGACTAAAATTTGACCCTAAATATCTTATCGGGTCTTGTCCATTTTTCAGTCTGGAAAAAGCCATTCAAAAAAACTTACTGAACAGCGACCAGTGCAGACCATGATCAATCAACATGTACGTGTCGGATGCAATTGGTATCCGTGTCGTCTGGTCATGGTCTGGACTGGTAAATTCAGTTACCGCCAGTAGAATAAAAGTAGCAGAAATGTTTCTTGGTAAAAGTTGAAAGGTATCCTGTAGGATTTAGACTTTTACATGAAGCAAAATGTAAACTTTGGTTTTTACTGTATTATTTAAATACCTTACTATATAATGATTTAATTAAGAAGGATTTATGCGAGACAGTTGTTAATAATATAAACAGAGGTAAAAAGTTTCGATTCAAAAGCAAACAGATTCAGGGCATATAAAATGACGAGGATCAAAAGTTGGGAGTGCTTCATCATAAATTGTACATAAGTGAAGAATATTTCTGACCTTGACTTGATTCCTCACTTCAAATCGTTATATACTCAGTTGCAAAAGAAAGTATTCATTTGCTTACCGGGTATTTTAAATTTTGTATACTTTTTAAAGCAAATTATTGGCATATTTGGTAAAATTTGCAGAAATGTATTGACTACATGGTGGTTTGTCTGATTTTTGTCAGAACTGTGATGACATTTAAACAGCTTTAGGGTGAAGTTGCAGAGTTCTGCTTTTTGTAAATGCTTTCTTGCCTTTGGATATGGAAGGTCATTCAAACCCAATTCCACATGACGTCACGTCAGTTTTGTCAATCTCGAACACTCCCGTTGATCCATTGACGTGATAGACGCTTCACACGAAGCCACAATTCGAATAATTATCAAAATTCAATACAAAGTAAACCATTTTGTGGTCAATACATTTCTACCGCATTTGCCAATATTTTGCAGAATTTCCAAGTAATCAAGTGCATACTTCCTGAGTATATTTTATGCTTACTTGTATTGGTGAAAGGTATATAGTTTTTACCACACTGCATACTAACTGGAAATTAATCACCTTTAAAATTTATTACCTGTTATAAGATAATTGATATGTTGCGGAAAAGTGGTTCACAAATACGACACTATATATTTAACACAAGAGTAGACGAGATGCATACGACTTAAGCTATGACACCATTTAAAATTAATAGCCTGCTAAGTTTATGTATTTGTAGATTTTTACTGTAGCATCCCCGCCGCCTACCCAGAGTAACCCTGATGTATCAACTGCAACAGACGTCGGTCCGAATATGCCGTCTGCTTCCGTCAAAAGATACATCAAAAACCGACCATGTTTGTCTAACAAGTGGACCATATTGCTACTATAATCTGCAACAATTACGTGACCGTATTTATCACAAGTTATTCCCCTTGGATCAAACGGCGGTACATGCTGAAAAAATTCATTTTCTGAATCCACGTCAGTAACGCTAGCTGTTTCTGCCCCACCGGTCATATCAGTCAATGCCTTGACATGGGCCGGTACTTGCTTTTCTGGACTTACGATTTGTTTGGATGCACTGTCGATCGTAACACTAGAGACAAATGTACTCTCGTAGCTTAAATTCAATGGTGCTAATGCATGCTCGGATATCTGAACGGTCTTAGGGCTGTTTACTGGCGCGTGAGATTTATCCATAATTGATTTTGGAGTTCCTTCAAGCGGCCCATCTTGTTCTCGTCTACTCTCAGGTAATTTAAAACTAACTGCCCCAGGGCGGGAAGATGACCCCTCAGTTTTTGCCGTTGTCAAATTTAGCCGAGAGGGAGACTGTACAAGAATTATATCGCTGTTTTTTCTGTTTCCAGAGTACATCGATTTTATTTCTCCGTTTGGTCGCAGAAACATCACTGCATGTTTCAAATTATCAGAAACGCACAATTCATTGTTGATATTCACGGCAACTCGAATTGGATACATGAAGCATAGTGATGGATTTTTGAGTTCTTTTGATTCATCTCCATCTGGTCCAAGTTTAAGAACTTTGTTTTGATGACTTGGTTCATACTCAAAGTAAGTTGTTGTTTTGTTGACGCATATGACCAGCTTATTGTCATTGGTTGTTGCTATACCACGTGGATATTCTATATTTAATGTAGCCATTCTGCGCCGGAAGTTACGATCGAAACGTTTAACTGAATGTTCATCTCTACAAGAAACATACGAGTTTCCGTCCGAATCGATAGACAAGCAGTCTACATCTCTACCTACCTTTTTCATACGCATCTTTTTTCCAAGACGATCAAACAATATGATATCAGACTTCCATCCGCACACGACCCAACAGTTACCATCTGGTGATGGACATATTGAATTGATGACGTCAGACGTGTTCTCTACGCGGAATGTGGACACTTCAGTAACTTGTATATACCTTGGTGGTATAAGATCTGTGGACAATCTACCAATGAGGTATTTCAAACTCAATTCAGCTTGCTTTTGACAAGTAAAATCAACATTTAACTTTATACCAGTCACGCTTAGGGGAACATCCTTTTTTGACAATTCTAGACTTCCAAGAATGTCTAGACGACCTCTTACTACTTCTATATCCGATCCGAAATCTACCATTTGATTTGCCGTTGCTATCTTCTGTGAAAGTGTCAGCATGTCTTGCTCAATGAGTTCTTTATCTTCTTCCACAATATCTATTTCTTTTGTTAC
Source organism: Ruditapes philippinarum (assembly GCF_026571515.1). NCBI lineage: Eukaryota > Metazoa > Mollusca > Bivalvia > Venerida > Veneridae > Ruditapes > Ruditapes philippinarum. The sequence continues at coordinate 17,084 of NW_026861623.1, forward strand.
TTCGTGTTCTAGTTTTTCAACCATGTCGTCACAAACATCGTCAATAGCTTTGTGAAATTGCTGTCTCCGTTGCATAATCAACTTTTTTGCTCTATTTTTCTTCTCGGCTATTTTTTCTTTGTAAACGCGAAGTTCCTCTATATCATTTAGCATGTTAAATCGACAACCTTTGTTTTCATCTAACGCGATTTTCAAATCTCGCCTCGCTCTCAAGGCAAAGTCTACGAGATCTTCCGTCGTGTGGTCCTCGTGAATTGTCAGGCGACATCTCATGCAGATCGGTATCTGGCACGTGCGACAGTAAAAAGTCAATTCCTCGTTCTTATGCTTGTCGCAGTAACCTGGTAATTGGAAATAGATTAATTGGAGAATACAAAATACAAATCAAGTACAAGAGGTTGTGTGATTAGTCTTACTTTAAATATAGTACATTTAAAAATCCAATCTGTAATTACTAAAACTCACATATTTCGAAACAGTTTGTTACATCTTTTAAGGCGGTTTTATAACAGCTTCCTAACTAAGAAACTATAGTTGCCCCATCCAACCATTATTCCAAACTGACTGAAGCAACCACATGTTTCGCGAACAAGTCATTTAAATAGCTAGCTTATGTACGTTTTACTTTTAAGATCAAACTGACCTATTGAAACTAGGTATCGTTTGCCTTCGGATCCTACCAGGTTTACAAGGGTGTGACTCTTGGCAATGTTAAGGCGAAGATGGGCCTTGCTGCAATTCTTACAGAAGTTCTGCTCACAGTCTATGCACCGCTGAGTAGCATCTTGTTTCTCGTCACACACCTGTTAAGATAAGAGCTATAGTAAAACCAATTCATGAAGATCAGTCATATTTTTTAAAAGCTTGAATGTGTTATTTACAAAGAGTAAATGCTTGCTGTTTAGAAAATGTGGTCCGTGCTTATTTAGAAATGTAACCCGTGTCATTTTGGGAAAAATACTATATGTTATTAGGAAAATTCCATTTAAAAAAGTGATGCATGAGTGTTATTTGGGAAAAGCGGTCGTTATTTGGGAAAAGTATCTATAGTAGATATCATGAGTAAATTAGAAAAAATGGTATGGGTTATATAAAACAGGTAGTTTGGTTTTTGGAAAGAATATCGTGTGTTATTTTAAAAAGGCTGTTTAAAAAAATGGCGTTATGAAAAAAGGCAGTCGGTACGTGTTATTAGGATAAAATGGTCTAATTCAGTTATGAGGACTAAACCAATTGCTATATATTTCGTTAACGTGTAGTTAAGGCATATATACATGTATATTTGAAGTCAATGTTAAGGAAGAAATTAGCTTATTTGAACAACTTCCGAGTCTACTTCCTGGAACTTTCTTGTTCTAGTGTCATATAAGGAAACATGATCGTGACGCCAGTAGGGTCGAACTCACAATCCTGGGGTTGTAAGAGAGATACATTAACTGCTTAGCAACCTTTGTCCATTAACAAATATGCTAAACGGATTGCATAAATGTACTAGACTCAGGAGACTTTCCAGTTTTAATGGTGGAGAAAACTTATAAAAGTCCTGAGCAGCCACGGGAGTAGAACCATCGAGATACCGGAAGCTAGCTGGATAAATATACCTCATCTGGAATAATTTTCCTGGTGAGACCATTAGAGGATGGGGAGGGAAGGGAGACTAACGATTAACCTGCGACATTAACCTCTAGGCCACGGAGGTACCTGGTTTAAGTAATAGAAAGAGCACCGAAACACGAGGCTATCTGATTTGTACGAGGGGGCGTAGCCCCCGAGTATAAATCAGATTGCCGAGTGTTTTGGTGTTCTTTCTCTTTTGTATCATAGTCAAACATGACAGCACGTTCCCTGTTGTCATAATACGAAACCCCAGAAAAAAATGAACCAATGAACGAGCATTTGAAAACGACATTCCTGCCCCTTTCCCTTTCTCTGCCGTCACAATATGTAAACCCCAGCAAAAATGAACCAATCAACTGGCATTATCTGGAGTGCGGGTAACTGATACCTGCACTCCAGTTACCGCACTGTGCATGTATATGTATACGATTTAACCCTGAGACTTTTTCAACAGAAAGGTCCCCAAACTATGATACAATTTCAGGTAATGACATGTATTATATAAGTAATAGAAAGAGCACCGAAACACGAGGCTATCTGATTTGTACGAGGGGGCGTAGCCCCGAGTATTAATCAGATTGCCGAGTGTTTTGGTGTTCTTTCTCTTTTGTATCATAGTCAAACATAAAAACACGTTCCCTGTTGTCACAATATGAAACCCCGGCAAAAATGAACCAATGAACGAACATCTGAATATGACATGTCTGTCGCTTTCCCTTTCTCTGCCGTCACAATATGTAAACCCCAGCAAAAATGAACCAATCAATGGGCATGATCTGGAGTGCGGGTAACTGATACCTGCACTCCAGTTACCGCACTGTGCATGTATATGTATACGATTTAACTCTGACACATTTTCAACAGAAAGGTCCCCAAACTATGATACAATTTCTATATGAATAACTCTATATGAATATGAGTTTCTCTTATAGTACTATTATCAATAATAAAAAAACGAATAATATTAATGATAATAAAACCCCGCTTCTCTATAGACTTTCCAAAAAATATATAATGTACAGTACATATAATAGCTATACCTCACAAAGAAGATCCATATTTGGCAGTGACTCCAACGCCTGCTCCCCTTTGATATGTTGGTTGTCATCAAAGTTTGTGATTCCGCCTTCCGGCACTGCCAGTTCTAAATTACAGACAGGGCAGGAGAAGGTGCCCGAGCTCCGTGCATTCTTTATTACGTACTCGTCAAGGCAAGCGAAGCACATAGTATCCAAACATGGTAAAATTTTAGGTTTCTGGAAAGTTCCATAACATAAGGGACACCTATCCATCTGTATATTTGAAGCATTGGACACTAAAATAAATTCTGACACTAATACAAATTCTATGTCATAAAACTCTCATAATTTATTACATATTGGTTTAAAAGTAATATGGTGTTATACACCCGTGACCAAAATAACACTAAATGAAAAAAAAATGTAATCCAATACCAAACAAAGTATGAAGACAATAGTTCTTTGTTTTATATCACATGGTATGTAGTAGGAGTAGAAAAGAAAGAATAAAATTCTTCACAGATCAGATTACTTTTAAAGTTATGAGGGTTGTCCATGAAGTTTTAAAAAGTGTGTATGCATGATACGCATGCCTATGTAGTTTATATGTTAATCAAGTATTTATGTATAGTTCTTGAAATTTTGTGGAATGATCCAACATAGAATGTGTGTGTGCGTGTGTGTGTGCGTGTGTGTGTGTGCGTGTGCGTGTGTGTTGTTTAGCAAATTCAATATTTATTTTGTGAAACAGTTTTTGAGATCATTACATATACACCTTGTATTTTGAAATATTATTATATAGAATTTCTCATTTGTAATTGCGTATATAAAGTCATGAATAAATTTTCCATAACTACTATAATATAGACATTAGATTTCTATTTTTCCTGGCAACACAAATACACGTATACAATATATAAACTGTATTACTATAGCAAATAAACTTAGACAAAAATATATGACATATACATTATTTGTCTTTCTATTTCATGCACATACAGTTCGCTTATAAACAATAAAAAAATGTCACTTCTTGTTTGTTTGATAATTTAATTATTTGTTAATCATATTCTCACCAAAATTTCCGTTCACATTTTCAGTAGCGATATATACACACAATACTTATGCGCACACAAACACACACGCACACAATTCTGAAAATATTATTTTATGTTCAGAAGTTTAACGCTTCAAATGTAACTATTAAGTAAAGGCGAACATTACAGTTCCATACTTTCGCTATAATCATGAACAAATAATCTCATCTAAAACTGTAATCCCATTTGTTTTGTCTAGCAACTGAAAGTGCACATATCAAAAGGACAGCCAGTAATAAACATCCTGATATGATAGCCAAACTCAAAATTATATTTTCAGCAACATGCATATTAACCCGAAAAACTGGTCCACGTTCGTTGCTGAAATTACAATTCGAACTGCACGTGTTTTCCGCGGGCATATTAAGAAGTGAAGGAATTATTTTTATCCAGAATGTCATATATGGTTCCCGAAAATGTTGATAGTCTGTCAGTTGATCATGATCATGTGATATGTCCAAATAAGAACTGGTTACATTATTATATGGCGGCCACACAGGAACAGTCTCTTGCACGGGTAAAGCAGGGTTTCTGAAAAAAAAAGGAAAACAAGAAATTAATGCATATCAAATATTTGTTTCTAAAGAAAACATTATTTAAAGACTCATTTAGTTTCAAAAGTTTTTAGTTTTAGCTTTTTATTATTTTTTTCCCTGTTAATTACAGTTTCCAGCTTCCCAAAACTGCACATTTGTCAACAAAGGCTGTACAAATCTTTTTAGCACAAGAAACTACACGAACTAGAGCCCAAGTAATCCTGTTCTCCTTGTAAAATCCGACTTCAATTAACGAAGTTATAGGCCGGACACGATTTTGCTGCAAGGTCATGCTGTGACCTTGACCTTCAAGGGAGCGACCCAAATGTTGCGCGCGACACGTCGACACAATATAATGATCATTTCTGTGAAATAGTTGTAAAATCCGACGTCAATTAAGAAAGTTATGGGCCGGACACGATTTGCTGCATGGTCATGCTGTGAACTTGACCTTCAAGGTAGCGACCCAAATGTTGCGCGCGACACTTCGTCTCAATATGGTGATCATTTCTGTGACATAGTTGTAAAATTCGAAATCAAATAACGAAGTTATAGGCCGGACACGATTTTGCTGCAAGGTCATGCTGTGACCTTGACCTTCAAGGAAGCGACCCAAATGTTGCGCGCGACACGTCGTCTCAATATGGTGATCATTTCTGTCAAGTTATTGTAAAATCCGACTTCAATTAACGAAGTTATGGGTCGGACACGATTTTGCTGCAAGGTCATGCTGTGAACTTGACCTTCAAGGTAGCGACCCAAATGTTGCGCGCGACACGTCGTCTCAATATGATGATCATTTCTGTGAAATAGTTCTTAAATCTGAAATCAAATAACGAAGTTATGGGCCGGACACGATTTTGCTGCAAGGTCATTGCTGTAACCTTGACCTTCAAGGTAGCGACCAAAATGTTGCTCAAGACACGTCGTCTCAATATAGTAATCATTTCTGTGAAATAGTTATAAAATCCGACTTCAAATAACGAAGTTATGGGCCGGACACGATTTTGCTGCAAGGTCATGCTGTGACCTTGACCTTCAAGGGAGTGAACCTAATGTTGCGCGCGACACGTCGTCTCAATATGGTGATCATTTCTGTGAAAGAGTTGTAAAATCAAACTTTAAATAACAAAGTGATGGGCTGGACACGATTTTGGGACGTACGTACGTACGGACGGATTGACTGGCTGGCTGACGGACGGACAGACAATTCGGCGACTATATGCTCCCCCGCGAAATTTTTCGGGGAGCATTAAAAGAAGTTTTAAAGAGTAATTGTTCTTTAACACTGCACTTCCTCTGAAATGTGTAGTTTATGGTGGCTGATTTTGGTACATTAGCGACAACACAACCAATATCGTTATAGCCTTTTCGCTAGCGACAACAAGACAAAGCGCCAAATGGCACGTTGTCGCGATGCCTTCTTGTCGTCCTGTATCTAGCCAAGCACGCCAAACGGCGCGTTGTCGTGCGGCGCGTTGTCGATAAGCCAATCCTTCGATTTGAACTGAGCGACAATGTGACATCGCGACAACACGCCGCATGACAACACACCGTTTAGGTCACGGATACAGCTGGAAATAAGTTAAGCACATCCCGGGAATTTAAAATTGGTTGTGATTGAAAGCATTGTTAATTGAGCCAAGAAATAGTAATTTTATAAGTAGCGATACCAATTTAGTTATCATAAATCATATTAGAAAGAGCATCGAAACACGAGGCTTTCTGATTTGTACGAGGGGGCGTAGCCCCCGAGTATAAATCAGATTGCCAAGTGTTTTGATGTTCTTTCTCTTTTGTATCATAGTCAAACATAAAAACAAGTTCCCTGTTGTCACAATATGTAACCCCAGAAAAAGTAACCAATGAACGAGCATCGATCTGAATATATTTCTATCGTTTTCCCTCTCTCTGACGTCACAATAAGTAAAACCCAGCAAAAACGAGCCAATCAATGGGCATGCTCTGGAAACTCGGACACTCCATAAGCAAACGTGTCGCTTTTTACCCAAAATGTAAGTGTTGATAAGTATGGCGTTGGAGCGTTTACAAAACATTTACTGGTAGATATTTTTGGTTAATGTTGACGATTACAAAGCATAAAATGACACTATGTAGCCATATTTTCAATAACGTGTGTGCCCGGATGATAGCCTCAACCCTTCTCCACATACAATGTACTACCAGTAAATTGAAGGCGTCTAATGCGATCTTGATGTAAAATTTGCCATTCTTGGTGCACAGCTTGTAGGTTGACAACAAGTTGTTCGTACTGGGTATTGCCCAACTAAATTTCAGTTGTGGTCATGTCAAAATTGAGGCAAATTGCCAAGTGTGCTTAACATATTTCCAGGTGTACAGTTACTATTCATTATATCAAACGTCGCATCAATTAAATTTATTACATTTAAGTTCGATTTTAAAGGTAGCTATTAGCTTATATAGCCTCTCGAATGCGTTCCTGATTAGGTAGATAAGTACAAAAAAATTTGTCAAGGAAACGACGGCTTGCCTCTGACAGCGACCAGCAACCCTTAGATTACCAGTCTGACGTACGTATAAACCACTTCGCCTCGCCGCCATGTCATTTTAACATGCTTCCTCTAAGTTTCGGTGAGCAAATGGCATTTTGGAAAGGTTACCTTCTACTAAACTGTCATTTAGTTATCCCACCAAAAATCTGAATTTTGGTATAGCGCTCTCGATTGAAATTGTGAACACTGACTGGCTGACTTTGTTTCAAAACCCGTCATTACTGTCATGCCCTCGTTGGTGTTTAAGTATCGTGTCCCGTAAGCTACCATCGTTATATTATTATTTAAAGCTTCTGAAATGATAAGACCGGGGACATAAAAAACCGTATGTCTCAGATAAAAAACAATAATAAACTCACCCTGATTTTACAAAATTTGTAATGACTGTCCTCCATTGTTGGGCTGTAGAAATTTCGTAATCTCTTGGAACAAACCCTTTTGTATGCTTCCAAGCATCCAGATAGCGTTGACTGAATCCAAACAGGAAGTAAACATCATCTCCATGATTAGCGCCATCTAGCCAAGATGGCGTCAAAGATGAATTAAGACTCAAATTTGCTGAGAACTGGTATAGAAAAGTCGTTTTAGTGCTGATTTTAGAATGAAAATTAGCTGTTTTTACAATGGGTGCAGCCACGTCGATATCTGTTGATAAGTTCACCACATTATTTCTTACTTTGGTGTTATTTGATGGATCAAGTAAATCACTATACTGGAATACAACATTTTGCAAAACTGCATCAGACACATTTTCCCCAAATACTATATCCATTGCAGTTGGTACTACCAAATTTTCAAACGATGTCTTATTAATCTGAAATGTATTGACTTGCTGTCCTAATAAATTAGACCACATTAAAGAGATATGCGCACCACCCTCGCGATTTGTCAGTCCAAGCATTAATTCTACAGAGCCAAATGATTCAATGGATTTCAAAAAGGAGGTATCGTAGCTTGTTAGCATAAGTTGCGGATCAATAGGAATAAAATCGCCATCAACAACAGGCGTGAATGAAATTGAATAAGGTAATGCAGAAAGTGCATTATCTATTTCAGTAATAGATTTGGTTCTTAGACAAACTACCGTTTCTTTTGATGAATCTCGTCTGCATCCAACACGTTCTACAAAGTCGCTTCCGGTTTGTATACGTAAGAAAGAACTGGATCTATAAGTTGGAAATGGGGTGCCAGCAAGGGCTATAACTCGTTTAACAATTCCTTTATTTTTTGGATTCAGAATTTGAAGAATTGCATTAGATCCTCCCATAGAATACCCAGCAAGAGAAATTCTATCACTGTCACCGCCAAACTTACTAATATGATCTTTTACCCAATGAATAGCCATCATTTGATCCCAGAGTCCGAAATTCCCAGGTGCTGCAGAATCACCAGTACTGAAATAACCTAAAACATGCGTCCTGAAGTTGACAACAACAACAACTACATCCCCGTAAGCACTTATTGTGTCTGCGATAAATCCCTTCGAGCCACCTGTTGCACCTAACAGGAACACCATTACTGCATAGGAATCACCACTAGTCGTTGAAGCAACAGGCGCGTATATATCCAATGTTAGACAATCTTCGGACATTTTGTTGTCAACAATAGCCATCGGATCACTTGATACACGACCATTTCCTTGGTGACACATAGGTCCAAATACTGTGCCGTTATGCGTGTCATTCCAAGGTTTCTTTGCTACAGGTTTTTGAAAACGAAGTTCGCCAACTGGTGGTTCTGCATAAGGAATTCCTAGATATTTTACATACTGTAACACCGTGAAATTATCGTCTGTCCCACTTATCACGGAGTCTTCAATACTTCCTATTACCCTTCCCAGATTCGTCAGAACTTCAATCGTTTTCAAAGATACAACACCGTAAACAAATAGAAAATATAACGCAACATGTATCCTAAATAAACAGGTAAACATCATTATTCTTTCAACACAGGTGAATTTTTGTTTAACAAATACTTCCGTGATCAATCAATGTTTGTTTCACCCGTTTCACTATGTACATTCTTTTCACGATATGGACAGAATTCCTTTAGTGATAACGATTTCATAAAAAACGGTGATCTATAATGCTTTAAAATTCCTCGGCTCGCTAGAGTGACAACTTATCAATTATGTATCTAAATACTTTGTAAATAGCAAGTGGATATAGTTTTGTAATATTTTGCGCGGTAAGGCGTACAATTATGCTAATATTTCGCTATAACTACAAGTTGTCAACTTTTTCCCTTCAATTTATTGAGTGAAGTAAATACCTTACTGAAAAAAAACACGAAATTTCGTCACAACGCCCACAATTTATATAAAAGTTCATGACTGTTAACTAATTAAGCTATATACGATCATGTTTTCATTTATTTGTTAAAAGTTAGAAAATTTACTGTTTAAGGCGGTGATTATGGATATGTAAAAAGGGGTATTTTGTGAAATCGAGTGGGCGTAGCGAGTGAGGGTTCTTGTATCCCCCACAAGTCTTATAACACTATGCTCATCATTTTTGGAATGTTTGGATAAATTGACATTTAAATGTAACTGAAATAATTTGAGCTCAATTTGATAAATTAGGCAAAGATGCTTACTGCTGGAATGTGTTCTCGCAGACGTTTTCCTTGAAGACAAGTTATCTTCAGAAGACAATGCTCCTTTAAACCTAAGTAACAAATATCCTTTCTTATCCGAACGAAGTGTCCGGTCTCGATTTTATTCGATCTATTTTCAATAGAAAAAAAAATACTTTCGGATCCGGAACCTGTCTACTCCGAATTCCGGACGATTTTTTCAATTTTTGTTCTTATTTTACTCTAAAATTAACCTCTCGGATCCGAACAGACTGTATATTATATGAAAGGATCATTTAGACTATTTCTGTGTAAAGTATTACACATTCTCACTGTGTATAAACATATCAACTTCATGTGATTGTAAAAATGATAATTATATGAGCGTAGGTTCAATACTGAATTTATTGAACGGGTTGAATAAAATTATATCATGCGAGCCTTTAGCGAGCAAAATATTTTATACAACGATTTCAAGATATTCAGTAATGGACCTACACGATTATAGTATGCAAAATAGGTAATAGTTATAGTTCAGATTTTAAAAAATATGGAATTTATTGCAAGCGTAGCGTAGCGGAGCGCAGCAATAAGTTCTATATTTTTTAAAATATGAACTATAACTGGCTTACCGTTTGACCCACTTTCGTGGAATAAGTCAGGTACAAAGTGTCGGTACAGCTGTAATATAATATGAGTCCCGCCCTAACTAGTATAGATTGACAGGCCAACACATGGTCTGAGTGTTTTGACCTGTCAATCAAAGCTTTGCGTTTTTATGTATTTTCATCATGTAACAATTCTGCGATCAGGTTGTGTTTGACATAATATATATAGCAAGAATCATATTTTTGAACCATTTCATGTGGTCACGGTTGCTTGATATTGCTACGCAGGTTTTATATGCAGACACAAGCAACAAGAGGCAAAAGCTCAGGTAAATATTTTATAAAAAAATATTCTCGAATTCTCGCAATATCTAACTTCATCATTATCTGAATGAAAATACAAATTGTAACATGACTAGGCGCGCAGCTTTTGTACGCCCAACCAGTACCGAATCTCAAAATAGATGACGGTAAATTATTCAAACAGAACATGGTTAATCTGCCTTAAATGCTGTTGCAATTATTAAAAAAAACTTTGAAAATCATATTTCAGTGATTTCTTTGATATTTGCATTTTGCAGGCCGATTTGAAAAGCTTTTGTCATCATTCTGATGACATTAAGAAGAAACAGAAATACAGTGCCCTATAATACAACGAAAAACAACAACTGGGCAGTGCACGTCTGGAAAACCGCAACCTACAACCGGAGACTCAGCAAGAGCCTGGTTATCCTATTCCCGTTCAAATAGAGCAGTTCCGTTCATGTGCAGCAATGGATTTTGGTCGCAACAATTCATCTGTGAAATTGAAAGGAAAAATTGAGAATTCTATCCTCCAACAACTTTACTAAACATTGTTGCAATGCTACAACGGTATCTTCGGAATGAAAAATCCATGCACGTGAACTTTGTTAAAACTGAAGATCCTTTTTTTCTGAACTTTGCAGAATAATGATCGACGCATGCGCGAGATGACTATACGAGGGTATAGGGGTCGAAGTCAACTGTTAAAAAAGTGGAGTTTTTTTAACAAAATGTGGAAAAAAGTTTGTCATGGAATTATGAAACATGGATATTCTGTATGATTATTTTAAGATAATTATGTGTTAGTTTCGAACTTTGAGATTTCTCTCACTCCATGTCTATTATACTGTTTTCTAATGTTTGAATTATAACCATGACGGTATAGGTAATGTACTGTTTCAATAATTTTTATACATGTAAAAGCTTGGATTTATAAATAACCGTATGAAATCGCTTTCTTACTTGTTTACTTTATTCGCATGCCACATATTATATTGTCTAATTTTAAACTCCGCCCATATCCATAACGTCATATTTGCCAGATACCACGTCAATACCCATTAAAATATGTCTACTTATTTTTCACATACACCAGACTCGGTATAGTGTATGCAATATATTTCAAATAAATTTGAGCACTTGATTGGATAAGAAAGTGGGACAAACGGTAATTTTCATTATCGCGCCTATATAATGTAAATCTAACAGCGCGTCTGTACACTATGTTTGTATAACGCAAATTATAATTGTAATGCTATATTTGCCCATGGAGATTAATAAGTGTATGTATATCTGTGATTTGCCGAATATTTTAAGTATATAAAATTGTTGTCTAGCAACCGTATCAGCATAGGACGTACATAATCTTCATACTGCAATATATCCATATTTCAGTATTTTTTGAGTTATCAAGGTATCCAGTTTTTTTGTGATATTTCTGTGGCTACATCTTTTTTGTCTCCATTGTTCTTTTTAGTCATAAAGAAAAATAGCCATTTAAACGCTTACGTGAAAGAAAAAGTACAGTTACGCATTGTTCCTGTAACCACATTTGTATTTAACTGTTAGCTCTGACTGACTGACGGACGGACAGTTGAAAACCTATAGTCCCCTAGGGAACTAATGAAGGCTTTAGCAAAATTATAAAAATCTATGATCACTCCCTTGTTCATTCTTACGTCCGTCTGTCCGGATAGACAGATGTCAGAGAAGCGATTCCAATGTCACAACTACTCTATAGCAGGGGACACAATAAAACTATATGAATGAGTTCCCCTCATAAATTTTCCATTTTTGCAAAAAAACAACAAAACAAAAAAAACTAACAATACAACTTTTGTAGACAAAATAAAAATAATTTTTTTTTTCTGATCAAAATAAAACAAATAGTCTAAGAGTAATTTATGTTTTCTGGATTATCAGAGGAGATGCAAGGCAACATAGAATTTACATCTGGCAATAAAAAAGCACACTATTTAACATTTTATGCACAAGACAAGGTAAGAAAACAAACAAGCAAAATCCCTTCATTTACATTTTCTTTTATTCCATATAATATGTCAAATTTTTATCATTTAATATGATGTTTATTATAAGTGATCTTGTGTCTTTTCTGTTCTTTCGACATGTTAACTTTCCCTCTAAAATATCACCTAGAAATAAAACAAATATTTTTGCATTGACAGTTCAACATAAGGATAATTCAGTAGAATGTACATGTATAAATCTTTAAACTTAAGAAAATGTTAATTTGACTTTTGGAAAATACAATTTCAGAATAACTGTATAAAAAAATATGTTTGTTTATTTACTTAAAAACGAATAGGAATGCCCAAAATCATTACTAAATGATTAAAACACTAGTACTGTCACTACTTAAAAAAGTTGCATAGTATTTTGTTTCGAAACACTTTTTATGTACAATACCCATGTTGGTTAAAATAAATAACCAGCATTTAATATTACAACTCTTTTGAGAATCAACCATAAGATTTTGGAAATCACACAAATTTGCTGTTCATAATTTTAATAAAAATATTTCATGCAAAAAGATTCACACCTTAAATGCAAAAATATTTACGACCAATTTAAAGTTTTCCATATGATAAACACAATTTAAGGATGCACCTGAGTAGAACCACAGACCATCTGTAAACTGACAGGATAACTAACATAACATCTAGTCCCTTACAACAGTTAAACTAACAGTGGTGAGTAGTGAAGGACTGTAAGTACTCATTCAATGGGGTCTCAATCCTCTGGCCCCAAGTTCACAAAGATTTAAGGATCAGGATCAAATTTAAAAACTCAAATATTCTCCATTATTTATCCTCATAAATTTAATATTCAGTGTTAACTATAAAAACTGGACTTGAAATAGCATGTTTATAAAAATTTTAGAATAAATTTATTGTTATTTTTACAAGATATGGGCATTTTACAGTTGATCCAAAGTTTGATCTTGATACTAAAATTGATCAGATTATTTTTGTATTTGTTTTGTTATTTGTTGACTTTATCCCAAAAAAGGTTGGTTTCTTTGCAAATAAGCAATTATTTATATTTGGAATATGTACCATTTAATTCTAGCATAGTACGATCAGTTTTAGTTTTATAAAACAATGAAAATATAATCAGGATAATCTGATCCTGATCTTTTCTTTGTGAACACGGGGACAGCAGAATTGTAAAATTCAAGGTACACAGATTTTTAGCAATCTATCTCCTAAGCTGGTCATAGTTTAAAATTTAAATTTCATAAATTCTAATTCCAAATACAAATTCTAATTATTTGGGTAACTAAAGTAAATATAAAGATTTTCACATTTTTATTGTGTGCAATTTACATTTACATTTAAAGCTAGTTTCTGAACCAATCAAGATATAATCCCTGAATCACTTAATAGATAATTGGACAGTTAAGCTGTCAATGCCCCTAATGCATGTCAATAACTATTAGAATTTTTCGTCCTTTTTTTTTTATTTCACTTCTAAATCTAAATATATCCTAAAGATACACAAAATGTTAGACAAAACATATTACATCATACATGAGTTCTTTATCATAAACTAACAAATAATGATTTATATCCATGTCCACACTTAATTTATAGAACAGAAACAGTTTTCACAGTCAGGGTCACTTTGACCTTGACCTTTTTGCACCTGTGCCCAATACAAAAGGGCTTCTCTAGTCAATGAGGCTAATCTTCCTATGTAGTAAGCATACTATCAGTCGATTGGTTCTCTAGTAATTGAGTAGAAACACATGACTGATTTAAATAGTGATAAACACCCCTGAGACTGTTTAATAATAATATTTCATATGCAATGTCCCCCATGTTTGTAATGTCGACTTTTTAATATGTAATGGCTTAGATTTACATAACCTTTATAATCAATTTATTCAATTTATGATATTTTTGTTTTTCTTCACAAATAGTAATTCAGCTGTATTATCATCATCTTAATATAACTATAACAATACATTTATATGAATGTACCTTTAGAAACATTTTAGATAGAAAATTTTACCTTGTTGACACTGTAAAGGTTTATCTAAGAGGAACAATGTCTGTTTCCAATGAGTAGGTATGCTATCAGGACTTGTTGAAAACTCAATCTGATAGAAAAAAAACAAGATCATTAGTTTATAACATCATTTAATCTTGATATTAACTAATTACAGCAAAATTCAATTATTTGGCCTTAACTGTCAAGGTCATACCTGAATTTCTCACCATGACATTTGTATGTAAGTGTTGATTGTTCAAACATCCATCAAATCTAACAATTCATAAAATAAGTAAGAGAATTTTCAGAAAAAAAAAATCATTAAAAAGGTCAAGGTCAGATTCAACAAGTTGACCTTAAAGGAAAAAGGTCATGGTCAAACATGAGACAATAAATTATGATCATTTGGACTTTTATTATTTATTATCAATCAAATCCATCCATAAATAACAAAATAATGGCCAATTTTACCAATAATTTAACCTAACAGACAAGGTCATTTAAAGGTCAAGGTCAAGTTCAGCTTCATCTACTTTAAGATATTGTTTGAAGGGTTGTAATACCTAAGTATGAATACAATACATCCATGTACAATCATAGTCAATTTCAGCAAAATTTAAACAATTTAACTTAAGGTCAAGGTCATTTTTAAGTCAAGGTCAAATTCCTTCAGATATTCACAAGTTGACATAATCCTGTCAAGTTTCATTTAAATTGGTTGTGTGGTTTAAGAGAAGAAGCGCACACAGTCGGCGGGAAAGTTAGATGCACAGACAGCCTCAAACCAATTCACCTCCGTTTCAACTCTCATTTTTGTACAGTAACTTTAATATTCCACAAACAAATGACAAAGATACGAGAAGACACAATTTGTGAAGTCTAGTCAGAAAGCATACAAAAATACTCTATAGCAACTATTCAAGCATAAATATATAAAAAAATAATAATAAATTGCTGTGTATAAAATACCTTTGTTGAACAATTCATGTCGAAAAAAATATCAAAGAATCCAATTAAGGCTGTAACATTGCCTGTTTGGCTAACTTTGACAGAAAATATACTGGTGAACTGTAGGTCTTCTAATCCACATGTATTAATATCCAGGTCCTGAAATACAAAAATTGAATTACTTGTCAACATAAATATGTAATGTCAAATAAGTCACATGTAACCTTTAAAGAAATAAGGTTAAATATATAGTTATTTTCTTATCTGCAAGCATAATGCATGTTTTTTTTATTCTATGGATACAATGCTGAATATCAACAAGAGTCATCTTCAAGCAGGGGCCATGCTCGAACAAAATAACATACAAATTTCATAGGTCACATTTGAATAAAATGTCTGTTTTGTCATAAGTGTTCTTTTGTCCAAGAATGAATCAATCCATAAACAAGAGGGCAAAGATGGCCCTAAATTGTTCACCTGAGTCAGAATACTACGTAATTTGGGTTTTTTAAAAGAAGATTTTTTGTTGTTGTTACTATATGCATATAATGAAAATCAATTGGCACAGGCCAATTTTAACCTTACCTTAAGATTTTTTTTAAAAATATATATTGGTAGACACTCACTAGAAGATATTTCATCCCAAACATCTAAACTCTAGCTTTTTGGTTTTTAAAGGAAACCTTATTTGTTTTTTATAAATATATATAAGAAAATCAATAATCACCAGGCAAGGCTAATTTTGACCAAAGGGCTTTTATTTGAACAAACTTGATAGACACCCATGAGAAATGTTTCAAGCTAAATATCTCAGCTCTAGCTTCTTGTGGTTTTTTTTTAAAGAATATTTTTAAGTTTTTACCATATACAAATATGGAAAATCAATGACCCCAAGGAGTGGGGCCAATTTTGACCCCAGGGCTTTCATTTGAACAAACTTGGTAGACACCCACTAGAAAATATTTCATGCTTAACATCTAAACTCTAGCTATTTGAGCTTTTCAAAAGATTTTTTTTTAGTTTTTCCTATATATATATAAGGAAAATCAATGACCCCCCTAAGAGGGACCGATTTGACACAAGGGCTTTGAACAAATTTGGTAGATACTCACTAGAAGATGTTTCATGTTAAATATCTAAGCTCTAGCTATTTGAGTTTTTTAAAAAAAGATTTTTTAAGTTTTTACTATATACATATTTAGGGTGTAACGGTTTACCGGTATACCGATATATTGCAATATGATAAAATAAATTTCGTACCGCCGTACAATTTTTTGGCAAACCAGTATTTTATAAAAATCATAATTTTCAATTAATTGCCTTCTAATTTCGTACAAATTTAGCATAAAATCTTTAATTGGCTAATTTTATTGGCACCAACGCCAGATAAAAATATCAAACAACTAGTACACTTAAAAGTCAATGAGCAGCCGCATAATTTCCATTAGTGGCCCAGATGTGAAAGGTCACACGCGACTAGTTTTGTTTACAAAATTGTTTGACACTTTACTTTCTATTTAGTCCTTACATTTTAATAAAGTTTCTACTAAGAATATATACATATAATAATAGTATATAAGGATGAGGAGATGTCATTTAAAGTAAAAGTTTATGGACGGATGCCAGACGAAAAACGATCACAAAAGCTCACCATGTCACTCTGTTATGGCAATTTAAGCAAATTTAAATAATTTGACCTCAAAGGTAAAGGTCAATTCATAGTCAAAGACATAATTTAGCATAATTAAACAGGACAGTTTTGTCATATACATGTATATATATTCTTTTGTCCAAGAATAAATCAAATCTGTAAATGATTCTCCAAGTTTTGAAAATTTAAGCAAATTTCAAAAATCTGACATCTGTCAATTAAATCATATCATATTGTTTTTTTTATATGTGTTTAAATCAAATCTGTAAATAAATTACAAAGTTGTGACAATTTAAGCATATTTCAAGAATCTGACCTTGATGGCCAAGATCATTTGAAGGTCAATGTCATATTTGAATTACTTAACACATATGTTTTGTTATATGAAATCTTTGTCTAAGTCTAATTCAAATCCATATATAAATAAAGTTATGATCACTTGTACCACAAATTCACAATCCAGAATTTCAACCTGAACTAAATTTGATAAGCCTCTGCCACCAGTATAGAGCTACTCCTGCTTGTGTTTATATGCAGTCTGACAAGGCTTTATTCTGTTCATAGAACATTTTTTCATATTAAAATTAATGGACTGTACTAAATTCAAAGCAGGGCAAATCTATTTCACAAATTCAGCTGTATAACAATAAAAACATAGGTTTATATAATAAAGACAACTGCTTACACTTAACAATTGGTCTCACATCACTAAAAACATTTTTAATTAGAATTTGTCATAACTTATAACTGAAACTCTGTAAGCAGAAAATGTAACAAGCAATAATGCACAGTTGCAACTCCCAGAATGATACATCCTTGAAAAATAATATTTACTTTGACAATACAAGCGTTAGATATTTGGCTTTCTTTTTTCACAACTTCCACACTGGCTTCTCTCACCACACAAGACTTCATGCATGTCATTTTGAATCCATACACATCATCCCAGTAAGTGACATGTTTATTGTAAAGGTCAAGGTCACTGATAGCAGCAATACTGATGTTACATCTGTCTGGATATACTGAAATATTACATAACAAAGTTTATATCATTAATAATTGAATAGGAATATCCTCATAATTCAGTAGGAAATATAGATAAAAGGTGTCATAGTCGAAAAGTTTTCGTTAACAGCACTATATGTTCTGAGAAATCGAAATTTCAGCAAAAACTTCAATTAATTTATATAATCCAGGGATACTTAATCAAGTATCCACCTTCAGATAAACTATACAGTAAACTTCACTTACAGCGAATACCGTTATAGCGAACTTCCGGTTATAAGGAACAATATATTTTGGCCAAAATTTTGCACTTCTTTATTTAATATAAAAATATACGGTTATAGCAAACACGGTTATAAGGAATTATCGCTTATAAGGAACTTATTTTTTAGTCCCAATTTAGTAAGAAGTACAGAAAATTACACTTTTATAACAAACTCCAATATATCGGCTACCCGTACATAGTCTTTCGTTTTCATTGGTACGAATTAAAACTCAGCCGAATGTACCGTTTATTGTTGTATGTACTTCAAGACACCTATCAAAATGAATTTGTATAGCAGTATGTTATAGTTTTCAATATAGGATTTTTTTTAGCTTGAGTTCTTGTCACAAAAATCAAACAGTTATTACTTTTATTCTATTATTTCTTTTCTTTAATGGTTTTGCTCATAATCCTGGGATGTCAAATGACTTAACATATCTACAGCTGAACTACATAATCCTGGGATGTCAAATGAATGAACACACTTAGAGCTGAACTACATAATCCTGGGATGTCAAATGACTGAACACACCTACAGCTGTACTACATAATCCTGGAATGTCAAATGAATGAACACACTAAGAGCTGAACTACATAATCTTCTTATGTCAAATGACTGAACACACCTACAGCTGAACTACATAATCCTGGGATATCAAATGTCTGAACACACCTACAGCTTAACTACATAATCCTGGGATGTCAAATGAATGGACACATCTACAGCTGTACAACATAATCCTGGAATGTCAAATGACTGAACACAACTTCAGCTTAACTACATAATCCTAGAATGTCAAATGACTGAACACACCTACACCTTAACTACATAATCCTGGGATGTCAAATGAATGAACACACCTACAGCTGTACTACATAATCCTGGAATGTCAAATGACTGAACACAACTTCAGCTTAACTACATAATCTTGGGATGTCGAATGAATTAACACAACTTCAGCTTAACTACATCATCCTGGAATGTCAAATGATTGATCACACCTACAGCTTAACTACATTATCCTAGAATGTCAAATGAATGAATATACCTACAGCTTAACTACATACTCCTGGATTGTCAAATGAATTAACACACCTACAGCTTAACTACTTTATCCTGGAATGTCATATGAATGAATATACCTACAGCTTAACTACATAATCCTGGATTGTCAAATGAATTAACACACCTACAGTTTAACTACATAATCTTGGGATGTCAAATGACTGAACACACATACAGCTGAACTACATAATCCTGGGATGTCATATGCCTGAACACACCTACAGCTGAACTACATAATCCTGGGATGTCAAATGACTGAACACACCTACAGCTTAACTACATAATCCTGGGATGTCAAATGACTGAACACACCTACAGCTGAACTACATAATCCTGGGATGTCAAATGTCTGAACACACCTACAGCTGAACTACATAATCCTGGGATGTCAAATGACTGAACACACCTACAGTTTAACTACATAATCCTGGGATGTCAAATGATTGAATACACCTACAGCTTAACTACATAATCCTGGGATGTCAAATGTCTGAACACACCTACAGCTTAACTACATAATCCTGGGATGGCAGATGACTGAACACACCTACAGCTTAACTACATAATCCTGGGATGTCAAATGTCTGAACACACCTACAGCTGAACTACATAATCTTGGGATGTCAAATGACTGAACACACCTACAGCTGAACTACATAATCCTGGGATGTCAAATGTCTGAATACACCTACAGCTTAACAACATAATCCTGGGATGTCAAATGTCTGAATACACCTACAGCTTAACTACATAATCCTGGGATGTCAAATGTCTGAATACACCTACAGCTTAACTACATAATCCTGGGATGTCATATGCCTGAACACACCTACAGCTTAACAACATAATCCTGGAATGTCAAATGTCTGAATACACCTACAGCTTAACTACATAATCCTGGGATGTCAAATGTCTGAACACACCTACAGCTTAACTACATAATCCTGGGATGTCATATTCCTGAATACACCTACAGCTTAACTACTAATCCTGGGATGTCATATGCCTGAACACACCTACAGCTTAACTACATAATCCTGGGATGTCAAATGTCTGAATACACCTACAGCTTAACAACATAATCCTGGAATGTCAAATGTCTGAACACACCTACAGCTTAACTACATAATCCTGGGTGGCGTCCGTGGCCGAGTGGTTAAGGTCGTTGACTTCAAACCACTTGCCCCTCACCGCTGGGTTCGAATCCCGACAGGGACTTTGGATTCTTTCATGTGAGAAAGCTATCCAGCTATCTTACGGAACGTCGGTGGTTCTACTCAGGTGCCTGTTCGTGCCTGAAATAATGCACGGAAGGGCACCTGAGGTCTTCCTCCACCAGTAAAGCTGAAACGTCGCGATATGACCTATACTGTGTCGATGTGATGTAAAACCCAAAACAAACAAAACATAATCCTGGAATATCAAATGTCTGAACACACCTTAAGCTTAACAACATAATCCTGGAATGTCAAATGTCTGAACACACCTACAGCTTAACTACATAATCCTGGAATGTCAAATGTCTGAACACACCTACAGTTGAACTACATAATCCTGGGATGTCAAATGACTGAACACACCTACAGTTCAACTACATAATCCTGGGATGGCAGATGACTGAACACACCTACAGTTTAACAACATAATCCTGGAATGTCAAATGTCTGAACACACCTACAGCTTAACTACATAATCCTGGAATGTCAAATGTCTGAACACACCTACAGTTTAACAACATAATCCTTGAATGTCAAATGTCTGAACACACCTACAGCTGAACTACATAATCCTGGGATGTCAAATGACTGAACACACCTACAGTTTAACTACATAATCCTGGGATTTCACAAGAGAACGCAACAACATATACAAGTAAAGTATGCAATTTTTGGATATCGTTTACATGTGTAAACACTACTTCAGATATTGAGCATCACTTACAAGTGTGAATACAGTTTAGGTTACTTCTTATAATCTGCAAAATCACATGGATGATGGTATTTATATTTTGTGCACATTAATCTAATTTTGTGACAAATAAAATGAAACAATTTTAGAAGAAAGACAAATCCACATTCACACATGTGTACAATGATTAAGAAAATACAAACCTGCACCCCCTGGTTTAAGATATTTGGCTCTAGCAAACAAGACAGAGTCTAGCATTGATTCAAACAGTAGAAAATACCCCATCCATTCTGATATAATTATGTCAACCTGCAAATATAATATACTGTGTCATATTTTTTTATACAAAATGTTGAACAATACTTGCCTGGAATGTCACACTGAATAAAGTTTGTTTCTTTGTTGTATTTGAAGTCACAATGACACTGTGAAGGTTATATGCCAACTTTCCAGCTTTACTGATGGAGGAAGACATGGGTGCATTATTTCAGGCACAGTGGGCATCTGAGTAGAACCATCCAAACACTACACTGTTCAGTCCTCAATTGTATCATTTTTACATAATTATTGTAAATTCTAAAGTGTTCAGTTCTAAATTCAAAGCAGGATAACTCCACTACAAAAAGATAATCTTAGAATAAACGCAAGTAATCTTCTTGTAATAAATAAAGCATATTAACTCAAAGCATTCATGAACTGTTCATTTGTTACTCAAAATCCCTAATGTCCGAGAATAAATGTATTGGAGATTTTGTCTTCAGGACCCTAACAGCTGTGGTAAAATCTCCACTCTTTAGGGGAAAATCAGATGATACAAGCCTAAAGATTAGGATTAAATTCCCATTTTTTTTGGTGAAATAAAATGTAAGCACTGCATTGGCCCAGCAATGGTGTGACAGCTGGAAAGTAAAGACACAGGTTACTTTGGTTTGTTTTGGTTGGATTTAAAGTGGCACACATTTATGGTAAGTTTCCAGGTTTTACTGCTGAACCCCTCACATACCCCTCCATGCCAACCAGAACCACCAGTGTTTCATAGCCTAGCTGGATATCTTCTATCATGAAAGAATTATACGTCTCTGATCGTTTTCAAACTCACAGCCGTGAGGTGTAAGCAGTTTAAAGTCTTAGATCTTAACAATACACCCCCACACAGGTCACATTATCCATTTTATTCTTAGAATGAGGGGGTCAGGGTTACTTATAAGTGGTGTATAATATATATCATATAAGCCATTCCTAATAAATGTCAAAATTTAATGGTTTGAATGATGTATGGCTGTAAATAGTAATTGATTAGATATTATATACCACTTACCTTCTCTACAGGTAACTCTATATCCTCTAGCTTTCCTTTTATAAAAGTTATCTTATCAGACAATTTATTTTCTCTGAAATATGAACGACTGAATAAGTTGACTATATTGTGGCAATACCTATTAACAAGAGCCACATCACACCAGGGCCATGCTCAACTTCTCTTAATTCTAAAGTCAAACACAATGGAGGAAGAATATTGTAGTAAAATACATTCATAGAAAGCATCATTTTCTTGGGGGGCAAATCAATTCATATTTCATATTCAACCTTGACAGATCAATGTCATATTTCAATTATTCAAAAACATTATGTTGTCATAAGTGTTGTTTTGTCCCAATATGAATCAAATCTACCATTATAATAGATATAAATTTGATCTGGACAGTCAGGGCCATTAATAGGTTGATTCAGTTGAAATAAAATTCAGTTGTACAAGTATAAATCTAATCTGTAAATTAATTACAAAGAAACAATTATAGCCAATTAATTACAACAATTTGACTTTCAAGGACCTTAAATCAAGGTCAATGTTTAATTATGATTCAAGGTCAGAATGAGTTTGATTTTCTTGAAGACATTGTCATTACAGGTAGTAGTTCTCAAGTACGAAGACTAAGAAAGTAATAGCCAGTTATGTAAGAAACCAGCAAAATTCAATAATTTGACCTTCAAGGTCATTGGTAAAGATTAATTTTCTTATGTTTTGCATAAAGTAAAGATAAACCATTCAAATTGACATGCTATGTTTTTTTAACATTTTATTGCTGCTTTAATGTAAACTGTTAAATTTGTGTGATGATTTTTTACATTGGGAAGCAAAAAGTATTAAAGTATGGCAATGTAATTGTACCAGAATGTTTTCTATGTTACCTGGCTATGTCCATTGCCTGGTATATTATATCTGCCATATCTACAGCATAAACATGCTGTGCTCCTGCCTGTACAGCAAACATGGACAGAATACCAGTACCACATCCTACATCTAGAACTATCTTATCTTTAAATACATTTGGGTTTTTGTACATGAAGTCTCTGTAACTTTCTGTTCTCACTTTATCCTGTAAATAATCAACAATTATGAAGGGCAATTAAACAGTGTGAAACAAATAAAATCTTACTCCATGGCACTCCACGGACTTCTTTAAAATTAAATTTATATACATCAAGACTTTATATGTTAAAGGAGTATAAAAATCTAACACGGGCTGCCAGTACGAACCAGATTATTTAACTCAAGGTCACTGATTACAAGGGTAAAGAGGCTCTTTTGAGTTTCGTCTAGTCTATGACAACAAGCAGTGTTTGATTATTTTTCTTTCATACCGGTACATCATATTTTGGAAATTACAAAATAAATAATTAATATTTGCATTAAGCAGTATTTTCTTACAGCAGCATATGAATTTACAAACTCATTCATAAATGATTCATAAAATGTGAGCAGGAATGATGTTATTTAAAGCATGTGACTCCAGTTATACAGGAAGTGTTAGATTAGAATAACACTGATGTATATATTGGGAATTCTTGTCAGATATATGCTAGAATATCAATAGCTACAAAATACAACTAACGCAAACACGTGAAAAACAGCATAAATTATTGACTGCCAATTCAATGAAATACACGATTACCAGAGTCTTGCATAATATAATTTTATTGAACTTGTTCCATACATTCAGTATTGAACCTAGACTCAAACAATATCCTCTATACATGTATATGTAATGTAAAAAAATAGAAATTTTTTGTTTGTGTTAACCCACTTTAAGCATTTCCTCATGAATACTGAAGTGTCCATATGAACTGAAATATGGGTCATCTTCTTCAATATCTGTTTGTTTGTCTCCATCCCCTGGTGAAGGGGCTACAGTACTGGGCTGTGCTAGCATCAAGTCTCTAGTTACCTGCCTGTAAAATTTACATCCATTTGTTATAAATAATCAGTATTCATTTGTTTAGAAAAATACAAACCTTACTTGAATCAAACATTTTGAAAATAAAGCATTTAATTCTAAACCATGTAAGTATCATGATATTTGGACTATCTACCCTTTTAAAACACTGTAATCCATAAACAGATACTCACTTTATATTTTCCATGTCAGCAAGAGCTCTCTGTAAATTTTCCTCACACTGTCTAGCTTTCTCTTCTGACCTCTGTAACCTTAGTAACAGTGCTTCATGTTGTGTGGTTGCCATGGTTACTAAAGGACCTTCAACCCCATTACGTACAACTGTTTGTTGATCACCCAGTTTTGCAGAGTTTTCTACATTACTTGAATGGCATTCTGGCTCATTACTTTCAAGATCCTCAATATCTACGATAAGAAAGATAGTTCACTCAGTATCTGAGATGAAATAACTATACAAGATAAATATTTCAATAACTGAAATGAAATAGATTTTTCAATATCTGATATGAAATAGATATTTCAATATCTAAAATAAGATAGATTTTTCAATATATGAGATCAGAAAAATATTTCAATGTGTAAAATAAGATAGATATTTAAATGTGTAAAATGAGATAGATATTTCAATATCTGAAATGTAATAGATATTCCAATATCTAAAATGAACTAAATATTCCAGTATGTTTTCTGCTTACTGTTGTACACATACATGTATAATACTTTACTTTTTTCTTATTCATACAGTAACAGTGGTGACATTTAGTGGACCATATTTTCCTATACATATAATATACATTTCTACCTACCATGTTTCAAAAGTTTAAATTTCATGGTGTTATGTGCTGCAGAATTATGCATTCCTTTGCACATAAATTTTGACCTGTACACATTTAAATCATCTTCTTGGAAAATGTTTCACATTAAGTATATGAGTATTTTATCTTAATAAGTTTTAGGCTTCCTCTTCTACCTTGATTATGAAAAGCCTATGCCACCAAAATTGATGTAGATAAAAGTTGAGCCCTGCAATCTGTGCTTGGTCTAACCAGGCTCTCACTGCTTAACCCTTAATCTGAGATAATTGAAAGTGACTCCACAACTATAAAATCTGGCCAGTGTGCAGGTCTCTGTAGACAATCCATGTTCTATGTTCTTGTTATCTCTGTATTTTCATACAAAACTCTCTTAAAGTTTGAGTAGTAGATCAATTCAAAATCATTATGAAAATTCAGCAAGTTTAAGGTTAATTTAAGTAATATGATCCTTTGAACAGTTCCAGATTCATAGCAAGGAAAGCCCATTATATATATATATATATACATGTATAAAAAAAAACAATTTAATATAATAAAGAAAGTACCATATTGTAGTAATGGATCATCTGGATCAACTGGCTGCATGAACTCATCAGAATCCCATGGAGGTTTGCTGGAATTTGCAAATTTTGCTAAGACATTTACATCTGGTTTCTGAAATTAATGATTAAGAACTTCAAATGACTTCAGTCAGATGAATTTAATTACACAAGACTATTACTGTATGCATTAAAATTCAGGCAGTCTTTCAGATCTAGCTTAGTTCAGTATATACACATAAATTTAAAGTATTCAGAATGAATATGCTACGGTATAAGAAACAGTAAGTAAGAGAGACAAAAAATATTGAAGAGTTTTGTCTTGGACCAAATCAACTTATAAAGTTATAATAAACCCATCAAAAGATGTTAGTCCATAAAAAGGTACTATTACAATAATCTAAGAAATGTCATTACAAGAAGTGGCTATCATATACATTAATTTAGTATGACAATGAGAAATAAAAAGTCAAGGACAAAAATATATAGGAAATATGACTTGACAAAATGAATTTCTAGTTGTAAATTTTCTATATGTGAACAAAATGATTTTCTGTTCTTAAACTTTCCTTGCCTTGGAAGAAACAAGAAAGTTAAATTTTAGCAATTAGATTCTTTACTATTAACAAGGCTATAGACTTCCATACCTTGCCTCGTATAAAATTCACCATTTTTATATAGCCAAAGCAGTCTAAATCCCATTTCATACAAAAATGCTTAATATCAAAGTCATGTGATGAAGAACAGTGACTGAATACTGCATCTGGAGATTTAAACTTGGTACTACAAAAGAGGCACTTTGTTTCCACAGACTCAATCTCATCATCTTCTAGCCAAGCATCATCATCACCATCATCATCTCCACTATCTTCCATATGTTCATACTTGACAGCTTCCATGATTTGTCTAATTTACCTAGTAATACAGAAATATACACACAGTTGGAATCTCATGTTACAGTACTCAGCCTTTCATAATACTCATAATGAGCATTACAATATGCAAAAACTAACAGACTAAAGGTGGTGAATAGTATCCCATATCTAAGGGCATAAACCACTCTCAGTGATGAGCTAGCTTTTCACTGACAGTGAAAATAAGTCAATATAAATTAATTATTTTAAATAAGTCAAAATATGTCAAAATTAATAAATTAAATAACACAAAATAATAACAAATCCTTGGATAGTCAAAATTTTAGCTATTTTAAGTGGTAGACAGACCTTTCACTATTAGGACGGTTCACACCAAGATGGTTCACTCCCAAATGGGAGTGTAACATCTTGAAGATGTTTCACTCCCTTTTTATACATGTACCAAAATTATTCTGATACTTGTGATATACTAAAATATACCTTAAATTTAATAAAAATGAATAACAAAACTTAAAGGGGATTTCACTTTGTCTCTGTACTTTACGTTTGTATTTCATAATTCTTGAAGTTTATTTAGTTATTTTACTTGATTGGAGAGATCTTTGCAAATCATCTAATATAATTTATTTATATCTTATTATCTGATTAACTATTATTTTACTTTTGTTATATATTTAATACAAAACTTTGAAGAAGTTTCTGTCTCCAAGACCTTTGTTATATGTGGTTGTTGTCTGAAAACAATTTTAATGGTCCAATAAACAACTGATTTTTGTAAACTGTTCATGCTAAAGTGCAGTGTTAATACAACTGATTCAATAGTGATGTCAAACTGTTAGTTGATGGTCTCTTTGTTTATACAACTAATTAGTTGACGAGATTACTGTTAACACCACCATTACATAAGTTTGTTTAATGGAGAACACAATTTAATAATTTGATAAAGAAATAACTTAAAAGAATAATTAATTTTACATTTTTTTCCATTTCATAGTTTTAGACTTACAAAAAATAATAAATATATTAATATTTTTTATTACTTTAAAAAAAAATTGATATCAAATTAATGACATTATTTCCATGTGGCTTTTATATGAAAGTGCTAATGAAATTATTATTCTTAAGGATAAGCATAGTATGTCTTAAAGTATAGTATATATTAATATTCCTTTATAATAATTATTGTGTTTTGTGATACATAACCAACCATATCTTTATCATCATGTAAACATTTTTCAATGCAACAAAAATGAAAAAGAATGTATATTGCTGTCAGTGCATGAAATATATTATAATTTAGTCTTTCATTTAAACCTCCCATCATTCAACCCATAATTAGTAGTATTGTAGTATTCGTCAATATTTATTTTTTCTTTATTTCCGTTGTTGAGCATACGATAGCTGTCAAAATGCCTAATGTAATGTAAGATAAATGAATTCTTTTTGGTATGTCATATAATTTGTTAGGTAAATGCATGTTCCTCACATTTTTTTCAAATCCCCCACATTTTTCAGTTGAGTTAGAGACAATCCCCCATATTTTTCAAATTCTAGATGCAACACTGAACTGCTGAACAGCTGAATGCATATATTAATTATTACGGGGAAGTCAAAGTCCGGGCCCCGCCCGCTTGGGCTTTGGCTTGCCCGGCTATAGACTACACGTGTATATTTAAAAGAAAATCAAATAAAAAAACAATTAAAAAATATATAGAATTCTATACCTATCAATGAAATTTTCAGTGTCAGTTCTAGTTAGGCTCCGCCATTTACAATGTAACTCAATGATAAAAGGCGGTGTATTCCGATATTTGAACAAATCTCAACTTTTCGGATCATTAATAATCGTCGAGTGTTCCGGTTGAAAACGGAAGCGGGTATATATAATACCGAATGACACCTTTAATTTGTTTAAAACGGAAAAATGAAAGGATTTTTTACTGACTTCCCCGTTCATAGGCTTTGCCTAATTTCATATTATTATTAACAATACCCTCAAAATCAACAAAATGAAACATTTAGATTAAATTAAATTCCCCCCATATATTAAATGAAAATAAATTTGTTAACTCTCCTACTTAACATTTTTTTTAAATATGGGAGTGAAACATCCATACAATTACAAATTTGGAGTGAAACGTCTAGTTGTGAACTGTCTTGGGAGTGAAACGTCTCAATAGTGAAATGTCTTGGTATGTCATAATGTCATGGAAAAGAGTCAACTCGGCCCTATACCAACTTGGCACGGGTCAACTCGGCAAGGGTCAACTCGGCCCACTTTACAAAAATATATATAACGTATTAACTTTGCTTTGCATGTTGTTAAAGTAAATGAATAATAAGAAATATCTTATTATTATATAATTATACATTGTACTTCTATATTTAGAAAATATAAATATAAACGGTATAGATGGATACCGAAAATAAGCTATTTTCGCGAAAATAAGATCGCAGCTACGAAAATAAGATTTATTTTTGAAATAGTGCATTTATCTGTTGAAATAATTATGTAAAATATATATTTATGCATTCATTGAATGGTTTTACAGCAAATTAAATTTCAGAACCAAAAAAAATATTTAAAAAAGTGAAGTTTGAGCCAAAAATACTATCGTACGAAAATAGCTCAAATTGTCGTGTAAAGCGAAAATAAGATTGGGTCTTCGAAAATAAGATTTATATTTGATATAATGTATTAAAAACGAATTTTTGTTGTTAATAATTGATTTGTATGAATGAAATAATAAATTTCAGAAACAAAAAAAATATTATAAAATGTGAAGTTTGAGCCCAAAATACCATCGTATGAAAATGGCTCAAATTGCCGTGTAAAGCGAAAATAAGATCGGGTCTACAAAAATAAGATTTATACGTATATTTTGGTGTTATCAAATGATTTGTATGAATGTAATAATAAAGAATGAAATGTTTTGTAATGAAATATTAGACGTCTGTGCGGCAAACATGGTAAATACATATAAATCCATACGTTAATATTCCAAATTTAGTATAGAAAGAACGCATGAACATATAACCAAAATTGCGTCTACGAAAATATAGGCTATATAAGATTTACATGGTTCATAACTTATATTAAAAATAGTATTAACTTTATTTTTAATGATTTTGCAAATAAATTTTAAGAATTAAATGTTCTCTTATAAGATAAGAAATGTTTGTGGTGAAAAAGTATCAAAATATAAGAAAAAACAAGTGCAAAAATAACCTGAAACAACGACTACGAAAATAAGATCTAAATCTATATAAGAATATGTACAATACGAAAATAAAATCTAAACAGTACTCTACGAAAATAAGATCTGTAAGGAAACAAAAACTGTATGAAAATAATGTTAATACGAAAATAAGGTTACGAAAATAAGATCTATTAGTAAATAAGGTCTGTAAAACCAATTAAAACCTGTATGAATTGATATTTATTTGAATATAAAACCTGTATGGAAATACTATATTTACGAAAATAAGATCCTATTGAAAATAAATCTATACGAAAATAAGATTTGTATGAAAATAATGTTTGTATTCGACTAAGATTTTTACAAATGTAAGATCTGTGAAATGAAAATAATATCCTTACAAAAATAAGATACATATAAAGTATCTACAGGTACGAAAATAATATCTGTATAGAAATAAGATTTTTTTTATGATTTATACGAAAATAATATTTATATGATAATAATCTGGATCAGAATGATATGAAAAACGACTCTATATGAATATAATGTCTTTATAAAATAAAATCTTTAACGAAAATAAGATCTGTGTAAAAATATATCTGTATGATAACAAAATCTGTAAAAAAAATAAGACATCTATATTTTGATATGATTGGTGACTGTGATAAAT
Organism: Ruditapes philippinarum; assembly: GCF_026571515.1. Lineage (NCBI taxonomy): Eukaryota > Metazoa > Mollusca > Bivalvia > Venerida > Veneridae > Ruditapes > Ruditapes philippinarum. The sequence goes on from NW_026861623.1 coordinate 47,567, forward strand.
CGCCAATAAACACCTTTAATGATGGGCATTAATAAGATCGTGTGCGAAAATCCAATAATCCAATCATCGTATTAGCGCATTGATTGCTGCCGACAGCCATGTGCACGTGTCATACGTTGTATAATTGTTTCCTTCTCTCAAATAGAAAGATCTTGTCCGTGCATTATCTTATTAAAGCACTAAAGCAACAAAGCTATATACTGATCTTTTACTAAATATAGATATTATTTTTATATTACACGTATTTTAAATTATCTTTTATTTTGGTATAAATCATTTCCATATTGATATTTTATTTTCATATACATGTAGCTAGATATCCTATTGTTTACAGATATAGATTTTATTTTCGTACATATATTCTATATACAGTAGACAGTAGTCTTTGTTTCTGGGTTTTTTTTCCGCACTAGTTAATTCTTGCTTTTATTTTGATGCTTTTTCACCCCACTACTTTTTCTTGTTTTATAAGAGGAGATTTTATTTTTGCAATTAATACAATTTTATAAGTTATGATCTTATTTTCGTAGTCGCCATCTTGGGTTATTTTCGCATGCCTTCTTTCTATACTATTTGGGATATTTACCATATTTACCGAACAAACGTTTAATATTTCATTACAAAACATTTCAGTCTTTATTATTTCATTCATACAAATAATTTAATAATAACAAAAATACATTTTTAATGCATTATAATAAAAATAAATCTTATTTTCGTAGACCCGATCTTATTTTCGCTCACACGGCGATTTGAGCTATATTCGTACGTATGTATTTTCGGCTCAAACTGTACTTTTTTAGATATTTTTTGGTTCTGAAAATTTAATTTGCTGTAAAATCATGCAAAGAATGCATAAATATATAACTTACATCATTATTTCAACAGATAAATGCACTATTTCAAAAATAAATCTTATTTTCGTAGCGCGATCTTATTTTCGCGAAAATAGCTTATTTTCGGTATCCATCTATACCGTTTATATTTATATTTACTATATTTTATAAAGCAACTGATTCATTCATTCATATTCATTTATATTCATTTTATTTATTTATTTATTTATTTATTTAATTTATTTATTAAGAATAAATTTAATTTTCATACAATTATATAAAGTGTCTTAAGGGGTGAAGTGTCTTCAAAATTTGAGGAGTGAAGTGTCTGGGGGATGAGGTGTCTTGCTACCCAAAAAAACAAAGGTTGAACACCAGTAAATTAAAGTTCAAGCTCCTGATGATAGAGATAAAAAATAAGCATGATCCTGACAAATTCTAGAAATATTCTCCGGAATTTTCATCAATCAAAAGATTTATGCAGCGGTAAGCATTTGAAGGGTTAAAAGTAAAATGCAACTGCGTTCGTATAGTAACAGTTGTGAGGCCGAATTGATAGAAACCTAATGAGATTTATGTAAGGTCAATACGATTCGCCCCAATCTTGTTTCGACTCACGAGAGAATTGGAGTCTGACTGGCTGAGGTATCAGTGAATTTGCCCACTTTATTGGGAAAAGGCCTTAGCCACTTGATTTTGGTAAAAGATATCGCTATAATCGCTAATTGTGGAAGCAAAAAATCTGACCAGTGTACGTGGATGGAAAAAATTGTTTAGAGCTACTGACATTAAACAGTTAAAGTCTAGCAGGAGGAGTAGCTTAAAATTTCTACTCATCCTGTGTGGTATGCTTCTTGTCCTATATTTTGGTCAAAATTTTCAAATTATATTTCCCCGTTGCAATAGAACACAAGCTTGGTTTCCAGTTTTCCATTGTTAAAAGTAAACAAACTGATTATGAGAATTCTAGCTTCCTATATTACATCAGCAAATTTCTGCTCATCCGACCAGAAGAGCATTCTGCCATTTTGTACTTGTCCTTTATAATCTCTACTCGTCAATACCAGCTGAGGAGTGGAATTATCATGAGTCACCAGGGCCTTTTTACCCTTCTTTGCTGTAGCCGTTATCCTCTACTTCCCCAAACCAGATACACCGATAAACACTTTCAGAACTAGCAGACAACAGGCTATTCTTATCAGTAGTATTTCGTGTAAAGATAACGGGTTGCATATCTCGTATGTAAAATGGTCTGACATATGGTAGGTTTAACAGTTAATTTAAATACTTAGGAGTCAAAAGATGTGTTGAAGTTTATACTGTGATGAAGCTAAGATCCAAAGCTTTCTATTGGTGTAATACATTTTAAAATCGGACATTTAATTACAACAAACCAGCGGTTTAAAAATGGCTTATTTTGTATTGTTTTAGCATAAGCGGTATTGATTTTTCCTCGAAGGTAAGGGAAGCAACTCGTATTTTTCACTCGATATACCTCGGTTATTTACGTAGATCATATTGAAAGTGTTTATGGGTGTATTACTACCTTTTTTCCCCCAAAAAACAGTCTAAAATTATATCTAGCCTATACACACTGTTGAGGATAGCACCATGAACAAATATTGAAATAAATGCAATGATAAAGTCATTCAGTAACTTGACCATCTTAAATTACATAGTTGTCACAAAGAAATATAAGTTAAATTTTTTTTCGAAATATTTTTATGGATGATAATCAAGCCATTGTGATTATGAAGATCTATCAGAAATAAATTCACCTTTATTAAGTAGTTTTTGTAAGCCTATGTAAATTTTATGTCATTTACAAGTTACAATTATTATAAATCTTTGTTTAGAAACATAAGTTTGCATATTCATTTTTGTTTTAGGGTTATATATATTTTAATAATGCTGTACGGCTAGCCTCAACAGTGCTATGCTGTACAGCTAGCCTTTGCAGTGCTTATAGGCCAGTAGTACATCACTCGTATGGCTAGAACTTTTGGCTAGCAATACTGGCCCGTATGGCTAGCCACTGACTTTAGAAAAACTGCAAGATAATTTAAAGAAAACTTTAATTGGGTAGAGACCTTTTGCCTATGTTATATATGGTGAAAAATACTTCAGAGTTGCTTGTTTGATTTATGTTACAGTTTTGTCCATTTTAATGTTAAAGGTCTAAAGAGCTTGGTACCTGCAGCTTGTGTAACTGGGCAACATACATGTAGGACAACAGCTGCTGTTATTAATCATGCATCACAGAAATGTTTACATACAACATGTGATAGGCTTGTCACTTCCCAGTCACTTTGTGTTCAACAAAAACGACATATGAGGAGGCTTTATCCAGATCCATTAGAGAGAGATATGGAATATTCTTTATTGTGAGTAAAGCAAGTAGTGAAAGCAACTTCTCTTTATGAAGTTAAAAACAAATTAGAACAGAAATTTTATTAATTTATATGTAACTTGAGCAATAGGTAAAAAATTATTAATACCATTACATTCAAAGGACAATGTTTATAGTGGTTTCACTTCCATATACATATAAAATGTAAATATTTATTGAATAATCAGATTAGGATTAGAAAAGAACACAGGTGTAGTTTTTCAATGTTATTTTTGAAGGTTTGTATACATCTTTCAAAGTTATTTTTGAAGGTTTGTATAAACAAATGACTCAGCTGAACAAGAAATGTTGCTCATGTCTGTATTGCTGTTTCAGACCAGAAGAAAAGACAAATTTAGATCTCAATCATGTACCAGATCTTGGACATCAAGGACCAGGTATGACAACATTTTTGTGTCACCTGCTACAGCGGTAATAGTGGCCACATATAGGGATCACTTCTTCGCCAGCTGTTTATCTGTCCTTTTCTCCTCAAAATTTGTTCGCCCTACTCCAAAACTACTGGTGCAAATTCATCCAACCTTATAAGTAATGTTTATTATCAAGTCTAGTGTGAATATTGTCAGCATTTTCCAGTTAAATTTTTTTGCCAGAGTTATGGCCCTTAAATTATTGCCCCCCGCCTTTTCGAAGAAGAAAGGGGAATATAGAAATAGGCTCCGTCCATCTGTCCGTCCATCCGCACTACCGAATAGGGATAGGGGGCCATCTAACTGTAAACAGAACAAAAGAGAACAATAGAGTTCATTCCGTAACAATAGAGTAAGGGGCCATTGGCCCTCTATTAAATAAAAGAAAATAACAAAAGAAACGGCCCTTTATTCCATTTCGGCCGGACGTCCGTCCGTCACACTTTCGTGTCCGGTTCATAACTTTGTCATTTATGAAAGGAACTTGAAATAACATGGCACAAATGTTTGTTATAATAAGACGATGTGTCATGCGCAACAACCAGACCCCTACCTCCAGGGTCAAGGTTGCACTTGCTCATTCAAGGTCAACATTACATCTATTTGAGGGTATATGTCGTGTCCGGTCCATAACTTTCTTATCTATGAAGGGATTTTGTAAATACTTGCCATAATTGTTCACAATAATCAGACGATGTGTCATGCGCAAAAACCAGTCACCTACCTTCAAGGTCACACTTGGAGGTCAAATATTAACATAGTCTGTTACAGGGTATATTTTGTGTCCGGTCCATAACTTTGTCATTTATGAAAGGAATTTGAAATAACTTGGCACAAATGTTTGTTATAATAAGACGATGTGTCATGCACAACAACCAGACCCCTACCTCCAGGGTCAAGGTCGCACTTCCTCATTCAAGGTCAACATTGTCTATTTGAGGGTATATGTCGTGTCCGGTCCATAACTTTCTTATCTATGAAGGGATTTTGTAAATACTTGCCATAATTGTTCACAATAAACAGACAAGGTGTCATGTGCAAAACCAGTCACCTACCTTCAAGGTCAAGGTCACACTTGGAGGTCAAATATTTACCTAGTCTGTTACAGGGTATATTTCGTGTCCGGTCCATAACTTTGTCATTTATGAAAGGAATTTGAAATAACTTGGCACAAATGTTTGTTATAATAAGACGATGTGTCATGTGCTACAACCAGACCCCTACCTCCAGGGTCAAGGTCGCACTTGCTCATTCAAGTTCAACATTGTCTATTTGAGGGTATATGTTGTGTCCGGTCCATAACTTTCTTATCTATAAAGGGATTTTGTAAATACTTGCCATAATTGTTCACAATAATCAGACGATGTGTCATGCGCAAAAACCGGTCACCTACCTCCAAGGTCAAGGTCACACTTGGAGGTCAAATACTTACATAGTCTGTTACTGGGTATATTTTGTGTCCGGTCCATAACTTTTTCATAGATCAAAGGATTTTGAAAATACTTCTCACAAATAGTTACTATAATAAGAGGATGTGTCATGCGCAACACCTGCATCCCTACGTCAAAGGTCACATTTAGAGGTCAAAAATTAACATAGTCTGTTATAGGGTATATTTTGTGTCGGATCTAGAACTTCTTCATAGTTCAAGGGATTTTGAAATAACTTGGCACAAATAGTCACAATAATAAGACGATATGTCAAGTACAACACCTGCACCCCTACCTCCAAGGTCAAGGTCACGCTTAGAGGTCAAAGGTTAACAGTCTGTTATTTGGTATATTTTGTGTCCCGTCCATTATTTCTTCATAGATTAGGGGATTTTGAAAATACTTGGCACAAATGGTCACAATGATTAGATGATATGTCATGCGTAACATCTGTGTCCCTACCTCCAAGGTCAAGGTCACACTTAGAGGTCAAAGATTTACATAGTCTGTTATAGTGTATATTTTGTGTCCAATCTATAACTTCTTCATAGTTCAAGGGATTTTGAAAATACTTGGCACAAATAGTCTCAATAATAAGACAGTATGTCATGCACAACACCTCCATCCCTACCTCTAAGGTCAAGGTCACACTTAGAGGTCAAAGCTTAACATGATAGATTTTTAAATTGCGTGTTTTATTTTATTTTTTTAACAAATTTATTGTTGCATTTGCAGATCTAGCATTTATCATAATTTTGGACTGAATGTTCTGAGATCCATACCTCAATCTTTTGAAATAGCACAATTTTATGCTTCATATAAAACTTCCCGAGGCGGGGGACGTTGGTAACTCTGTTACAAATTCTTGTTTTTATTGTTAGGGGATTTAGATTTACCATTGTCCATCCGTCTGCACTACCGTATAGGGATAGGGGTCCATCTAACTATAAATAGAACAAAAGAGAGCAATAGAGTTCATTCCGTAACAATAGAGTAAGCGGCCTTTGGCCATTAAGAAATGGCCCCTTTATTCCATTTCGGCCGGATGATGTGTTATTTGTTCCTTTAGTGCTTGAGTTAGAATCATCAGCTTTACAGGAATCATGATCAACATTACTGTGAAGCTTTGCACCTGGGGTTTTGCATTTTGATTTATTTCAGTTTTGTTAGAGTTATTGCCCTTGACTTAGTATAAATTTGCAATTTTCAACTTCATGCATAGCTCAAAAAGTATTTGACCTGTAGGCTTGAAAGTTTTTGTAAAGTATTTGTAAAGTTCTTGCCCTTAAGTTAGTAAAAGATTTTTTGTTTTCAACTTGTGGCACATGTAGCTCAGCCTCAAAAAAATATTTGACCTAGTGTCAAAAGATTGACTAAACAGTGGAGTGTGGGGGCACCCATGTCCTATGGACACATTTCTAGTTTTATTTAAAGTTTTGTCCGGACGACTTCTCTTATATTACTGATGCAATTTGAGTGAAACTTTAAAGGATTGATTTGTACCTCAATGGCTTGCACATATTTAACATGGGTCTGGTTCATGTATCTTTTTCTGAATCCTGAAACCCAAAATGTTCCTACACCTTTTGTTTAAGTCTTGTTGGAGGACCTTTTAGTTGTTGTTTTATACATTGACATTTGGAGCCAATAAAATACATCACTACACACTCACTGATTTGATGACTTAGTTATAATAAACCAATTGTATGTAACATATTAAAGTGGTATTAAAACTAGTGAGAGAGGGAGTAAACACGCATGTTTTTCGTGTTTATGTTTGGGTTGTGAATAGAAATTGTTTTACTAGTAGTTGATTTCAGAAATCGAATCAGTGCCCACAAAACATGTCAGATCAGTACAGTAGCATAACAGTATGTAGTTACATTTGTACCTAACAGTATGTAGTTACATTTGTACCTTATGCTTACATGTAATTGAATTACTTTATTCAGTTTTGGACTTTTTAGCTCGACTTTTCTATGAAAAGGGGAGCTATCCTACTCGCCCCGGCGTCGGCGTCGGCGTCGGCGTTGGCGTCACACCTTGGTTAAGTTTTTCGTACCACCCCACTTTATTTCAGAAGTATTACAAGTATGGCTTTGAAACTTACCATACTTGTTCACCATCATAACCTCCATCTACAGACAAGAGTACATAACTCTGTCAAGGTTTTTGACAGAATTATGGCCCTTTTTTGACTTAGAAAGTGTATTGAGCTTGGTTAAGTTTTTTGTACCACCTCACTTTATTTCAAAACCATTGGAGGTATTGCTTTGAAACTGACCATACTTGTTTACCATCACCACCTTCATCAACAGACAAGAGGACATAACTCTGTCAAGGTTTTTGACAGAATTATGCCCCTTTTTGACTTAGAAAATACATTGAATATGGGTAAAATCCACTTATTGCCTTAACCCGTTGAGATATTGCTTTGAAACTTTTAATGCTATTTCACATCATTACCCCCATCTGTACGCAAGAGAAGGTAACTCTGTCAAGGATTTGTTTTAAAAATTAAGGCCTTTTATCGACTTAGAATCTTGGTTAAGTTTTTAGTACCAGTCCACTTTTTGACTGAACTGTTTGAGATATTAATTTGAAAGTTGGAATACTTGTTTACAATCATGATTCCCAAACATGTCCAGGAGAAGGTAATTCTGTCAAAGATTTTATTTGAATTATGGCCCTTAACTGTCAATGTTTTGTATTATAGGCAAGCACTAAAAAACTTAAAAAATCTAAAAAAATTCATTCCTATCCACTTGTTCACTTTACCATAAATTATGTCATAATAAAATAATTCTTCACTAAATATCTTAATGCTCATGGCCATTGTTCACTTTAAAAATACAGAGATTCTTGTATTGCCTTTTACTGCAAAAACTTTTTTTATTGGCAAGCAATAAAAAAGTCGAACGCGCTGTCTTACGGACAGCTCTTGTTATAATTTCCTTTCTAATTGATAAAGTGCAAACTTAAAATAACAATTTCTATTTTTTCAAGATTTGAGAAGCACCTTCAATCAGTGCTTTCAAGAACTTTAATTCTTTTATCTAGAGCTGATTGCTAAAGTAGAGGAAGCAGTGAAGGGAGATAATTTGGGAAGATTGTTTGCAGTGATACATGTTGGTGGCAAGCAGAGAAAAATTACAACAGAAGACATGGTTATTGTAAATGGTTTCTTTCCACCACAGATTGGGGATAAAATCAGATTAGAAAAGGTATGTAATTATTAAGTTTCTCTTTTTGAACAACAAAAACAACAATACACTCATAAACTTTAGTTTGGCATTGGTCAATCTTTTGCCAAAGTAAGGTCAATTTTCTCAGCAACAAAGTTACTCACTTTAAAACCAAATATGATGAAATATGGCTGGTATAAAAGTTATAAAACATTTTGACTGAGAAATGTTTGCCCTTTTAACCTTTTTGTTATTGATTTTTTTTTTAGGTAAACCAATTTGTTATGGCTTGTTTATCAAAAACTTTTATGGATTTTTACTTTAAAGATCCTGTAACACAAATTTTTCTTGGTTTTATATCATAAATATGATGATCAAATTAAGATTTATCAATATTCACTGCGGATGATCATGTGACCAAAGTATGGGCTCATAAAATGGCGGCCTGAACGCTCGGTAAAAGCAGTGAAACTGAGGTAAGCATACAGTTAACATTAAATTTATATGTGAAACTAGGCTGCACAGAACCCCTGTATAAAAACCACCCAAAACAACTTTTTCGACTTTCAGGCCTAAACAGAGAGAGCTACAAAGTGACCAATAATAGAACAATACGTGGTTTTTATACAGGGGTTCTGTGCGGCCTAGTTTCACATATAAATTTAATGTTAACTGTATGTGTACCTCAATTTCACTGCTTTTACTGAGCGTTCAGGCCGCCATTTTATTAGCCCATTGATATTGGTCACGTGATCATACGCAGTGATATTGTATGTTCCAAAAAGCATTATTTATTAAGGTATTACCGAATTTAACATTTCATGTAAATAAAGGGAGGTAATTAGAAATTAATTTCTATATAGTTTACGTCAAATTTTTCCTTAAGAAATGGATGTATATATTTTAATGATAACATATAATGTGGACAAATATTTGCAGTACATATTTTACATATTCTTCAATGTTTGAAAATTGTTTTAGAAGCATAATTATATACATATATAAAATTTCACTTAAGTGTGGTAACAACCTTAATTACAACATATAGGATCTTTAAACTTATACTTGTACACTATTGAAATTGGAATGCATTTCTAATGAGCAGATTAGCTTAATTATATCCATTTTTTTATTGGGAATTTTTCCTTATTTTCTCATAAACCATCACACATATTCACTTCAAACCTAAAATACCTTTTCACTTTCATGGGCAGGTAATTCTAAATAGAATACTTTCAGAATAATGCCTCTTTTCTACATTGCTTATATCATACTATTAAGCTCTGAATAAATATGGAGCGTGCTGTCCCAGGCTGAGTTTCATGGCGGTAATTCCTAATCAAATTTGGCCCAGTGGTTTCAGAGTGGATGACTTTGTCATTGTAAGCACTCAGATATTGTGTGCTTAGATGAGCTTTAAAAGACTTCTACATGTGATATTAATATATCTGTGCATTCTGATGCTGCATAGGCAACTGCTCAAGTCTCTAAGTAGTTAGGATAAAGTTTTTTTTCCTAAAGTTTACAAACCTAAGCTCTTGGAGTGTCATTGTTACCTACAGTTTATACACAGAAAATTCCACAGTCATTAACACTACTAGTCTGATTAAAGAGGCATGCCATTGGAGGTCTTCCTCTACCTTTAGTAACGCTTGAAAGTTACCTTATGTCATTTAAAGTGTTGGTGTGACTTAAAACCCAAATAAATCAATATAAACCCAAATAAAACAATATAAACCCAAATAAAACAAAATAAACCCAAATACATCAATATAAATACTTGTTGTTATGTTTCAGGTGATGCTGGTTGGTAGTAAAGATTTTACCTTATTTGGAAGACCTCTGTTAGAGTAAGTTTATCATTCATGCATTATATCCACCTTTCCGCATGTGTTTTAAGTGGTTTAGGTCGTTGACTTGTCGTTGTCGTTGCTCTGGGTTCGAATCATGACTAGGATTTTGGATTCTTTCATGTGAGGTAGCTATCCATCATTCAAGCTTACGGAACATTGGTGGTCCTACTCAGGTGCCCATGCCTGAAATAATGTAGGGAAGGGCACCCGAGATTTTTTCTGGAAAGTCGCCATATGACAAAAATTAAATGTTGAGATGGTGATACAGGTAAGGAAATTTATCGAGCTACCTGGCAGCAGTCCTACAAGGAACCTGATATAATGCAGATGTTTGTCTGTCTTATTCAAAAGTCTGATTATTAGACTCATTATGGCCAAACATGGATGTTTTAAGCTCATTTGAGAAAAAGATATTCACAGCAGTATGTTTTTGTGATAGCATGATGTCTGTCTCTTGTTGTTTACCACAATGTAGGGAGATAAACCTAAAGAGATAGTCTACTTGGTTTTTGGTGACAAGCTGATGTTTGTTTGTTTGTTTGTTTCATTTTACGCCTTTTCCCAACAGTATTTCAGTCATATAGGCGGGTAGTTTCCTAACCATCGTTCCTGGAGAGTTACACCAGTACTAGACTACCTGCGCCCTAAACTACCAAAGCATCTCTCGGGGATCCAACCCACGCCAGAGATGTAACTGGATTAGAAGTCATCGACTCTAACCCCTCGACCACGGAGGCGGTATGATATGGATGCAAAAGTGGCTGACAAAATAGACTTTGTATTACTAGAAGGGGGTTTTAATGAGACTTAACACTGTTTTCATGTAGATAAAAACACAACAATGCAGTTTCTATCAACACAGTCACAGTGTAAATATATTTTTGAAAAATAGTGACTGTACTGGCATGCGCAGTTTCCTTAAACAGAAGCAGTACCCGGATTTTTCAATTTAAACTTCTTGATTTTACTTGCAGTTCTATTCATGTTTCAAATCAGATACATAAAACGATTTGCATAATCTAAGTGTCAGTTTGGCAGTACGTATATAAAGTCTCATTTTAAATCACTTACACCTGTGCGTCGTCAAAACGTGACCTTGTTTTCTCTGGGGGATTCCGTCCTTGCGCGCATGCGCTAAAATACTTACACTTGAGGCTTGTTAAAGGGTTTTCCACTAATACCACCTGTTTACAAATAAGTAGGCAATGCGATGAAAAATTGTTTAATTATCAGAATGTTGACCAATATTACTATAAATAATAATTTTATGGCTTTGATGCGTACAATATCATGCATACAAGCATGTTACTGCATATGAATGCGTTGGGGTAACGGTACCGGGTAATAGATATCCGCGTTTAGTCTAAGCTCTATTTCCTGAATTACATCTATTTATCTCTTAGATAATGGTCTGTTCAACAATTGTAAATGAAAAATAGGTATGATATAATAAAATTGTATAATGATAATGGGTTAGATTTTATGTACGGGAACTACTTCTCTTCATACAAAATAATCGATAACTTCGGTACCCCATATGAGGCCTCATAAGTAAGGGTTATTCTATGTTTAGAACATGATGGAATTTCCATGATTTGTGTGACGAGCCGAATATTGATGTGTAACATTCAAATATTTGTGAGTGAGCGTAATAAAAAATAGTGATTAAGTAACTATGATTTTTGTACGGGAACTGCACACATGCCAGTACACAAAATAAGTCAAAAATTCTTTTTATCTTTCTTCCTATTCTATAGATTTTGCTTTAAAGTCAGGCATGACCAAAAATGGCACCCAGTCATGCTAATTTATATAAATATCTTGAAAATGATGTATATCTCACATGTATAGTTAGGTATCTCATCAAAGAGTATAAATAAGTTTATAAATACATTTCAGCCGTGATATTGTGCGTGTTGAGGCTACAGTCATTGAGAAGACTCTGTCACATGTCAGGCTTCATTGGACTCAAATGAAACGTGCAAGAAGGCTCAAATGTAAGTAATCAATTGTTGTTCTGTTTTGAAATTGGACATGATATTTAATTCCTCATTCAAATTTAAACCTTATCAAAAGTATTGAGTACCCGATCTTTGTTAAAGTATCAGTTAACAAAATTGATACTCGAATACTCTGTAGAAAATAATATCACAAATATAATTATAGAGAAATAAAACAATTCAGAAAAGCTAAATGTCCACTAATGTCTATACAAACATTTGAATTGATACAAACTGGGCAGCTGGATGTAACATATTGTTGTGATTTTATGATAGAATTCTCTTTAAAAAAGATATCATTTGTGCACCTTTGGTCAATATGGTGGGGGGTCACTTAATTTATATATACTTTTTAAGGACTTGTATAGGAAATTAATTACATTTAAGTCTTAATGTGTAAAACTGCAATGCCAAGAGCTTATATTTTTGGCATGTAGCAGTGTCTTGTGAACCTCTATATAAGTAAGATAAATCATGACTCTGTTCTTAAAGTTAACCCGACACTGGGGGTCACTTAGTTTAAGTAGACTAACTTAATATACACATCTTTAAACATTTTACTTTGAAACATTTAAAGCCAAGAGATTTGGCACAAAAGTTATATATTAACCATTACACTTGGGTCTAAATTGGCCCTGTCCTTGGGGTATCACACTTTATGTAGACTAATGTGTAAGAAAACACATCTACTCATTTTGTGGAAACAATAAAGCTCAGAGATGTAATATTAATCAGTAGACCTCTAAAGTCTTATAAGTCATGCCCTCACTTGGGGGCCTACTGTTCTTCCATTGACTGACAAAGCAGTAGAATGATGGGGCACCTGTGTTTCACTTTTCTAGTTTTCTTTTAAATTGTTGAAATATTATTGACTATAATGTGATATTTTTTTTATTTTAGTGCAGCAGACTCCCCAAAGTGTACTGGTTATCAACCGTATAGAAGTTGATCCATCAGCTTTCCAGTAAACTTACAAAATATTATGACAAATATTCATAGATGTGAAATTCTTTCAATGATGAAACTTGTGATGCGGAGGAAATGAACATGTTTTGTGACCAGAGATTGCCAGTTATAGTTCTGATAGAGTGCTGAGAAAACACTAAACATATACAGTTAAACTTCTTTCGCTTGAACTCGAATCGCTCGAATACCTCCTTTCGCTTGAACTAAATTCCTTTATAATATATATTGTTCTACCTCGGATCGCTCAAACTCTCGAACCTGCTCTCTGGTCCCTTCGGCAGAAATATAGTGAAAATCACACCTTTTCGGTCGAACAAAAAAAACAAGTCGAAATGTTCTAAATAAATGACAGTCGGCGACACATGTCATCGTGACAAAGGTAATTAAGGTTATTGATACAAAATAAGAGGTGTTGTAAACCATTTGTTTGTTAGGATAATAATGTTGATTTGCCGTTTATGTTAACAATAAAAAGAAAATAACTCATGAAATAAGTGAAATATGCAAAAGTCAGTAAAGAATGACCAGGACGGCTTTAATTACAACCGTGGTTCATGTAATGTGAGTTGTAACAGTGTTATCTATTTATAGAATGATACTTTTACGTGTGTTTATTTTAGAAAATGACTTCTGTAAAACATTTGTTTTTTTTAAATATTTCATTAATTTATTTTTTAAAATTAAATTCATTCCATTATAAACATATAAATATATTTTAAACATTGTTCAACAAGTTTGGTCTGATTGCCCAATCCAACTCGACCAATTACAATATGCATTAATAAAGATTAACACAGCGTTCCGTTAATACTTAACACTGGGATAATAATTCTGAATATGACATATTCTAGGAACAGATGCACTGACAAACAATTATATTGAAGTATATTCGACTGATGTAAGCTGGAAAACCTTTAGGCATACGATCAACGTAGTAACAGTTGAACCTCTGTTGGCTCGAACTACAGATCTCTCGAACAAATTTACACAGGCCCTCTGAGTTCGAGCGAACAAAGTTCGACTGTATTTCAGACATATTGATCTACATTACTCTGATGATATTGCGTGTTCTGATGGCATCATTTATGTATTTTAATATATAACATGTACTTGAAATAAAGTGGTTACAAAGGTGAGCTTGGGTAGTCTCATTATGTCAGTCATCTGTCCTGTATAGTCTTTATACATAATCTCTTTAAACAACAGCTGATTCTTGGTTGTCCCTATACAAAAGTTGTATAAATGGTTCCAGTCTGGCTGGGTCTTATGTCATACCATCACTGTCAAGGTCATATGACGACTTTTCCAGTTTTACTAGTAAAGTATGACCTCGGGGGTTCCCAAGCTGTGCATTATTTTAAACATGAAAAGGCCTCTGAGAAGAACCACTGACATCCTGCTAACCTGCTTGATAACTTCCTCACATGAAAGAATCCAAAACGGGATTCATACACACAGTGGTGTCCTTCACCACTCAGCAACACACAAGAATGGCCCTGAATCATAAATAGCTTTGCTCTGGGGATCACTTAAGTTTACATAGATTTTAGTGTTCTAGGGCCATCAATCCTTCATAGCTGTCTTTTTTAATACTGGTACATCGTTTTTCTCATTGGTTCAACTTGGGTGCCAGATTAAGGTCTTCGCTAGCCAGTCATCATGTTACCTTTACATCAGTGCAGTTTAAACTCCCCTCACAAAAACAGGGTTGAACTTTCACCCCTAAGAATGCTAGGTCATCTGCACAATATTCCACTTGAAAAAACAAAATTGCATTTGTGAAAAATGCTATGCCACCGCATTAATACAACACTAAATAGTAGTGTAGGAACAGATTTTTTTTTGTTTCTATACAATTGAAGATGGTCATAATGCATAGATCCCTGACCTATCTAATTCTTATCATCAGATTAGTAGTTAAATCTATTGTTATTCAAACAAGAATTTTTAACAGAGTTACCAACGTCCCCCGCCTCAGGAAGTTTTATATGAAGCATAAAATTGTGCTATTTCAAAAGATTGAGGTTATAATGGATCTCTGGACATTCACTCCAAAACTATGATCAATGATCTGCAAATGTAACAAAAAATTTGTTAAAAAAATAAAATGAAACACGGAATTTAAAAATCTATCATGTTAAGCTTTGACCTCTTAGTGTGACCTTGACCTTGGAGGTAGGGGAGCAGGTGTTGTGCATGACATAACGTCTTATTATTGAGACTATTTGTGCCAAGTATTTTCAAAATCCCTTGAACTATGAAGAAGTTATAGATTGGACACAAAATATACCCTATAACAGACTATGTAAATCTTTGATCTCTAAGTGTGACCTTGACCTTGGAGGTAGGGACACAGATGTTATGCATGACATATCATCTAATCATTGTGACTATTTGTCCCAAGTATTTTCAAAATCCCTTAATCTATGAAGAAGTAATGGACGGGACAAAAAATATACCAAATAACAGACTCTGTTAACCTTTGACCTCTAATTGTGACCTTGATCTTTGAGGTAGGGGTGCAGGTGTTGTACCTTACATATTGTCTTATTATTGTGACTATTTGTGAAGCCCTTCACCCAAGGATCAATCCTGCCAAGTTTGGTTGAAATTTGACTAGTGGTTTTTCACAAGAAGATTTTTTAAGTTCACTATATAATCTATAGAACACAGTATTTTCAAAATCCCTTGAACTATGAAGAAGTTATAGATTGGACACAAAATATACCCTATAACAGACTATGTAAATCTTTGATCTCTAAGTGTGACCTTGACCTTGGAGGTAGGGACACAGATGTTATGCATGACATATCATCTAATCATTGTGACTATTTGTCCCAAGTATTTTCAAAATCCCTTAATCTATGAAGAAGTAATGGACGGGACAAAAAATATACCAAATAACAGACTCTGTTAACCTTTGACCTCTAATTGTGACCTTGACCTTTGAGGTAGGGGTGCAGGTGTTGTACCTTACATATTGTCTTATTATTGTGACTATTTGTGCCAAGTTATTTCAAAATCCCTTGAACTATGAAGAAGTTCTAGATTTGACCCAAAATATACCCTATAACAGACTATTTTTGACCTCTAAGTGT
Organism: Ruditapes philippinarum; assembly: GCF_026571515.1. Taxonomy (NCBI): domain Eukaryota; kingdom Metazoa; phylum Mollusca; class Bivalvia; order Venerida; family Veneridae; genus Ruditapes; species Ruditapes philippinarum. The sequence goes on from NW_026861623.1 coordinate 63,755, forward strand.
GACCTTGACCTTGGAGGTAGGGATGCAGGTGTTGCGCATGACAAATCCTCTTATTATAGTGACTTTTTGTGCGAAGTATTTTCAAAATCCTTGGATCTATGAAAAAGTTATGGACCAGACACAAAATATACCCTGTAACAGACTATGTAAGTATTTGACCTCCAAGTGTGACCTTGACCTTGGAGGTAGGTGACCGGTTTTTGCTCATGACACATCATCTGATTGTTGTGAACAATTATGGCAAGTATTTACAAAATCCCTTCATAGATGAGAAAGTTATAGACCGGACACGACATATACCCTCAAATAGACAATGTTGACCTTGAATGAGCAAGTACGACCTTGACTCTGGAGGTAGGGGTCTGGTTGTTGCGCATGACACATCGTCTTATTATAATAAACATTTGTGCCAAGTTATCTCAAATTCCTTTGATAAATGACCAAGTTATGGACCGGACACGAAATATACCCTGTAACAGACTATGTTAATATTTGACCTCCAAGTGTGACCTTGACCTTGAAGGTAGGTGACTGGTTTTTGCGCATGACACATCGTCTGATTATTGTGAACAATTATGGCAAGTATTTACAAAATCCCTTCATAGATAAGAAAGTTATGGACCGGACAGGACATATACCCTCAAATAGACAATGTTAACCTTGAATGAGCAAGTACGACCTTGACTCTGGTTGTTGCGCATGACACATCGTCTTATTATAGTGATTATTTGTGCCAAGTATTTTTCAAAATCCTTTGATCAATAAAAAAAGTAATAGACCGGACACAAAATATACCTTATAACAGACTTTGTTAATATTTGACATCCTAGTGTGACCTTGACCTTGATGGTAGGTGACCGGTTTTGCGCATGACACATTGTCTCATTATTGTGAAAAATTGTTACAAGTATTTACAAAATCCCTTCAAAGATAAGAAAGTTATGGACCGGACACGACATATACCCTCAAATAGGCAATGTTGACCTTGAATGAGCAAGTGCGACCTTGACCCTGAAGGTGGGGGTCTGGTTGTTGCGCATGACACATCGTCTTATTATAACAAACATTTATGCCTAGTTATTTCAAAGTTATGGGCCGGACACAAAAGTGTGACGAACGGACTGCAGGAAGGAGCCTATTTCTATATCCCCCTTTTTTCTTCGAAAAGGCGGGGGACAATAAAAGATCAGGGCAATTGAGTCTAGTGAATTTGGTGGTTAAGGTCATATTTCACACAGCCTAAATTTCATGACTACATCAAAGGACAACACAGTAAGACACTTTGTCAAAATCTAGGTCAGCTGATATCAAAGTTCACTTTACATCTTAATCTGTGCATATGGTTCAAATTTCATAGCTGTACATCAAAGAACAAGAAAGTAGGTCACCATCAAAATCTAGGTCACCTGATATCAAAGTTCATTTTATCAACTAAAACTGTGCACATGGTCAAAATTTCATTGCTGTACATCAAAGGACAAGAAAGAAGGTCACTGTCCCCTTGGGCAAGGCAAAATTTTGACCCAAGGGTTTAATTCAAAACAATCTTGATACAGGTCCACCAAACAACATTTCATGTCAAATATCTAAGCTGTAACTTTCTCCAATTCAGAAAACATTAATTTTGTTTTAGTTTCTGTTTTTGTGTACATAATGAGAATCAATGACCCTGGGCAGGGCCAATTTTGACACCAGAGGCAAAATTTGAACAATTTTGCTAGAGTACCTATAGATATCATATAACAAATACAATAAGATTTTTTGATTTTTTTACTATATGTACATATTGAAAATCAATGACCCCCGGGGCGGGGCCAATTTTGACCCCAGGGCTATAATTTGAACAATCTTGGTAGAGGTTCACTACACAATGTTTCATGCAAAATATCTAACAATTGCTATAAGAAATTTTTTAAAGTTTTTACTGTATACATATAAGGAAAAGCTTATATGACATATGACCCCTGGGGCAGGGCTGATTTTGACATTAAAGGCAAAAATTGAACAACTTTGGTAAAGTACCTATAGATAATAACCCATACCAAATATCAAACCTCTAAGCCTTGTACCTGCAGACAAGAAGGTATTTTAAGTTTTTACACCGGGGCGGGGCCAATTTTGACGCCAGGGTTATAATTTGAACAATCTTGGTAGAGGTCTACCAGACAATGCCTTATGCAAAATATCTAAGCTCTAGCCTTTTGTCTCTTTACAAGAAGAATTTTTAAATTTATTCTTATAATTCCTTTTGGTTGCCATGGCAACCAGATTTCTGCATGGAATGAAATTCTTTGAACAACTTTGGAAGCCCTTCACCCAAGGATCAATCCTGCCAAGTTTGGTTGAAATTTGACTAGTGGTTTTTCACAAGAAGATTTTTTAAGTTCACTATATAATCTATAGAACACAGGTACAAACACACACACACAAACACACAGATGAATCGCTATATGCAACCGCATCGCAGATGCTGCGGAGATGAATCGCTACATGCCACCGCATCGCAGATGGTGTGGTGCCATAAAAAAGTGATACAAACTGAGTTTTTGATGAGGTTCACTACACAATGTTTCATGCAAAATCTAACCTCTAGCCTTTGTCAATTTAGAGAAGATGATTTTTTAAGCTTTTACTATATACATATATAGAAAACCTATGACCCCGGGGCGGGGCTAATTTTGACACTGGACAAATTTTGAATAACTTTGGTAGAGTACCTATAGATGATATTATATAACAAATAGACAATAAGATTTTTTAATTTTTTTACTATATGTATATATTGAAAATCAATGACCCCCTGGGCGCGGCCAATTTTGACCACAGGGCTATAATTTGAACAATCTTGGTAGAGGTTCACTACACAATGTTTCATGCAAAATATCTAATCTCTAGCCTTTTCAATTGCTTGAAGAAATTTTTTAAAGTTTTTACTATATACATAAAAGGAAAACCTTATAATTATGACCCCCTGGGCGGGGCTGATTTTGACACTAGAGGCAAAATTTTAACAACTTTGGTAGAGTACCTAAAGATAATAACACATACCAAATATCAAACCTCTAAGCCTTATACCTGCAGACAAGAAGGTATTTTAAGTTTTTACTATATGTACATAATTATAGTGAAAATCAATGACTCCCGGGGCCGGGCCGATTTTGACCCCAGGGCTATAATTTGAACAATCTTGGTAGAGGTCTACCAGACAATGCCTTATGCAAAATTTCTTAGCTCTAGGCCTTTTGGGTCTTTACAAGAAGATTTTTAAAATTTATTCTTATAATTCCTTTTGGTTGCCATGGCAACCAGATTTCTGCATGGAATGAAATTCTTTGAACAACTTTGGAAGCCCTTCACCCAAGGATCAATCCTGCCAAGTTTGGTTGAAATTCGACTAGTGGTTTTGCACAAGATTTTTTAAGTTTACTATATAATCTATAGAACACATGTACAAACACACACAGATGAATCGCTCTATGTCACCGCATCGCAGATGCTGCGGTGGCATAAAAAACAGGCAAGTGATACAAACTGAGTTTTTGATGATTTCACACATGCAAGCTGAATGAATTGACTCATAATATAAATATCATAAAAAAAAGCAACTACCAATTGTTCAAACTCTCCATTTTTATTTACATTTCTTGTATGAAAATTTTAAATTATGTTACATAACAAATGTTATGACATGAGCTAGATAGGGTAAAGAAATATGCGAGATATGTCACTTAAACAAAAATATTTTGATATACTTTGAGGAAATATGTTTTGATGTTCTACAAATAGAATATGTTTATATATAATGTTCACTGTAGCTTGATGAAAATGTCAATAAATGGAAATAAAGTTTCTTGCTTTGTCATATAGAAGAGAAATGTAACTAATAAATGTCAAACATATGCTAATCTACAATAAAATACAAGCAAATATTCATTGTTACACACAAATTTAAACCCATTTTCTCAGTAAAATTTTGTTTACTCAGCATTTCTTAAAGACGTCAGTCAAATCTGTTTACATTCAAAGTCATGAAACATATGAAACATAAACTTTTGCAGTCAAAAAAGAACATGATGTAAGTGATATACATGTGCTTGCACAAAAAATGTTGAATTCATACTGGGGTATTAAAAAATAAACAATTTCAAAAATGAGAAATAGTTCGAGGTTAATTATGTTTATAAATTTATACTGACTATACATCCACAAAAAATGAAGTACATTTTCCGTATCATTATGCATTAACCTTGACCTTGCAAAATATGCATACTGGTCCTGCTTCAAAATTAAACTAAATCACCGTGTATATCCAGTAATGCAGGATTGTGCAAATAACGCAAGAATTGTGCAAAAGTAATGCAGAATTGTGCAACGAGCACCATAATATGTAAATGGACAAGTATTTTTTATTGTACACCAAATTGGAAGAAACAAATTAGAGCATATGGTTGCTGAGACATTAAACTTTAAAACTCATCAAAAATATTTTCATGAAAATGTTTATTTTTCAAGATCATTCGTGAAAATGACCACCTGACTATAGTATTGATGGCGATTTTTAGTTTTGTTGGTATCTTTAAATACAATAACTTACATATTACTTTATGATTTTATATGTCCAGCTTCCATTTTTTGGATCTGCATATTTTGGGAGATGAGGGTCAGGTAACAGTAAGGTATGCACCGTCTGGGGGAAAAAGAGGGTGGGGGATATTAATTCAGATCTATTAACACTTTTGCTGCCTACAAGACAGGTACCGCTGCCCACTAACAGGTATTGTAATTTTCAAAAATACAAAACATTGATTTTTATGGTATTTTTTTCATCTTAGGTTTAAGGTTAGAGCAAAAACTTTGTTTACTTTTTTTGGTTAATGTAATTAATAACATACATTACATATTGCATATCTGTGTAAATCAGGATCCATCTTTTATACTATACCTAATATCCTCCAATAACAAGCAATTATCATAGTATTGCAAGCAATCCATAAGTCCCCTACCAGTTAGAACCCCAGCAACATTCTGAAGGGCCATTGGCCATTCACTAATGTTACAATTTTTCTCTATCTTAAGTAAATTTGTTGGAAAAGTTCTTTAATAGTGATCTCAGGAAACAGTTTATATGAACAGACAGACTGAAGGACACTCTAAAGTTAATTTTTTAAATATCCCTGTTACCAAAATATAATATTATTAAAAGCAAATTCTTAAAGGAGATAACTCTTGAAATAAAGATCCAAGATGTCATACATGATGTGAGTGTAACAAAGAAACATATAGTTTAGGATGAAGCTGTTCATAACGAATGTTTAGGATGAAGCTGTTCATAACGAATGTTTATTTTGAATTTGAAGTAAAAGAAAGTTAAAAGAATGAATAAGAAAAATTCAAAGTTTAAGAAGGAGATAATTCTGGAAATAAGGATGCTAGATTTATAAACCTTGTCATATTATTATGATGTGGGAGTTTGAAGTAAATCCTATAAGTAATGAAGAAGTTGGAGTAAAATATACCAATTTCTCGAAAAAAAATCTAAGTTCAAGGGGGACATAATTCTGGAAATAGTCTTGCTAGAGTATTGAACCTTCTCACAAATGATTTGAGTGATAATAAGAAACATATATATGAAGTTTGAAGAAGATACATTAAGAAATAAAGAAGTTATTAAAAAAAAAACATTTTTTTTTCATGTAAGTTCAAGGGAGGCAATTCTGATAATTTTTGTGCTAGAGTTAAAACCTTGTCACATATGATGTGGTTGATGACCAGAAACTTATGTTTGAAGTTTGAAATAAATACCTTAAGAAATAAAGAACTTATAGTGAAAAAGCCTAAAAACTAGAATCAGAAATCTTGACGAGGTTGCCGACGTTTGTTAAGTATGACAGCTCTCAATATACTCCCTATAGTCAAGATTAAAATGATGTGTATAATTTCCATACTACCATCTATCCATAAGTTTCATATAAAACTTTTCAGCTTTTTTTGACTTATCACAAATATTGTTATATTTGCCATGTTTTAAGCCTATTTTTTGCCATGGCAACCAATTTTTTTTCAAAAAAGGTGAAAAGAAAAAGATGTGCATAATTTCCAGACTGCCATCTACCCATATTTCAAGTTTCATAAAAATATTTCCAGTACTTTTTGCCTTATTACTGGATCCAGTTAATGTGTAAAATTTTCAGTCTATTTGTTGCCATAGCAACCAAAATTTTCAACATAGGAAGAAAAGAAAAAGACGTGCATAATCTCCATACTGCCATTATCCATATATCAAGTTTCATAAAAATATTTTCAGTACTTTTTGCGTTATCGCGGGATCCAGTTTTGTGGACGGAGGGACTGACAGACAGTGAACCTAAAGTACTCTCCAGTAACCGGTAGGGGACTAATTAAACATCCCATGGATGTTACGGATCCAGTTTTGTAGAGGGACGGAGGGTAAACCTAAAGTCCCCTCAGGTAAACAGGTAGGGGACTAATTAAATATTCCATGGATGTTACATTTCCAAAAGGGTGGCATTTATTATATTGCAAAAAGTTAAATATCTTCAAATAAAAAGAATGTTTACCATATTTGTGTTGTTTTCTGCTTGATTATATAAACTAGCAGCACCAGTTGTGTTTTAATTTGTTATAAAGGTAGTAGCGTTTATTAGAGAATATACAGTAAAAAAATTAAATATCATTAAAAAGAATAAACTATAATTATCATTAAACTTTATATGCAGACTGTATACTATAAAGGTGAGCACATTATATAGGAAAGCATATCATAATAGCATCTATATATATACAGGGTATAAATAAGTTTGTAAGGAACAAATAAATGAGACAGATTGAGTGAACACTGAGATCCTTTTATCACAGACTAAACTTCTTTATATACAACTTATATAAACAACACTATTTACACAAGGTACATGTACAAACTATTCATAAACATAAAGTTTCCATTCCAAAAACATACGATAAAATGTACATGTATATTAGTACCAAAGTTTACATAGATTTCAAAATATGTACAATAATATCTTAAATAAACCAGGTCTGTCTTGTTATTTGTTGACTGATACACCACTATTCACTGTAAAGGTTTGATCACCTTTCTATACATGTATTCAAAATATTAGTTTTATCAAAATTTTAAAATACCCCCACCAATCCCCAAACAAGAGCACCTTAACAGCCTCAACTGACATCATTTTCTGCACATAAAAATTAGCTGTTATATTATTTAAATCAAATCTAATAATAGAATAAAATCCAAATACTGCTGATTCTAAAACAAAACTTGGATTCCCAATGTTTCAAGTGATCGAGGATACTGGCAAGTAATCATGGTATGACAAAATAATCAGATAATCCCATCTCTATCAGAAATAAATTACAAAGAGTACCTCTTCTCTCGAAAAATGCGGATGTCATATAAAATATTTACTTTTAAATCCCATGTAATGAATAAATTATTCTGGAATTCACAGATGTGTTACAAGTGAAGAAATTAAATCACTGCTATCTGAAACAGCCAGACAGACTTCAATGTCAAACAAATCTTATCTGATTCAAATAACATTTTCCTTGTCAGTTACAGATGAAAAAAAAATGAAACAAGTAATTTCAATTAAGCAAAGTGAAGATAATGTTTAAAATGTTGTTAATTTTGAAGAATTGGAGATGTAGTACCAGTTTTAGAAAGAAAAAGCATTAGTAAAATCAATATTGCCGTGTTTTTTTTGGTAAATACTGGGACGGTATGGCACTTTTAATGGCAAAAAAATATCTGTTAGTATGACAATGTTACATAATAAACAAACTTAGACCCAGACATTTTATTGAATATGTACGAGACTGTTACAAACATTATATGTGTTTTGTATCTTAAAACTAGCTAAAGCTGAATCAATAACCTTTTGGTACAAAACACAAAAACCCATAAAAATATTGTAATCTAGTAAATTAGTCTGGAAATGTATGAAGTCCTTTTTCTCCAAGGATTTATAAGGTTACTGATATTAAAACATCAGCACAGCTCCCTATTTTCCATATATTTCCATATCAATGAAATATCATCTGTACGATTCAGAATAACAAGTATCATTGTTATCTCGCCACTTTTAATAAATACTGCACATTGAAACTGCTCGTGTTGTTGATTTCAAGAAGAACATTATTGTTGTATAAACTGAAAGTTTATTGGCAGGTTTTCAGAATGTATCATAATCAAACATAAATGTTGTACTGTCTGTATTACAACAGTAAATTATATACACACACATTGAGCTTACACAAATTACACAATATAATATCATAATAACAAACAATATTTGTACAATAAATCAAATTTATGAAACAAGCATATAATACAATACTATACAATGCAAATATTATCCAATAAATCTGTTCAAACTATCAAACTATTTTAAGTAATAGGTCTCTTTTTTTATTCTGTTATCTTCTCATTATACACCAGACTATGTTTTTACATCTACATAAATATTCTCGTCTAAAAGTAAAAAATAATCAAACAGACTCAGTAATGTCTTACATTTTCACATGGTTAGATAATTTAACAAATAACTCTTGTTCAGCCTTAGAAATTTACTTGTGAGAAAAGAAAATCATAAAAATACAAGTATGAAGATTTGTAATGCACTAACATTTGTTATGATGCCAGCATTTAATGTTTCAGTCTTGTAAAGATCAGTGTGGAAGGTGGCCTTTAAGGTTTTACGTTACACCAACACTAAAGGTCATATGGCAACTTTCTAGCTTTAACCTCAGACGCTCCTCCATGCTTTATTTTAGGCAAGAACAGGCACCTGAGTAAAACTACAATGTTCAGTTAGCTGGATAGCTTTCTCACATGAAAGAATCAAGAATCTCTAGCAGGATCTGAACCTACAGTAGCAAGGGGCAAGTTGTTTTGAAGTCAACAATCTAAACCATGACAGAAATATATATACATGTTGTTGGTAAGTGTGAGATACACACTCCGCAATTACATTTAATAAATTGTTCCAGAATAAAATATTATTATTTATCATGTAAATGTTAATATTAAATCACTTACAACTCTATCAACATTTTTTTAAAAATATTTAATATGAATATTCGAAAGATACATTCCTATTGTTTTAATCAATATTTGAAATAATTATAGAAATTGTGCCAATTATAGATCAATCCACTTTCAAGCTGCACACCCCAAGATTCTTACTAATTATTATGAAAAATTTAGGAAGTCTTTTAAATTGTAGAAATATTGTAAGATAAACAAATACAGTCGTAAATCAAGCTAGCATTATGCGCTTACAATCCAAACTTATCTAAATACATATGTACATGTAATGTCAAAAATGCAAAAAATGCTCAATATTCACTATGTATTGGCATAGAAATATGGATATAAAAATAATAAAATTGGCCAAATTTTGTACATAGCATGTAAATTATGAAGAGTTATACTTTTTTAAGTTTGATGGTTTTTTTTTTTAATTTGTTTATCTGGAGAAATGAATATTTTGCATTTGAAGCTAAATTTTCTGGCATTTCAATTCTTCTAGTTTGTTTGCTCTAAGTAAATTACTGCTATTATTGTAAATACACCAAGTTTATTGGATAATAATTGCAAAATAAACCTTCAAAATTCCTATTCTAAAAGCATCATATCAATAAATATTACTCTGTGTTCATCCATTAGAGGTATAAAGCATTTAGTATTTGGCACACAAGATTTCTCAGATATTGTATATAATAAATGATGGAATGGAATGATCATGAAGTAAAATGCAATTTCAGAACAAATTACTGATAATGAATAGTTTTGAAATTTAAGACTATTTCAATATGAGAGGCAATGAAACAGTCGTACATACATGTACTTGAAGCTAATATAGGAAAGCAATTGGAATAACTTTCCAAGATAAACTCACTCTTCTGTAACAAAATTTAGGCTCATCTGATTTATGTCCTTAAAAGTTTATTAGGCCACACTTAAATAAACAATATAAAATATAAATAAACTTGTATAAACAGCTACAATATCATATGTATTTAAAAAAAAATATTCACTTCCAACTCTTACCACTCAAGTTATGAATCAAACAATTGTGTCTTCAAGTTAACTGCAACCTTTTAACTTCTGACCCCTATAAAAGTAAGGGTCTTCTACTGAATTGACCTCATAAAGTTTTGAAGATCAAAGAATAAACAATTTGGACATAATAATATAAATTAAACACGATGTTCCTATAGTTCTCACAGTATTGACACCACAATCCAATCTACAACTGCTCAGCTTTTTTTAGTCAAAGCCCTGTGACCTTGATCCCCTGACATTACTGTGTAGCACAGTTGATGTTATCCCCCATATCTTTGGCATATTTGTTACACATCATGTTGCGAACTTTCTCCACCTCTGACCGCAGTTCCTTTAGTTTAGAGAACCAATGTTTCAATGACTGTTCATCACCTCTAAATCCTCCTGATGCCCCGTCCTCATCCAATGAGTCTGCAAATATAAAACATAACAAATCTATACTGTATAACCTTTTCCTATTGAAGACTACCTAAGGACCATTCTTGTCTAGTTTGGTAAATATTTAACATGTGATTTGGAAACGCCTATATAAGATATTGTGGGTAATGATGTATGACAGACTATAGACAACAGGTCATCACAAAAGCTGATCTATGAGCACTCTGAATTCAGATGAGCTGGAAAAAAATGACATTACAATCACAATATCTTCATTGGATTTTTGAAGCAGAAGAAATTCTAAGAAAAGAACGTACCTCTGGTTCCCAGCAATAATGAAATATTTGGTTCCCTGCCCTCTGCTTGCTGTACACAGATCTCTACCAGGGATTGTAACTCTGAGAAGCAAACACTCATTTCCTGAACAAACCGTCGCTGTAACTTCTGTCCCTCGTCCTCACTCGCCTGCTCGTGTTGTTTTAATGTCTCCTTCAACATCAGACATTCCTCCATTAGATCTTGGTTTTTATTTGCAAACTGTAAGACAATCATGTAAAGTTTAGACAATGTTCTTTTCAAACTCTGTGTATTTTGTTAATTTATTGACTTGGCATAATCTAGTGTAGAGAATATTTTCATGCATGGATCTAATAACATATTAAGAAAATTTATATAATTTCATACTAACATTTCAATTATTCTGCAAATACTAATAAATTACACAATCTAAAATAAACCAACTAAGATGAAGTTCCCTTGATAGCAGTGGCAACAAAAGATATTATATCGGTTGGGAAATTGTAGACTAGGTTTTATTGAGTCAGTTCAGGTTAGTTAAGCTGTATTCAAATCTCAATTGAAACACTGAAAGTATTGGAATCAATGATCTTGAAGGAAAGAAACATGTAACAATGCTGAGATGATGTATGGGGCAATGTTTAACAACTGTCTCACACATCTTTAACACTTTTGAAGTTATTTATATATATAGATAAAATAAGAAATTTACGTCTTTGATAGATCTTTTTAACTTTGCCACTTGCTCTTCCTTCAGTCGAGCTTCCTCCCTAAGAGCTACGACAGACTCTTCCTCTTGTGCAAGCCTCTCTTGTACCTGGCGATACTCAGTCTGATGTTTGGCTTCCAGTTGTCTCAGGCGACGATGATTTACTTCAAGTAACTGTATAATTATATAAGTAATATTTGTTTTTGGGTTGGTATTTTTACAATGATCATATATACCATGTTTCCACCACATATTTCAAATTTCTTAAAGTTTATACCCTTTTAGTTATGAATATATATCCCAAAGTTCTTAAAAACTTCTGAAGAGTTCTGAACATATTTTGGGGTAAATTTATGAACCCCAAATGAGTGTATTTGAGAACAGGGTCTTATGGTTATTTCATGACTCAAACTGACAGAAAAATCTGAGCATGGCCACATATATTCTGTAAGCTAGTATAGTCAGAAAACCAATTTAATTCAGTAAGTTAACAATGAATCAAAATCAATCACTTTAGGTATAAGAAGTAGCTACCATACAATCATGTACTGTTAACAACAGTGAAGTTTACGCTATAATCATGGTATCACCTCTCCAATGGTATAATACCGTTATTTTATTTTAAATACAAGTCACAATGTTGTTTTGCGTAGTGGAGATAATAAGAAGAATGTTATATAACAGATTTGAAATGACATTCTAAGATTAATCTTAGAAGTCAAGTGTGTGATGCTTGGATGGATATGTCAGCTCTCCATATATTTCAAAATAACTGTACAAAATTGAACTAAAAATAACCATAATTTTTTCAGTTCCTAAAAATTCCAGGCAAAAAGATCAGAATAATAAGTGAATTACGGTATCATTTTTTTCTGCTATATGAGGAATAAATGAAGAAATTCCGTGATGTTATTATAAAACAACACATAAATCTCATTGAAGAATTTCTTCTGAATAAACTAATTTAGCCAAAGGATATTATCTTTTGTACTTGTAGTTATTTGAGTTATGGATTAATTTTGATAAATAAGCAAATGGGATGTCTGGGTTAGGCTGGAATGAACTTCTTACATTAATTATATTTATTGGTTTCTCAAACAAGAAATCAAACCACTTTGCTCTGTAAAATAATATACAAAAGTCTTCAGTGCACCTCTATGTATCATTGGATAGCACCTTATAAAACTAGGGACCTTCTATAAGACAAGGGGATAGCTTTCTCAAATCAAAGTCAACATTTGTACCTATTCCATAGCAGTTTCTTTGTCAACAAGCCTAATCATTCGACCAACAAGATACCTTGCCTTCAAAAGACTTCCTATCTAACAGTTTTGTGAGTCAAGGCTTTCACACCAATTTAAATAATCTTAATAAGATTTAAATCATCCATTTGACATTTGTATATCAATGTTGTGAAATTGAACATTTTTAGTTGAAAAATATTTAAAAAAATTTCTTTAATTAATTTCTAGACAAATAAATGTTATTATATCAGCTTATGTTTTATTACAAAATGAATTTATACTGAAACCTGAATTAATGAAAACAAGAAAGAATATTATAAATATAAGTGGATTTGTTTTAATACCATATCATATTATTAATTGAGAACGTTTAATGAAAGTATATGTAAATTATTATATTGTAAATTTCAAAAGGTATATAACTCCTAGAGTATATAAAAGCACTTAGTAACACTTATGACAGCACAACATCATAGAAAATTCATGTATGTTTGAATGATAATTAGGTTAAACATGTACATGTAACCTCAAAGAAATTTGTCTTCGTTTTTTGCTATCTGCTTTGCGTTAGTCAATAACAATTTTTCATCATCAGCTGATTTTTTATGAAGCATCAGACAGTATTATAAAGATTGCTAGCCTTGTAGGATTGAAACCCAGTCAGTGGCAAACCGTTGGTTCCTACACTCACTGCTCACACTGTGTTTATAGCTTCATACACAATCAAACTAAAATATTTTTTGTATCACACTAAGTCTTATCAATAAGTCTAGCTTAAATGCAAGGGAAGTGGTAGCCTTGTGGTTCTAAACCCACTGAAACCAACAGATCCTTGTATCCTCAATTTTTTTTAAATTACACCAGTTCTAGCTATTATTAGTTTAAAGATGGTTCTGTTAGCCACAAGCTCTCTCCAAGTGCTATAGACACGGCTAAAATAAATAATGTTTTTACTAAGTCTTAATGACCTTTTATTCTATCTCTGGCCATCATTTATGTTGCTAGCTACAAGATATAACCTTACAGCATCACAAACCAGACATATTATGGCAAAATTTCACTTAAGTTTCCAGAAACTTCCATTAACTTTTCACTTCAGCAGACAACCAAATTTCAAACATTAACATTAACAGCTACTATCAAGTAACTAAAATAAGCTCCGTAAAACAATATTATATATCATTCGGCATTATTCCTACATTTGATTGGTTCTTATGCTTATTGTATTTCTCAGACAAGAAAAATTAGACAGATAAATTGATTTCATAATAATTAAATCTATTTATATGTAAGAGGCCAAGGTGAACAGACAGAACATGTAGACACTTTTCCCCGGTAAATTTGTGATGATAATTTTAACATTTCTTAACATATTTATTTTACACATAAAACATGTCATGAGGACTCATGTATTACTGATGGTGGGTTAACTCAGGTGCCTGTCAGTGTATTATTTCTATCACCATCTACCTTCTGTAACTTAGTTGGAAACTTGAGTGTCAGGGATGATTCAAAGCAAAAGAACATGAAGGGCCAGAAATTCAAAGTCTATCACTTTCACAACCATGAAAACTCCTTTATGACAGAATCAGACTGTAGTTAAATATTAATATGTTTTAATGGAGAATAAGCAAGAGTATAGTTTCTCAGATTTATTAGTTAAGTGTTTATTAGACCCCAATACACCTTTGTCAGAATCATTATTAATACATGTAAATGACTTAATAAAAATATAATTAAATGTATCAGTATGTATATATTTTGTATACAATAATCATTCTTATGAATCCTTTTTACATGGAATTAATATCTTAAATTAGTTTGTTTGCCTTGATTTAACACAGTTTTAGTCGGTCCACATAACATCTTTCCAAGAAAACTAACAAATAATTGCCAATTTCTCTGCAAAGAACTGACTAATCCCGCATGACTTGTGAATCAGTCGCGAGAGACTGTAGAAATGGTGAAATTTTGCAATGGCCGAGGATGTACCTATCAACCCGTTGATTTCAAACTTGATGCTCTTCCTACTGAGCTAAGTTAGTAGGAATATGATAATAAAACAGTAAATATAGTCATACTCCATACACAGCAAGCAAAGTGTCACATTATGTCTAGAAATTATTTATACCTTTAGGGTTTTTATACCAGTATACTAATAATACAGTAGTATATTATATATAAATTTGATATTTGTATATTTCTTTACTCATCAGAAGCGTGTAGCTTTTAAGCATACATGACAGAGTCAAACCTGCATTTAAAGACCACATCAGAATGAAAAGGCCATATAATTTATCATTTTTGGATACCAAAACATTCTTTCAAAATTTAAAAACACCTCTAAATAAAAGAAAACTTGAAATAAAGTTCATCCTTATTGTAAAGATATGGTCTATATAATCAGGTTATATGTCATCTCAGGCTCTACCTGCTTGGTATATATTTATATGTTAGTATATATACATATATATTGTATATTTGTTAAAGCATAATAACTTATATAAGATTTCCTATATAAACAAAAGCAATAAATTGGCACAAGTTGTGGCATTAAAGCTTGTCTGTTAAGGGCAGACTATCAATAAACAATTTTGACAAAAAAAAACAAAACTAAGGGGCATAACTTCTAAAATATAGTTTTTAGAATAATGTCCTTTGTCCTACAACTACACCTTGTCATGTTAAGCAAGTATTCCAGTTTGGTGCTGATACCTATTTAAATAATTGGCTACATTAAAGATTTTGAGCGAAGACCATGCAGCAATCAAAATAACTTGACTTTTTCTTCAAAACATATGAGTTAAAACTGATGAAATTTACACCGTATATAAATAAAGCAAGTTATCAAATACATGAATGATACTATGTCCTTTGATAGGTCATCCCAGTTCAAATAAAATCCAAGTTTTAATTTTCTTTTTCTTTCTATTTTAATTGACAATACCCAAAATTTCAAGAATTTTTTTAATAAGTTTCACATGGACATTTAATATGAGAGCAGTTTAACATTGACATTTTATCACAAAGAATAGAGACTTTTTAATGGAAAAATCAGTTTCTAAAAATTTATACTATTCCTTTACCTTAATTTCTATATATTCTTGGATCATGCAAATGGGTTGAGGTTTTATTCCATGTATACCCTATTTAGTATTAGCTATATAATAGTATTAATACTAATATTGCTATAAATATTGGTCATACTCTTAAAGCAGATATTCTTGTCAGGAATGTTTCATCAGAATATTTATTTACAATTCCCCATTTTGTAATTACAATGATTCTACCTTGTCCTAGTAATAAAAAAGATATTGTTCATTGTGTTTTGAATATCAGACTGGATTATCTAGTATTTACACCTGTGCTGTATTATAAGAATCTTACAATGGCTGCCGGTACAGACTGGAAAATCCAGCTTGAGGGTAACTGTTTGCAATGGTAACAAGACTGCCATTTTCCACTAAATTATATCTGTCTGTAACAAAAGCCTGTGTTTAATTCTTTTTCTTACATATTACAGGTCAATTATATTTCAAATAAAAGTTACAAAAACTACTATTTTTCATTTAGCACTTTTTTGTCAAAAGAAAGAAACATGTCTGATACAGCAGTGGGGGAATGTCATCTAAAACAGGCTGTTGAAGAATAATCACATGCGTTAAATTACATAATCTACTAAACCCACATGATATCTAAATCAGTGGTGAGCGTAAAATGACCATTTGAAAAAATTTTGCCTTGCCGGAACATCAAACCAGTGACCTCTGTATTACAACTCTAACATTCTCCCTATTGATCTAAACAGACAGACCCGGTTAGTACAGCTAATGTAAAATACAAACCCACAAGATGAGCATTTTGCACTTAAATATGGATTCATTTAACCATATCAAATATGTAGTGAAAAGTGACAAAAACCTCCAGTCTTCAAAGTCTAAATTCCTAAACTTCATATTTCCTTACTTTATAAGCATAGTTATAATTTTGTCAGTTATAAACTTTAGTAACAAAAATATCTGCTTTAACAGTATATGTAGTAGATACTGTGAATGTTTATGGTATAAGCTACACTTACTTCAATTTCCTAGTTACATGCAATACAAAGTACAATAATCTCTCAAATATAACCACAGTAAAAAGCAGTACAGGCATGATGTAACATTTATCTTATGCATGCAAATGAAAAACAAAAATTATAAAAACATAAGTTACTAAAATTTGATACTCATAAAACTGACCATACTCAATATCTGTTGAGTAATTATTACTTCAAAGTGAAAATTGGATTGATTTTGTGATAAGATCATTGTATTTTTATCTGAATATATTTTAATTTTTAACAATTTAAGACTTATAACTAGAAATGGATCCATAAGACACAGGTGCCCACACACTCCACCTATTTGTCAATCTTATGTCTCTAGGTTAAATATTTCTTTTGTAAAAATCTTGTATTAAGTAAAGGGCAATACTACAAATACTGAATAAATCAACAAGAGAACTGACCAACATTCTTGTAAACTTTCAGGCCTACAGGTCATAAACTTTTTGAGTTATGTGCAACACAAGTTAAATATTGTAAATTTTTACTAAGTCAAGGGCAATAACTCTAAAAATACTAAAAATATTCACACGAAAATACCCAGGTGCACAACTACACATGCTGAGCACTGAGCAACATTCCTGTAAGGTTTCATGACTCTAGGTCAGATATTTTTTGAGTTACGTTCGACACAAGTTGATAATTGGAAATTTTTACTAAGTCAAGGGCAATAACTCTAAATATTCTAAAAATATCCACACGAAAATACCCAGGTGCACAACTATACATGCTGATCAACATTTATGTAAGGTTTCATGACTCTAGGTCAAACATTTTTTGAGTTACATGCGACACAAGTTGAAAATTGCAAATTTTTACTAAGTCAAGGGCAATAACTCTAAAAATGCTAAAAATATCCACAAGAAAATACCCAGGTGCACAACTACACATGCTGAGCAACACTCTTGTAAGGTTTTATGACTCTAGGTCAAACATTTTTTGAGTTACGTGCGACACAAGTTGAAAATTGTAAAATTTTACTAAGTCAAGGGCAATAACTCTAAAAATACTAAATATATCCACATGAAAATACCCAGGTGCACAACTCCACCTGCTGATCCTCATTCCTGTAAAGTTTCATGACTCTAGGTCAATTACTTTTTGAGTTACGTGTGACACAAAAAGGGAACAGACGGACGGACGACCAGATGGATGGACGGACAAGGGTAAATCTAAATGCACCCCTATAGTGGGGGCACAAAAATTACCATTATACATTAGTATGTAACTGTGCAAAGTCATTAAATTCTAGCAAATACATGAAGTCTAAACACTCGGTGCAATTTTACCAAAACCATAACATTTTACTATGTATCACCATTTCTAAATTCTAAATTAAAATCTATAGTGTTCATACTTTTTAAACAAAAATTGTAAAGGCCTACCTTTTTGGCTTTATCTAGATCATGTTGAGCTTTATCTTTTATTTCTCTTGTCTCTGCGAGCTGTTCCTGAGTGTCAGCTAGAGCTTTACCTTCTCCCTGTGATTTAATTCTCCTAATCTCTATAGTCAACTCCTTCATCTTGTTTGCTAACTGTTCTTGCTTTCCTGTACATTTGAAGAAAAAAACAAAAACAGAATATGTATCAAGGACAATCATTTTTCATCTTGTAGGCTAGATATTATTATTTCCCATTGCATTTGAAAAAAGAATATTATAACAATAACTTCTTCATTTTGTACACTAGAAATTGTTGCTTCCCTGTGCATTCACAGACAATTTTATTAATACATGTTAAAATATTTCTCGAGGCAATGGATGCTCTCTGAACCTGGCACAATTGTCAATGCATATTAGTTAATAACGGCTTGACAGCCAAAGTGCAAAAATCTTTTCTTAACCAGTGACTTGAGACCCAGTGATCTCTAACTTCACCAAAAGTTACAGGACATTTTTGCATAACACAGTATGAAGAGGTGAAGTGTAATACAAAACTGTAAATATATTAACGTTACCTTCTAACTCAAGTATGGTAGAATCTCTCTCAGATAGTTGTTGTGTTGTATCCCTCAATTTCTCCTCTAGATCTGCTATCTGTGATCCCTTCAATTCATTATCTTCATTACATGAGGCAAGGTGAACATAATTAAGGAAGTATAACCATAAACTTTACAACTCTTACATTATAATTGTTAATGCCTTTTTTATTATCAATTATAAAGATGTCTGACAGATTATATGGCTCTGTATTAATGGCTGTAATCTTGTTACCCAAACCCTCTAGGAGAGGGTGATATAGGAGAGGGTGATATAGGAGAGGGTGATACAGGAGAGGGGAGAGGGTGATATAGGAGAGAGTGATATAGGAGAGAGGAGAGGGTGATATAGGAGAGGGGAGAGGGTGATATAGGAGAGGGTGATATAGGAGAGGGTGATGTAGGAGAGGGTGATATAGGAGAGGGTGATATAGGAGAGGGTGATATAGGAGGGTGATATAGGAGAGGGTGATGTAGGAGAGGGTGATATAGGAGAGGGTGATATAGGAGAGGGGAGAGGGTGATATAGGAGAGGGTGATGTAGGAGAGGGTGATATAGGAGAGGGTGATGTAGGAGAGGGTGATATAGGAGAGGGTGATATAGCAATCAACTTACTATATATCACCATATAACATGTCAGACACTTTTATAAAGAATCTGTAAAACAGCAGAAACAAGAAAATTACTTCATAAATTGACAGGAGCTATATATAGATTATATAAACAACACAAGTATCCAATGAAAATCAATGTTACAAGCATTTTGTATTATAAATCATCAAATAACACAAATTTGTAAGTAATCGCCTCAATGATTTTAGAAGAACAGAAGTTAAGAGGTTAAGAAGTTCGCCACTAGGGCAGTGGGTTTAAGTCCTACAATATTTCCTCATCAGGAGTGGTTATTTCTAATAAGCAGACTTGAAATTAAACTAATAAATGTAAGTTGGAAGAAATTGTTTCAGTATCATTATGTTTATTATAATAATTATATTGGGATGACTCCAAAAAGGTCACAAGACCACATTCAAGCTAAAATAAACAATAATCAACCAAATTTTTGTACATTAAAAAAAGTGTTGTCTAGAAACTCAAACAATTCAGTTGCCAATAATAATTTCAAAATATACAGCAGTTATCTAAAGTTCTGCAATTCTTTAAAATTATTTGTTTATCAAAAGGATATATCTTCAGCATTTTTAGTGAATTCTTCAAGAGTTGGAAGATCTGCTAGATATCTCTCCATCCCTCCAAGTTTTTCCTTTAAACTTTTATAGTTGTTTGTTAATTGTAAATTCTTCCTTTTCCATTCTCCGATCTCTTCATCTTTATCAAACAGCTGAAAATATTATTAACTAGTTTATGGTATTCATAAAACAAGAGCTGACCTCATATTTCTGCTTTAATCCTAAGCGTACTTGTGGCAACAAATTTAACCATGCAACCAGTGCAGACCCATGTGTACAGGACATTTAAGAAATTTAGTTGGGGAAGGGTTATAGATTACTAAAGAAACACTCAATGCCAAGATTGCTTAACCATTTTCTGCTGAAATTATGTACTAGACTTCCCCAAAACCATAAATGTGTTTAGTGAAACAGTATCAAAAGATTGAACAAGAGGGCCATGATGGCCCTGAAGTCGCTCACCTGTATATAGGCCCCTGGAGCAGGGCCAGTTTAAACCCCAGGGCTTTTATTTGAACAAACTTGGTAGACACCCATTAGAAGATGTTTCATGCTAAACATCTAAGGTCTAGCTTGTTAGGTTTTTTAAAAGAAGATTTTTCTAAGTTTTTTCTTTACACATATAGTTAAAAAACAATGACACACCTGGGGCAGGGCCAGTTTTGACACAAAGGCTTTTATTTGAACAATCTTTGTAGACACTTACTAGAAAATGTTTCATGCCTAATATCTTAACTCTAGCTATTAAGGTTTTTACAAAGAAGATTTTTAAGTTTTTGCTATACACATATAAGGAAAATCAATGTCCCTTGGGGCGGAGCCAATTTTGATCCCAGGCCTTTTATTTGAACAAACTTTGTAGACACTCACAGACACATGCTTCATGCTTAATATCTAAACTCTAAGCTATTTGAGTTTTTTCAAAGAAGATTTTTTAAGTTTTTGCTATACACATATAAGGAAAATCAATGACCCCGTGGCAGGGCCAATTTTGACCCCAGGGCTTTTATTTGAACAAACTTTGTAGACACTCACTAGAAGATGTTTCATGCTTAGTATCTAAACTCTAAGCTATTTGTTTTGTTTTTTTCAAAGAAGATTTTTTAAGTTTTTGCTATACACATACAAGGAAAATCAATGACCCCCGGGGCAGGGCCAATTTTGACCTCAGGGCTCTTATTTGAACAAACTTGGTAGACATCCATTAGAACATGTTTCATGCTAAATATCTTAGCTCTAGCTCTTTGGGATTTTAAAGTTTTTACTATATGCATATAGGGAAAATCAATGACCCCCTGGGGCGGGGCCAATTTTGACCCAAGGACTTTTATTTGAACAAACTTAGTAGACACCCATTAGAAGATGTTTCATGCTTAATATCTTAGCTCTAGCTCTTTGGGTTCTTAAAAGAAGATTTTTAAGTTTTTACTAAATGCATATAGGGAAAATCAATGACCCCCTGGGGCAGAGCCAATTTTGACCCCAGGGCTTTTATTTGAACAAACTTGGTAGACACTCACTAGAAGATGTTTCATGCCAAATATCTAAGCTCTAGCTCTTAGGGTTTTTAGAAGAAGATATTTAAAGTCTTTTCTTTTGGTTGCCATGGCAACCAGAGTTCTGCATGGAATTAAATTCTTTGAACAATTTTCAAAGGTGACCACCAAAGGAACATTCCTGTGAAGTTTGGATGAAATTGGCTTAGTGGTTTATGAGGAGATGTCATTTAAAGTAAAAGTTTACGGATGACGGACGCAGACGGACGCCGAACGGACGCCGGACGAAGAGCGATCACAAAAGCTCACCCTGTCACTTTGTGACAGGTGAGCTAAAAAACAAATGGAATTGTCACAAATTCAAATTTACCACTAATAATACCTGGTTGGAGTCCATCGAAAATTGTAAACGGCAAAGCGACATAACTGCCGAAAATGATCAAATTATTAAATCCCAATATTATGATTGTACTCGAACACTTGGTGAAAGTTTGATTGAAATTCTTTGAGAAATGTAGGAGTTGTTGTGCACATAAAAATTGTTAAATGTCATTTTCATTTACCTTTTGTTTAATGTCAGCAAGATTAGGTTGGGATTTTCTCAAAGCTGCTTTTAATTGTACCACTTCTTGCTCTACACCTCTGTAATATCAAACAACTTCATAAAGAGATCACTTAATGAATACATGTATTAAATCTATAAACCTATGACTAAATGAATATCTAACAAATTTATGAATTTATGCTTAATGAAAAAATCAGTACCTTTCTTGACACTGTCAGGAGTATATGAGTTTCAAAGACTAAAAGTATTCTTTCTTTTTTGCTTTGTTTGTAATATACATCATAAAATAGACCATAATTATACCAGTTGGCAATTAATCAAATATTTATCATATACCAGTTGGCAATTAAAACAAATATTGATCATATACCAGTTGATAATTTTAACAAATATTGATCATATACCAGTTGATAATTTTAACAAATATTGATCATATACCAGTTGATAATTTTATCAAATATTGATCATATACCAGTTGATAATTTTAACAAATATTAAACATATACCAGTTGATAATTTTAACAAATATTGATCATATACCAGTTGGCAATTTAAACAGATATTGATAAAAACCAGTTGGCAATTTCAACAAATATTTTTCATGTACCAGTTGGCAATTTTAACAGATATTGATCATATACCAGTTGGCAATTTTAACAAATATAAAACATATACCAGTTGGCAATTTTAACAAATACTGATTATATACCAGTTGGCAATTTTAACAAATATTTTTCATGTACCAGTTGGCAATTTTAACAAATATTAATCATATAAATACTGATTATATACCAGTTGGCAATTTTAACAAATATTTTTCATATACCAGTGGGCAATTTTAACAAATTTAGATCATATACCAGTTGGCAATTTTAACAAATATAAAACATATACCAGTTGGCAATTTAAACAAATATTAATCATATACCAGTTGGCAATTTAAACAGATATTGATAAAAAACCAGTTGGTAATTTAACAAATATTAAACATATACCAGTTGGCAATTTAAACAGATATTGATAAAAAAACCAGTTGGCAATTTTAACAAATATTAAACATATACCAGTTGGCAATTTAAACAGATATTGATCAAAAACCAGTTGGCAATTTTAACAAATATTAAACATATACCAGTTGGCAATTTTAACAGATACTGATCAAAAACCAGTGGGCCATTTTAACAAATTTAGATCATATACTAGTTGGCAATTTGAACGAATTAAGATAATATACATATACAAGTGTATATCAAATTAAGATATTATTAAACATGTAGGTTATTATTGCAAAATAATTTTTATTTATAGAACACTGCTTTGTTTAACTGACTGTTTTTGTCTTTCAACTAAATAAAAATGTGATAAAAACAGACAGCGTATTTCTTTTTTTTTCTTGAAGTATTTCAGTATCCAAAAGACAAGAAAACATAAACAATAGGGCCATCATGGATTTTGAGTTTTTACTATACACATGTAGGGAAAAACAATGAACCTCGGGCGGGGCCAATTTTGACCCCATGGCTTTTATTTCAACAAACTTAGTAGACACTCACTAGAAGATATTTCATGCTTAGTATCTCTAGCTCTTTGGGTTTTTTTAAGATGATTTTTTTAGTTTTTACTACACACATATAAGGAAAATCAATGACCCCAGGGCGGGGCCAATTTTAATTCCAGGACCCTTATTGAAACAAACTTGGTAGACACCCATCAGAAGATGTTTCATGCTAAATATCTTAGCTCTAGCTCTTAGAGTTTTTTAAAAGAAGACTTTTTCAAAATTTAACTATATACAAAGAAGATGTTACATGCTTAATATCTTATACCCCGGTCACATATTCACGGAATACTCCCACGGATTAATTCCGGCATCATCCATAGCTACCCGTACTGGTCAGTAGCTCTCCGTATTGTAACCATAATCAATTGTAGTAGTCTTTGTATATCCGTAGCGATCCTTGACAAGTTTGAACATGTACAAAAATTTGCTACGGAAAAAGCAACTGTAGCATATCCTCACTAGTCCGTACTAAACCTTAATGGTCTGTATGAAAACCGTACTAGTCCGTACTGATTCGTAGGCCTCTGTCAAGGATTTCCATGGTTTGGTACTGAGAACTATGTATTTGTACGGTTACCCTACGTATAAGCTACGGTTTTAATACAGATTAATATGGCATTGTCAAGGAAAGCCATGATCGTAATACGTTGTTCTACGGTGAAGCAGGGACTAGCACGGTCTTATATGGTTTATTGCTTTGCAACATGAAACGGTACGGAATGGTACGGTCCATCACTGTTTAGTACGGATAAATTTAGTATCATGTACTTTATCAAGGGTATAAATACTACCTTCTTGTTAAAAACAGATGTATTTGTGTGAACATTCAATAAATGAAAAATTGCCATTTACTGGCTGCAACTTTATATTGAAATGGCTCTGAATGCGGAGGCAGTTGTCAAGCTGCTTGATGACATGCATAGAGGTAAAAATATATTAATATCGTTCTTCAACTCATAAGTAATAGAATAACCTTTAAAGTTACATATTAACAAACATTGGATCTTAAAATTGGAGTAAATATGTACATAAAACAAAGTGTCTCATAAGCCTCGGACGCTGGCCCTTGCGTGATAATAAGATAAATTAACAAGCTTTTTACATATTTTAAAAACATAAACATTCATGATAATTAATGTAATTGTAAAATGAACAGCAAATTTTAAAATCAAAAGAGAAGCAGTATTGATCAACATTTTTCATTAATGATTACTAGTACATATCTAATCAGGTAAGAGAAGACAGAGGAGATGGTGGACTAGAGATGGGCTTTTACGAAGACCACTTCATGTTTAGTATGAGGCTCGTATTGCCAAACTTGTTGACGATCCTGCGTCCTTCATGAAATTCACTTTAATCGGACCTGATATATCTTGGGGGTTAGACGCAATGAGGCAGAATCCTCTCCCCCAAAATCAATGAACTCTGCAATTCGTTTTCTAGGTGTTCTTCTCTTTTGAGGCATTTTGAAAATAAGCATGCAAGAGGTTGTGGAAGGATATAATAGGTCCGTATAGATCCGTGGCAATTCGTTCTTCTCCGTATCAATTCTTTCTTCTCTGTATCAGACCGTACTAATTGGTACTAACCATAGCAGACCGTAGTGTATCCGTAGTGCGTCTGTCCTGATTTGTGTCAAACCGTGATGGTCCATAACAATCTGTGTCTCTTCCAGGGCTTTTGGTGGTATATCCGTCGAACTCCGTACTCATACCGTTGTGTGTCCGTACTGGAACCGTAGCAGACTACGGATTTCACATTTCCGTAGTTATCCATGAACAATTAAACCGTAGCTCTTCCATGGCATTATCCATGAATATGTGAACGGGGCATAAGGTCTTGCTATTTGGGTTTTTTAAAAGAAGATTTTTTTTAAAGTTTTTACTATATACAATAAGGAAAATCAATGACCTCCTATGGCAGGGCCAATTTTGATCCCCAGGGCTTTTATTTGAACAAACTTGGTAGACACTGACTAGACAATGTTTCCTGGCAAATATTTTAGCTCTAGCTCGTTCCATTTCTTAAAAAAAAAGATTTTTAAAATTTTTTCTTTCGGTTGCCATGGCAACCAGAGTTCTGCATGGAATTAAATTCTTTGAACAATTTTTAAAGTTGACTACCAAAGGAACATTCCTGTGAAGTTTGGATAAAATTGGGGTAGCGGTTTATTAGAAGATGACGTTTAAGGTAAAAGTTTACGTACGGATGACGGACTGACGACGGACGAAAAGTGATCACAAAAGCTCACCATGTCACTTTGTGTTAGGTGAGCTAAAAACTGTCTTACAAAACAGTATTTTTTTGTGTGCTTTTTTATAAATTTCATCAAGGTAGTCTTAAATGATAAAACTTATCTGAGACAGTTTAACCTATAACCTACCCCATTTTTATTTCCATGTCTTCTATTTCTGCATCTTTCTGCAACTTCAGTTTAGCAAGTTCAGATCGTAATTCTGCATTTCTGTACTCTAAATCCTAAAAATATTGAGAAAAAGTTTGTCTAGGAAAACTGTTCTCACCTTTGTAAGTCCTATGTTTGAGATGTATATCTATAAAGATTTCTCAAGAAACAGACTGTAAACCTTATTTAAATAACAACACTGAAATTACCACTTTCAAAACTAGACTTTTAGAGGCATAGTTGCTTGAAAATGAATTTGTGGGTTTTATTGCCCTTTTGCGAGTTTTTTATGGCAAAATATTGAAAAATTTATTTTTACTCAATTTATATATAAGAGGCAAAACTTGTGAAACAAGAGCTGTCGGTAGGACAGTACACTCGACTATTCTAAGTGCTTTATAGTTAAAGAGCCTTGATAATGTAAAATTTTCTAAGTTCACAAAAGGGCCATTTTTTTTTTAAATACATGTTTAAGGCTTTGGAGAGAGTCCTATTATGCTCACAATGAAGTGTATAAAATTTCAACTTGTTTCAAAGCAAGATGTCAATGACATATGAAAATATCTGAGGTGGTATGCAAACTTTAACGTAAAGTCAAAAAAGGGGCATAAATCTGTCAACTTGATAAAGTTACCTCATCCTGTCTACAGGTTGGGGTCATGATGATGAACAAGTGTGCAAAGTTTCAAAGCCATATGTCAATGGACATTGAAAATATTTGAGGTATTACAAAAACTTTAACATAAGTGGTTATGCTGACGCTGACACCGATGTCGACACTAGAGTGACTAGGATAGCTCTACTTATTCTTATCGAATAGTCGAGCTAAAAATAAACTATGCTCTTCAGAAAATGGGCAAATTTTGCTATATTATGAATTCCATCATACCTGCATTTTTGAGTATGTTGCTGATTCTTCAGTGTTACCTCCCCTTGATATTAAACTTCGACGCAACTTATTTTCTAATTCTTTAATCATCTCATCTTGGCCTACAACACGATCTTTCAACCTGTAATACAACTATCAACTTTTATAGCACATGTATATATTCTGCTACACAGCATGCATTGCATGCACAAATTTGACCATATGGAAACTATTCCTAACACACACTTTACAGAATAGCTAAAAATCCTTACAGTTTCAAAAAACAGATTTTCTTTAAAGCCAACATGTACGGTATGTGAAGTAACCCTATTTCACTCAGGGATAATAAATGAACAGTACCATTATAAATCTATAAATCTAATTAATTAACAGCACATGCAAACTTTCTTAATTCTGTGCCTTCTTATTCTTGAGAATAACGCTATTTGTTGACATGGCAACCAAATAACTTACTCATCAATTATTGCATCTTTATCTCGAATAATGGCATCAGCGGCACTACGTATATGATTAAACTGTTCATTTGTTGGATGATGGTCTTGTGATTTGATGCTGGTGATATCATTATGTCTTGATGTGGTGATGTCACTGGGATCATGGGATCGTACAATACTGCTCTCATATGAATAATGGTTGTCATGGATACCATGGGAATAATCTCTTAATGGTTTCTTTAAATACAAAAACAAAGGTCAAGTGAGGTCAGATAAAATGTATTCTTGAGTTATGAAATAATCTTTCAAAAATATGCTTAATCATTGAAAAAAAAATTAAGTTCTAAGCTAGAAATTTCAATATAATTGAAATTGGCATATAGTAAAAGTAAATACAAAAATAAACAAATGAAAAGGAAAAATTCAAACAGCATATTCATGGCTTATCCATGTATTTGACAATAAAGCCAAATCATGACATCATTACTTATGTGTTAAAGTAAAACAATAATAGTAAAATATATTAAATTAAAGGCAGAAAAGAAACAATACAACAAGTACATTCTTTGGTTTAATTTTCTAATACAAAAGAAAAGACGGATAAAATATTTTAACTGAACCTTTTCTCAGTGTAAGTAAATTTATGACAGATCTTAACATATCATCACCCTACAAGAAAATCATGTATTTATTTACCTCATTACTGAAGAAAGACTTTGAGGCAAGCCTTGCATGTTCACCTGGAAGCGATTCTCTCTGTTTCTGCTGCCACTGTGTCAGATCCGCGGCCTTATTTCTTTTTAAATGTAATTTTGTGTCCCTGTGAGCCAATGTTGTGTCAGCTATATCGCCATGATACATTTCTGGTGACACAAAGTTTTCTCTTAGATCTTCTTCCCTGTTATCGTGGCTTCGATGATTTACATTAGTTTCGGTCACACTGTCATCCTGCCTTGGACTCAAGTCCTCTTCATCTGTACTATGAACGTTGTTTCTGTTTCCAAGACCATTGTATTTGTCAAGATTCGGCTCACTTTTTGATAAATGACGGTAGTCATTCAAATCTTGTTGCTGCCCATTATCATCAAATATTGCATGATTGTCATTATCCCTGAGATATTCTGATGCCCGCAAGTGGCTTTTAGTAGGTGAGTTAAAGAGTTCATCATTTTGAGATCTGTGATGACTACGCGACGTATCAGGACTAGGTATCTCAAGTTCAAAATCACTTGACTTTTGAGAGTAATGTCTAAAGTTCATACCACTGTCACTAGAATAATCTGTTGTCCCCCTTCCAGCTGGACCTCTACCAGAATCACTGGAGTAATCAGTGCCTCGGTGTGCTATACTACGGTATGGCTCAAGATTGAACTCACGACTCACAAATCCGTATGTTTTATCACCATAGCCATTTTCTTGTCTAAAAGCAGATTTGTTAGGTTGAAGGGTTTTGAAATTAGATTCTACAGTTGTGTTGAAACTTGAATCAGATGCTATCCCATATTTAGATGGCTGGTATGTGTTTGAATAGCTGTTGTGTGAGCCATGACGACTTAATGATGAGGTATTGTGCCGCTGATTGCCAAAGTGACTTGAATGATTAGATGCTCCAGGAAACCTGCTTGAGTACGAAGGTACAGATGGCTGCGTGCTACTCCATCCTGGATAGAAAACAATATAATACATTGTTGAAAAGTTTAACACATTACTTATGAAATGATTTTCTTATATACATGCTACAACTAACCTATAAACAGTTTCTAATTGATCTTCCAAGTTAGTTGTCCTGTGCATATTAGCTATGAATATATACATTTGTACTACATGTAGCTATAATTTCATACTAGCCATAATTATATACTAAAGTTATGATTATATACAGACTATTCAGCTATTATTATATACAGACTATGGTTATATACCAGCTATGATTAAATACCAGCTATTATTATATACAAACTATGATCATATACAAACTATGATAACATACCAGCTACATTTGTTTGATTATTTACCAGCTGTTTAAACATACAGACTATGATAACAGCTATAATTAAGTTCCAGCTATTATTATATACCAGCTATTATTATATACAGGCTATGATTGCATACCAGCTATTATTATAATTATACAGACTATGATAACATAAAAGCTGAGATTATTTACCAGCTGAGATTATATACCAGCTATTATTATATTGTCACCTAAGTGCAGTAATGGGTTAATTCCTATTGAACAAGATATGTTTGTAAACATGTATGCCCACTATGGACAGCCAATTAGTCATGTGATCAGGTTATTATGCATGACTTCTGACCCAGTGAACAAAAAATTAATAAGGGTTATCTACTGGTCATGACTAGTCACAAGGTAATAAATATTGTGACCCCATAGGTTGTGTGCAGCAATTTAAGTTATTACAAATCTTACCAAATAAAATATGCCTAACTTTTATGAATCATGTAGGACTCATTAATGACAGCCAAGTTGTTATATTACATAAGACCTTCAAATGTGTATACCAAAAGCATTTTTAGTTTAATGTAAAAATATCAACCAAGGCAACTTGACTTGTTGAGTTATTGGTCAGAAACCATCTTAAAGTACAAAGTCAATTTGAGACTGACCCCTTGACCCCAAAAACAATAGGGGTCATCTACTGGTCATGACCAATCATCATATAAAGTTTGAAGTTCATAGGCCTAAGTGTTCTTTAGTTATTGATCGGAAACTGTTTTTACTTACAAGGTTGTGATCTTGACCTTTGACCCCAAAATCAATAGGGGTCATCTACTGGTCATGGCCAATCATCATATAAAGTTTGAAGTTCCTAGACCTAAGCATTCTTTAATTATTTATCTGAAACCATTTTTACTAAGAAGGTCAATGTGACCTTGACCTTTGACCCCAAAATAAAAAGGGGTCATCTACTGGTCATGACCAATCACCATACCAAGTTTGAAGTTCCTAGGCCTAAGCGTCTTTTAGGTATAGAGTGGAAACCATTTTTAACTTCAAGTAAATGTGACCTTGATCTTTGACCCCTTTACCCCAAAATCAATAGGGTTCGTCTGCTGGTCATGACCAATCATCATACCAAGTTTGAAAATCCTAGGCCTAAGCGTTCTTAAGTTATTGATCGGAAACCGTTTTTACCTACAAGGTCAATGTGACCGTGACATTTGACCCCAAAATCAATAGGGGTCATCTACTGGTCATGACCAATCACCATACCAAGTTTGAAGTTCCTAGGCCTAAGCGTTCTTTAGTTATTGATCGGAAACCGTTTTTACCTACAAGGTCAAAGTGACCTTGACCTTTGACCCCAAAATCAATAGGGGCCATCTACTGGTTATGACCAATCACCATACCAAGTTTGATGTTCCAAGGCATAAGCCTTCTTTAGTTATTGATTGGAAACCGTTTTTAACTACAAGGTCAATGTGACCTTGACCTTTGACCCCTTTACCCAAAAATCAATAGGGTAATCTACTGGTCATTAACAATCACCATACCAAGTTTGAAGTTCCTAGGCCTAAGCGTTCTTTAGTTATTGATCGGAAACTGTTTTTACCTACAAGGTCAATGTGACCTTTGACCCCTTGACCCCAAAATCAATAGGGGTCATCTACTGGTCATGACGAATCACCATACCAAGTTTGAAGTTCCTAGGCCTAAGCGTTCTTTAGTTATTGATCGGAAACCGTTTTTACCTACAATGGTCAATGTGACCTTGACCTTTGACCCCTTGACCCCAAAATCAATAGGGGTCATCTGCTGGTCATGAACAATCACCATACCAAGTTTGAAGTTCCAAGGCCTAAGGGTTTTTTAGTTATTGATAGGAAATCGTTTTTACCTACAAGGTCATTTTGACCTTGACCTTTGACCCCTTTACCCCAAAATTAATAGGGGTCATCTACTGGTCATAACCAATCACCATACAAAGTTTGAAGTTCCTAGGCCTAAGGGTTCTTTTGTTATTG
This sequence comes from Ruditapes philippinarum, assembly GCF_026571515.1. Classification (NCBI taxonomy): domain Eukaryota; kingdom Metazoa; phylum Mollusca; class Bivalvia; order Venerida; family Veneridae; genus Ruditapes; species Ruditapes philippinarum. Next base: position 95,098 of record NW_026861623.1, read on the forward strand.
ATCGGAAACCGTTTTTACCTACAAGGTCATTGTGACCTTGACCTTTGACCCCAAAATCAATAGGGGTCATCTACTGGTCATGACCAAGCACCTCACCAAGTTTGAAGTTCCTAGGCCTAAGTGTTCTTTAATTATTGATCGGAAACCATTTTTACCTACAAGGTCATTTTGACCTTGACCTTTGACCCCTTGACCCCAAAATCAAAAGGGGTCATCTACTGGTCATGACCAATCACCATACCAAGTTTGAAGTTCCTAGGCCTAAGGGTTCTTAAGTTATCACTATGGACCAATGGACCAACAAATGCAAAGCAATATACCCCCTCTTATTTTAAGTGGGGGCATAATTAAATAAGGAGTTAACAAGTTACTGCACTAAGGTGATGATATAAGGCTATGATTTTATACCAGCTATGAATATATACCAGCTATTATTATATACAGACTATGATAACATACCTGCTATGATTATATACCAGCTATGATTAATAATTGATTATACCAGCTATTATTATATACAGACTATGATTACATACCAGCTATGATTATATACCAGCTATTGTTATATACAGACTATAATTACATACCAGGTATGATTACATACCAGCTATGATTATATACCAGCTATTATTATATACAGACTATGATTACATACCAGCTATTATAATACACCAGCTATTATTATATACTAGCTATGATTATATACCAGCTATGATTACATACCAGCTATGATTACATACCAGCTATTATAATACACCAGCTATTATTATATACTAGCTAATGTTATATAACAAGAGGGCCATGATGGCCCTGAGGTCGCTCACCTGTATTTAGGCCCCCGGAAGCGGGGCTAGTTTAAACCCCAGGGCTTTTATTTGAACAAACTTGGAAGACACTCATTAGAAGATGTTTCATGATGTTAAGTTTTTACTACACACATATAATGAAAAACAATGACCTCCCCCACCCCTTTGGCAGAGCCAATTTTAACCCAAGGGGTTTTATTTGAACAAACTTGGAAGACACCCACAAAAAGATGTTTCCTGCAATCTAACCTCTAGCTCATTGGGTTTTTTAAAAGAAGATTTTTTAAGTTTTTACTATACACATATAGTTAAAAACAATGACACCTCTGAGGCGGGGTCAGTTTAAGCCCCAGGGCTGTTATTTGAACAAACTTTGTAGACACTCACTAGAAGATGTTTCATGCTTAATATCTAAACTCTAGCTATTTGGGTTTTTTCAAAGAAGATTTTTAAGTTTTTGCAATACACATATAAGGAAAATCAATGACCCCCAGGGCGGGGCCAATTTTGACCCCAGGGCTTTTATTTGAACAAACTTTGTAGACACTCACTAGAAGATGTTTCATGCTTAATATCTAAACTCTAGCTATTTGGGTTTTTTTCAAAGAAGATTTTTTAAGTTTTTGCTATACACATATAAGGAAAATCAATGACCCCCGGGGCCGGGCCAATTTTGACCCCAGGGCTTTTACTTGAACAAACTTTGTAGACACCCATTAGCACATGTTTCATGCTTAATATCTAAACTCTAGCTATTTGGGTTCTTTAAAAGAAGATTTTTTAAATTTTTACTATATGCATATAGGGAAAATCAATGACCCCCTGGGGCGGGGCCAATTTTGACCCCAGGGCTTTTGTTTGAACAAACTTGGTAGACACTTATTAGAAGATGTTTCATGCTAAATATCTTAGCTCTAGCTCTATGGGTTCTTTAAAAGAAGATTTTTTAAGTTTTTACTATATGCATATAGGGAAAATCAATGACCCCAGGGGCGGGGCCAATTTTGACCCCAGGGCTTTTATTTGAACAAACTTTGTAGACACCCAATAGAACATGTTTCATGCTAAATATCTTAGCTCTAGCTCTTTGGGTTCTTTAAAAGAAGATTTTTTAAGTTTTTACTATATGCATATAGGGAAAATCAATGACCCCCTGGGGTGGGGACAATTTTGACCCCAGTGCTTTTATTTGAACAAACTTGGTAGACACTTACTAGATGATGTTTCATGCTAAATATCTTAGCTCTAGCTCCATTGGTTCTTTAAAAGAAGAATTTTTAAGTTTTTACTATATGTATATAGGGAAAATCAATGACCCCCTTTGGGCGGGGCCAATTTTGACCCCAGGGCTTTTAGTTGAACAAACTTGGTAGACACTTACTAGATGATGTTTCATGCTAAATATCTTAGCTCTAGCTCCATTGGTTCTTTAAAAGAAGAATTTTTAAGTTTTTACTATATGTATATAGGGAAAATCAATGACCCCCTGGGGCGGGGCCAATTTTGACCCCAGGGCTTTTATTTGAACAAACTTGATAGACACTTACTAGAAGATGTTTCATGCCAAATATCTAAGCTCTAGCTCTTTGGGTTTTTTAAAAGAAGATATTTAAAGTTTTTTCTTTCGGTTGCCATGGCAACCAGAGTTCTGCATGGAATTAAATTCTTTGAACAATTTTTAAAGGTGACCACCAAAGGAACATTCCTGTGAAGTTTGGATGAAATTGGCTTAGTGGTTTATGAGGAGATGTCATTTAAAGTAAAAGTTATACGGACGGACGCCGGACAGACGGACGCTGGACGAAAAGCGATCACAAAAGCTCACCCTGTCACTTTGTGACAGGTGAGCTAACAAGAGCTGTCACAGGAGACAGCGAAGCTCGACTAATAAAATGATGGACACAGTAAGGAGGACAAAACTATGAAAGAAAAATCAATTATGTATAATTATGTATTAAGTTATAGTAAAAAAATAACATTTGTTAACATAAATTCCAAGATCAAGGGGAATAATTCTAGAAATAGTCATGCTAGGGTTATGGACCTTGCCACAAAACATTTGTGTAATGATAACAAATATATATTTGAAGTTTGAAGTAGATACCTTAAAAAGTAAAGAAATTATTATATTTCTTAAAGAAAATCCTAAGTTCAAAGAGAGATAAATTTGTAAATATTGCTTCAAGAGTTATGAACATTGTCACATAAAATGTAATTGATGATAAGGAATAAGTATTTGAAGTTTGAGGTAGATACTTTTAAAATAAAAAAGTTATAATAAAAAATAACATTTTTCTAGTAAAAAAATCTAAGTTTATGGGGAGATAATTCTTGCAATATTGGTGCTAGAGTATGAACCTTGTCACATAAGATGTGGATGATGATAACGTAAATATATTTGAAGTATGAAGCTGATCCCTTTAGAAATAAATAAGTAACAGTAAAAAATAATATTTTTTATGGAAAATTCTAAGTTCAAAGGGAGATAAATCTGGAAAAATATTGGTGCCAGAGTTATGAACCTTGTCACATAAGATGGGGGTGATGATAACGTAAATATATTGAAGTATGAGGTTGATCCTTTAGAAATAAAGAAGAAACAGTAAGAAATAGTATTTTTTGAGGAAAATTCTAAGTTCAAGGGGAGATAAATCTGAAAATATTGGTGCTAGAGTTATGAACCTTGTCACATAAGATGGGGATGATGATAAGGTACATATATTTGAAGTATGAGGTTGATCCCTTAAGAAATAAAGAAGTAACAGTAAAAAATAGAATTTTTTAAGGAAAATTCTAAGTTCAAGGGGACATAAATCTGAAAATATTGGTGCTAGAGTTATGAACCTTGTCACATAAGATGCGGTTGATGATAAGGAACATATATTTGAAGTTTGAAGTTGATACCTTAAGAAATGACAAAGTTATAGTGAAAAATATTTTACTGCACTAAAAAACTTAAATCTAAAATCTGGACGCGGACGCCGACGCCGGGGCGAGTAGGACAGCTCTCCATATACTTCGTATAGTCGAGCTAAAAACTATAACATTCCAGCTAATATAATATGTACCAGCTATGATTATAAACTATAAATATAGCTTACACTTGTAAAAATTGTCAAAGAGAAATTTTGCATGCCCCAAGAATCTAACGGTTTTGAACTAGTAATCACTAGTTTACAAATGTTATTTTGACAATTTTACATAGATCACTCAAAAGAGAAAAATATTAACAAAAAAATAAAAGAAATATACACAAACTTTGAAAATCAATATTTTATGCTGTTCTTACTCCAGTCATTTCAAGAAATCAAATGAGTCCCTTTAATTCTGTTTAGCTGGTTTTATACAGAAGCATTTCAAATGGTAAAAAAAAAAACACTTTCAAAGTGAAATAAAGCTGTCATTCCAACCGTTCTACCATTTCATAAAAGGATCATATTCAAGTTAAATTAAATATTTATTCCTAAAACATTGAACAATCCATAAAGTCCAATAAACATTATCCATTGACAACTGCCTTATTTGATTTTCCTAAATGTTGTCCTAAGAGCTTTCTCTAGAATATGTTTCTGTCAATTAACTGTCAAAATTTTGAAAATGCAATATTTCAGTGATAACCTTATATCAGATACACTCTATTTAAAGAAATTTCACAAAAAACTTTTTGTTATTCTGGTATTTATGCCTATTTTAACACATTTTAAGCCACCTTATCTTTTTTTTCTGGGTAACTTATAACCAGTTATTACCAATTTCATCCAAAGTGCCTGACTTGTAAAAGAAAATTGTAACATTAGTGTAAAACAATTACCTGATGGGTAGCGGCCTTGAAGCATCTTTTGGTAATCTGTAAATACAAATCAATCATAATAAGTTGGTTTTTTTAGTTTTAATATCAACATGACAGTCAGTTCCCCTCACAGAGTTCACTTGCATGACATAGTGAACAATATCAGCATGAACTATTCTGAATATTCTATTTTTTTTTTCTCTCATTTTTTATTCCTCATTTTCATGAATAAACCAACAAAATGCAGCAGTAAACTGTTTTTTTACTGGAATAAAAATGGGAAAGTCATAACAATTTTAGTCTTTTTTTTTCAATTTAAAAAAACAACACCCAACATCAAAATTTCCAATAAGGACATTACTTCAAATGCTCAAAAATACTCAAATGTAATGACTTCATATTTACAGAAATCAAGTTTAAGGAAAGTCTGACTATAAAAAATCAGCATGAATTATAATACATTAACCTTCAACCTGCTAAATTTAATGGATTTGTCCAGCTTCCATTTATTAGAACAGTTCATTATCTAGTTATAAGGTATCTAAGTTAGTAAGCCTACATTATGTACATTGATGTGCAGGCTGGCCTGGCTATATATACTGGTGGTAAAGGCTAATCACTCTCAGTTCTAGCAGGGAGTTATTCAGACTATTATTTTCATTTTAAAAATTTCATTCAATATACAGCCAATTTTATTTTTCATTATTGTTAAATTAAGACAAATTATCATATAATTACCCTACAATTATAATATATACTGTATTAGTTTCAACAATTAAATTATTATAGTAATTAAAGAATGCCTGACCTATATGTTTTTAAATAAAGATGATTTGTTTCTACACTGATCATAATTATAGTAGTGTCAAATTACAAGATTGTTTACCAAAGCATGATAATCTTTTATAGCAATTTTTCTCTCACAACTGGGGGGGTTGATGGGTAAGGGGAGAACACAAGGACTGACCTGAGGATACTATTATTAATTAAATCACATTAAAACTGTCAAGATATCCTGAACTTATCACAAAATACATTTATATTTATGTCAACCTATGTCCATTTCTGCTGAATCAAAGGATTGGGGAAAAGGTAGAGAACTCTTTTCTGCCTTAATGATCATAACATAAATTTCAAACCAAAAGTCCATGCAAGGTATCTAACCTCTGTGATAGATCTTGACATTGTAACCAGTGAAAGTACAGCATGGACCAGTACCTGTGGGCAGAGCACCTTTTATGTACAATACATAGATAATGCAACATATAATATATTGAAAGGGCTCATCATATGCAAGCATTAATGCACAAATATTGTGAGACATCACTGTGACAGCTATGTTATGCCCACTGAAACCATTCTACACAAAAATAGCCAAAAAGTAATGGTTACCAACTAGGAACCCTCTTTCCAGCTTCTTCTCTCAATAAATCTCTACTAGATCAAATCAATAAAATGTAGTTTTAGCTAAAAGAGTTTTATTTTCTTTACAACAATGAAAATAAACTGCTTTCAAACAAAAAAGTCTGTAATCTGAGAAAAAGCAAACAATTTTGCAAAACTAGAGAAACCAAAGGGGGGTTCAAGTATTGATCATTAACTGTAATGCTATAAAACATCCCAAAATTTAGACGCATATATCAATATATCACAATAAAATGCTGTGAAAACAAGAAACTTACTGCCTTTTTACAGATATATTCCACGCAAACCTATTTTCGGGAAAAACTTCCCAAAATTTTTTCCCGATAAGGTAACTAAATCATTTAGAAAAAGAAATGGATTTTCCTTTTTTTAAAATTAAATTTCCTGGAAAATATATGGTTTTACATAAAAAAACACCACCTTTCCCTAAAAAAAATCTTTCATCCTTTTCAGAATTAGTAAAAAAAAAAAATTTTTCGGAATTTTTTTTTTTTTTGTGTAGTTGGGGGAAAAAAATCAAAATAAACCCAAATAAAACATTAGATCAGTTTTTCCCCCTTAAAAATTGTTCCTTTATAAAATAGTTTTTTAAATTTTTAACAACCTAAATCCCAACCAGAGAACACAGCCCCATTTTAGTAATAGTATATCAAACCTTCCCCAAAATCACTAAAAAAAGGGTTTTGTCTTTTTCCTCATTTAAAATGTTTTGGGGACAATTTTATAAAAAAAATTTTTCCTTTTTTTTTCCCCCCCGGGGTTTATTTAGATTATATCTTAAAAATATTCTTATGGGCATTGTAAATTTATGTCCCATTTTTTGACCCAAGAACTTGATTAGAATTCAAATCTTCTGTTTCTGATATTTCATCATTGTAATTTTTTTTTACTTTTATAGACATACAGTCAAGTTTTTTAGATGCATCCATTCCCACAAGTCAAAATCCAACATGTTTTCAACAAATATAAAAGTTAATAATGTAGCTGTTGTTACAGATAGTTCCCCATCTCAAAATTAATCTAATTTCACACATGAAAAAAATACAGATTGGGTCCCATGGGGGTGGAGACTTAGCGGAAAAGAAGGGATTAGAACTATAATTGCTCACAGTAATTCTATTTGGTGAACATCATTCATTAAAATTCTAACATGTTTGCAGTTGTAACAATATTTATAATAATGTCAATTATAATAGTGTCTATTAATCTAAAAGAGCTGTAATGTAAAATCCCAGGCATAAATCAATCTTGTTATCCCTCGGTCCTCACCGAATTCCCTGCAGACAACCTGTCTATCATTGACAAAATACTAGCAACAAAATTCAAATACACAAGGACTAGCGCATTAAATCATACCATGTATTTGGCACAAAGACAATTTTCCCCGACTAGAAATTCATCCCAGGAGATTTAATCAAAGACATTGTGTCAAGCATGGAAAATCTCTCTTCTTTAAGTCATTCATTTAAATCTTTAAAGAAACCCTAAAAATTGAAAATCAGTCCCAAATTCCCTTTTTGCCAAAAAAAAATTGTTTTTTAAACATTTTCTTTTTAAGCTGATCAATACCCGGAATGGCAAGCATTACCAAAAGGGGACAAATTTTGGGTGGCCCTTCCCAATTTCAAAATAAAGGGCTGAAGGGATGTGAGAAACTTTATATTATACCAGCGTTATCTCAAAATATGTCTAGTATGACTAGAGGGTTTTGGGATTTTTCTTCTATTATGCCAATTTATTCTCAAAATATGACTGGGGGAATGAGGGACATCTCTTGTAATGCCAGTGTTTGACTGAAAGGGTCACCTCATGTAATGCCAGGGTATGTCTAGAGGGGTCACCTCATGTAATGCCAGTGTATGAATGGAGGGGTCACCTCATGTAATGCCAGTGTATGCCTAGAGGGATCACCTAATGTAATGTCAGTGTATGAATGGAGGGGTCACCTCATGTAATGCCAGGGTATGTCTAGAGGGATCATCTCATGTAATGTCAGTGTATGAATGGAGGGGTCACCTCATGTAATGCCAGGGTATGTCTAGAGGGATCATCTCATGTAATGTCAGTGTATGAATGGAGGGGTCACCTCATGTAATACCTGTGTATGTCTAGAGGAGTCACTTCATGTAATGCCAGTGTATGTCTGGAGGGGTCACCTCATGTAATGCCAGTGTATGTCTGGAGGGGTCACTTCATGTAATGCCAGTGTATGTCTAGAGGGGTCACCTCATGTAATGCCAGTGTATGTCTGGAGGGGTCACTTCATGTAATGCCAGTGTATGTCTGGAGGGGTCACTTCATGTAATGCCAGTGTATGTCTGGAGGGGTCACCTCATGTAATGCCAGTGTATGTCTGGAGGGGTCATCTCAAGTAATGCCAGTGTATGTCTGGAGGGGTCACCACATGTAATGCCAAAGTATGTCTGGAGGGATCATCTCAAGTAAGTGCCAGTTTATGTCTGGAGGAGTCACCTCATGTAATGCCAGTGTATGTTGGAGGGGACTTCAGTAAAGCCAGCGGTTTTTGGCTGGATGGGGATTATGTTTGCCAGTTTTTGTCGGAGGGGTCACCTCCCGGGAAAAGCCAGCCCCTTGAAATGGGGGGTCATTTATGGGGGGAAAGCCCCCGGGGATTCTGGGGGGTCATTTTTATGTTATTTCCAGTTTTATGTCTGAGGGGGTCACTTTTATGAAAGCCAGGGGTAAGTCAGGAAAGGGGGGGACCTTTTAATGTAAAGCCAAAGGGATGTCTGGGGGGTCATTTTTGTTATGCCATTTTTAAAGTCTGGGGTCCCTCATTAAAATCCAGGATGTCGGAGGGGCTTCCCAAATAATGGGAGTTAGTTTGGAGGGGTGGGCTTTATTTAAAACGGAGTTTTTATGTCTGGGGGGGTTTTTTTCATGTTTCCCAAGGGGGTTTTGTTGGAGGGGGCCCCCCTTTAAAGTTTTTGGGAAATTTTTATGTCTGAAGGAGTCCACTTTTCATTTTATGGCCAGTGGTATGTCTGGAGGGATCTACTTTAATGTTGATTTCCAAAGTATGTCTGGAGGGATCATCTCATGTTATGCAAGTGTTTATCTGGAGGGGTTCTCCATTTAATGCCAGTGTATGTCTGGAGGGGTCCCCACATGTAATGCCAGTGTATATCTGGAGGAGTACTTCATGTAAACCCAGTGTATGTCTGGAGGGGTACTCCATTTAATGCCAGTGTATGTCTGGAGCGATCACCACATGTAATGCCAGTGTATATCTGGAGGGGTACTCCATGTAATACCAGTGTATGACTGGAGGGGTCACCACATGTAATGCTAGTTATGTCTGGAGGGAGCACTTCATGTAATGCCTGTGTATTCTAAAAATATATTTCTAGTCACAATGTCATATAAATTATCTAATTTTTTACTTGAAACATCAGAAGCTTCTTCTTTGTTCTACTTTTTACTAAGATAAACCAATTCCATGATGTAAAAATCGAAATATAAACTACTTTTCCAATATTTTGGAAAAACTTAAAAAATCAAAATATTTTACTCACCAGGGACATTTGCGTCCAGATGACCAGTTGATCCTCGCCATGACATATTTCTGTGGTCTGTTTCTAAGCTGCTGTCACCTTACAGCAGCTCTTATACTAATCAAACATCCTAAAAATATACCAAAGGCAAAATAAGTAATAAATTTCTATCCTAAAATCATATAAATTTGAATTGTTTGTGTATTTTAACATCTTCTCTAACATATACAGACAATAACATATAAACTATGATTGACACTTCATAAACATGACTTGCAAATCTTTATATTAAACAATAAACACCTTGTTTATAAAGAAGAAAGAAAACCCTTTTACTATGAAACTGTTTCTATCTGAAATGGTCATACAACATGCTATGAAACTCTTTCAATTATAAAAACATAGATTAAAGGTACATTAAAAATCTTATAAACATTTAACTTTTCAAACAAATGTGAAAAAGTTCAATAATCTAAAGTCAAATAAAATACTGTTAAATAAAGGCTTAAAAATGCAAAAGAAAATACTGATGTATGAATGTTAAATGCTTTAAGGAACCCTCAACAATGACTGTATATTGTATAGGTGTTGGACTTATCTTATTTTAAAGATAATCCTGGCTTTATACAAATATGTACAGTCAGGTATTGAATTTTTGCTTGACCAAATCCAATATTGAACCACTGCATACAAGTGCCCAGTGAGATAGTCAAACTAATACATTAAATGTACCATAATTAATACTACATAGCTTTACTTAGCTTATATCACAGACTTATGCTACATTGTGTACATGTACAGGTATCAATAATTTTACTTGTACTACAATATAATTAAGCAACTTATATTAAGTTATTATTTTAAAATAATCAAATGTTACACTTTATGTACATTGTACATGTAATGTATATTATACAACTTTTTAGCTTTACTTATTTATCAATTACAAAAGATGATCAAGTTCAAAAGAGAATATAAACTTACCGTCTTAACTTATTTACATGCACATATACATTTTACATTGAATTAAGGAGAAAGAGTCAGCAATTTACACAAATACTATAGGTAAAAGGTTGAAAGGGATATATATTAATATAAAAAAAAAAAAAAATGGAGGGGGGGGGTGGCAAGGGGGGGGGGGGGGGGGGGGGGGGGCGGTTGGGGAAGATGCCGCATTTATAGAACTTGCCAAATATCTATTGTTAAGTTCATGAAATAAGATGCCATTGGTACAAAAATATTTATAAGAAATACAACTTGAAAAAAAGGTAAACTATACTTTTTTTTCAAAAACCATAAATGGGAGGAAAAGAATACAGTTATATAACTTGCAACAATAATGACTTAAACATTGGTAAGTATGTATGAAGCCATTGGTAAATTGAAGTTGCTAAAATAGACTAACCATTACTATTTTTAAAGTGTATTAAAGAAAGATAACATGGTAAACATGAAATGTTGCAGTAACAAAACATGCAAATATCATTCCAATATACATGTATTGGTAAGAAGATTTGAAACTGTTATTTCAACCTGAACTTGAGAAACAATGTTTATCCAAGATGCCAAAACAAATTAACCATACCGATTTGCTCACAAAATTGGTTCAATTACTATAATTACTGGGTATACATGTATCTAGACCAAAAATACATCAAGGTACTTGGAGTTTTCAAACTTGGCACATGCAATCATGCATTGTGATCTTCAATATACATTTGTAAGTTTTAGATATACATCTTATCTAGTGGAACAAAAACAATCCAGACAGGGTAGGAATGTATATCAGGTTTTTTCGTGAGTATCTAATTTTCGCTTTATTCGTGTGCGCTGAATTTTGCGAAAAATTAAGATTCACTAAATTTTAATTTATTAACCTTACTTGGCATTCTCCTGTTTCTAAAAAACTTGAAATTCCTAACCCAAGTATTTTAAATTTAAATAACCCGTCGTATTTACTAATATGTTGTTATACCTATAATAGAGAAAGTATCAAAGAAACCCCCAAAATTGAAAATTTAAAGGGTTAATTTTTCATTAAAAAGTATTAAAAATACATGGAATCCCAAAAATTTTTTAGTGACACAGTGATTTAACATGTAAAACTTTTTTTTTGGGAAATGATTGTCCCAAAAAAATAAATAATTCACACCTTGCATATAGGTATACAAAAAAAGATTAAGCAACTTAACAATAACATGTTATTAATAAGCTGAGACAACACAGTAAGTGTGAAATACTGAATACTTACCTGTAAATAATACACCAATAGAAAAATTAAAAACAAAGTTTCACTTATAAAAATAGTAAATCTCGGATGTATAGAGTGGTTGCTTTGCTAGCAGAAAAACGTGAAATAAAGAAGCATGTACATGTACAACAAAATCGCTAAAATTAGATTACTGCCAAAATTGTGATATTTGCTGTACATAAAATAACCTTACACATGTAATTAAAAAATAACCTGATATATGATATGAGAATGTTGGATATTCACCAAAAAGCTTTATAATGTCATAAAGCAACAGCAAGATCTATGAGATTTTAAAATATGAATACATGTACTATCAATTAGTGAAAGATATCCCAGTCTAATAGTCAAAAGTATCTTTGCTGATCATGTTAAAATTAGTAGTCTGTCACTGGGAAATTGGTCAGTATCAAAGAAAGTCGATTAGGTAGATGGACCCCCTAGTTGTGACCAAGAATTGGGTAAAAAACAACTTCAGAACCAAATAAAAAATACATGCTTTATATCAGATTCAAGTAGTTTGTAAGACCCTCATACATTAAAAATGAGAACTTGGCCTATAAATGACCTTGACCTTAGGCGTTTTTGTTTTATATTCTTCATCAATTACTCAAAAGTGAAGCTCTTGCCTTGAGACATATTTTAGTCTAAGTATAAAAGCCAACTTGGCAAGTCTTATAGCATGAAATTGTTTCAAATTAAATGTTAATGACCGTAAATGTCAACTAGCAGAACATAACTAAATGACCTCAAACAGAACATTCCTGATATTTAATTTGCTGGAAATTAATCAGAGAAGTTTTTCACTCTGATTTAAAGTCATAAATGAAACAGAAACTTTTGTAATTGCATACACTGTACACAACAGACGATTTTAACAGCTGTCCAAGTGTCACCACCAACAAGGCAAATAAGCCTATTTTCTTCCAATCTTTCTAAAAAAAAACCAATCAGACCAAATTGCTGATACCAAAACTGACAAATTCACTTAAGTTCATTCCAGTTTCATGATGGATAGATGTGTCATCTTGCTTGTTATTTGGGTTGGTTATTGCCCAAAGAGCCTGGTACCAAATATTTCCCCCAAATAAGCAATTTTATGATGCTAGGTACTTTTTCCTGAAATAGCTATGGAAAGGCCTGGCTGTCTTAGAATACATATATTACATGTAGTTAATAGCTTGTACTAAGATCTGTTACAAGCAATGAAGAAATGTTAAATGCATGAATAATAGTATCACTTTATTTTTTTGTGTGAAATTCAAAGCATACATTTTTATCATCTCTATAAAACCTATACACTAATCAATCAATATTTTAAGGAGAGGACTACCATGAGCTATTGTAGCTCTCGGTCCAATTCCTTTCTGCTTAAGTTATAAATTATTAACAGGTATATATTACCTTGAATAAAAATATGTTTAAACCAATCAATATTCTTTATGAAAAACTGTTTTAGCTATAGCATACGTGTACCATGCAATACTTTCATCATATCCATGAAACAAAACTAGAATTGTCATGAGAGAACAGTAACAACCCAAAATTATTCTTTAACACAGGCTTTGTGACATAAAAAATATCATGTCCCAAAGACATAAAGTCAAAACATACCCAAAATAATAACTGTTCTATTTTTTCAAAACAAGCAGACTTGCACTTTTTTCAACATAGTATTTACCAACATACTATATGGTGCTTGCTACATGTATTTCCTTTACATATTAATTTTGTTAAAATTTCATTTCTTTTTACTAAGTTATATCTGCCACACTAGCAAAACAAGAGCCACCGCCGGGCGGGGGCAACGCTCGACTTTTTACTTTTTCTAAACGCAAACATAGAAAGGTTTGAACATATATTGACGTTTCCTTTTTAAAAATTTAGTTGGTCTGTCTTGTCACATTAGTTTTGTTTATATATTTTGTATATATATATGAATAGAAACATTAAGCATATTTCTAAAAATAGCAACAGTACGCAATTTCTTAAAATAGCAACATGACGCAATTTCTAAAAATAGAAAAAATGTCGCAATTTCTAAAAATAAAAAGAAATGACATAATTTCTAAAAATAAAAAAATGACGCAATTTCTAAAAATAGCAACAATGATGCAATTTCTAAAAATAGAAAAATTGATGCAATTTCTAAAAATAACAACAATGACGCAATTTCTAAAAATAGCAACAATGACGCAATTTCTAAAAATAGAAAAAAATGACGCAATTTCTAAAAATAGAAAAAAATGACGCAATTTCTAAAAATAGCAACAATGACGCAATTTCTTAAAATAGAAACAATGACGCAATTTCTAAAAATAGGAAAAAATGACGCAATTTCTAAAAATAGAAAAAAATGACGCAATTTCTAAAAATAGAAAAAAAATGACGCAATTTCTAAAAAATAGAAACAATGACGCAATTTCTAAAAATAGAAAAAAAAATGACGCAATTTCTAAAAATAGCAAAAAAATGACGCAATTTCTAAAAATAGAAAAAAATGACGCAATTTATATATATATATATATATATGTGTGTGTGTATATATATACATGTTATATTACTGAATTTTCTCAGATTGTGCATTTATTATATATATATATATATATATGTATATATATATATATACTATACATACACACACACCAATAAATGCACAATCTGAGAAAATTCAGTAATATAACCTTCAAGGTCAAGGTCATTAAAGAGCCCAAGCAAATTTGGGTTTGATAGACAACAAGGTCTGGTCCTTAAGAATGTTCTGTTATAATATGAAGTTTATCCCTTCAAAAATAGCAAAGTTACAGTCAGTTACTGCCAAAACAATGAAAATTTCAATAATTTGACCTTCAAAGGCAATGTCATTAATGAGTGAAGGTCAAGGTCTTTCGGAATATTTTTAACAGTTATCTTTGAAGATTTTTATGTTCAAGTTTGAAGACAATCCATTCAAAAATAACAAAGTTACAGCCAATAATAACCAAAAAAAATGAAAATTTCAATAATTTGACCTTCAAAGTCAAGGTCATTGATGTGTGAATGTCAAGGTCTGACTGGTTATTTTTAAGGGATATCCTTGAAGATTATTATGTTCAAGTTTGAAGACAATCCATTCAAAAATAACAAAGTAACAGCCAATAACAGCATGAACAAGCAAAAATTGGACTTTTAACCTTGAAGGTCAAGGTCATTTATGGATGAAGGTCAAGGTTAGTGTGGTCTACTGAAAGGTCTTGTCCCAAGGGTTGTTGTGGCCAAGTATGAAGACAATACACCAAGAAATAAAAAAGTTATGATCCAGGTACAAGTTTTCGGACGGCAACGGCAACGGGTACGGCAATGGCAACGGCAACGCCGACCTGACTATAACAATACCTCTTCTTTTTTTTTAAAAAAAAAAAAAGTCGAGCTAAAAATGTGAACGGACCTTGGGATGATTACATTGATCAGTAATTGAATTAATGACAATTACTTTCAGATCATATTGTAACTGATTATGATAACTCAGACTTAAGGATTGACGGTAGCAAAATATATCTCGGACAACCTGATTTTTATTCAGCCAGGACCGAGGACAGACAGACTTTCACACAGACTGATTATTAATTGCACCTTATAAACAACCTGTCAATCTGTTATCACACCCGCTGATTGATGACAGCTGTGTATTGATTAATCAAGTCCGATTCTGCAAGCGCTGTATGAAATTGTAAACCACTGAACGATAGGGAACAGAAAAAACAAGCCCCATGATGAATTTATGGCACAGTGGTGAGTTTGATCTGGAGAATAAGGCACAGCGGGAGCGCAGCACTACAAGCTCCTGGGGAAAGGTCTGCAGTAGTATACATGTAGGATGATTCTGGGCTCTGATGGAAGGGCTAAAGTGGAAATTAGAGGGATAATATTTACATATCCTCTGGTCATAATTTAAGATTGTAGATTGAATAGCCCAGACTAATGGTAATTAGCGGCGGTCCACGGCCACTAAATTTAGCATCAGTCCGATGATTATTGCAAGGTTGGTGGTCCGATGGACCAAAAGATTTTTGCCTAAAAAGTACCTTAAAAAATTATTTTAAATAATGAGGCAGGGCTTACATTGTACAATTTTGGGATACGGACAAAAGCCCCCCCCCCCCCCCGGTCTAAAAATGACAAGGTGGACAAAAGCCCCCCCATGAAATTTACACATAGGACAAAAGCCCCCCCATAAAAAAGTAAAGGTAGGACAAAAGCCCCCCCCTCCATAGTAAATTATTAATTTAATTTTAATATTAATTTGATCCCTTTACAAAAGTGATTAAACATTACTACTCTTCTGACCCTTGTTTTGTATATGAAAAGCTATGAATTCGGTATTGCATGCATGCATTATTTAATCTGTTATCATAAACTTTGTTATCACTTCAATATATACATTATAAACATTAAAACAAATTCTTTTCATGTTTATTTAAAAGTTTGTGTGAAATTCGATGAATTTGAGCACCTGTGCATGTGAAAAAAGATGGGGGGCTTTTGTCCTTGCTGTATTTTTGATGGGGGGGGGGGGCTTTTGTCCTATGTGAACATTTCATGGGGGGGCTTTTGTCCACCTTGTTATTTTTAGATGGGGGGCTTTCGTCCGGGGGGCTTATGTCCTACGCTCCCACTTTACAATTTTTTGCAAAAGTTTACACAATTGCTAAAAACCGAAACGATACCGTTTTAACGGTGGTACTTCTATGTACTATATACACCATGTATTTGAGTTGCCAAATGATGACTTAAATTCTATATTTAATACACGTACAAATAAAGAATGTTCAGGGCTCACCACGATTGAGCCAGCACACATTTTCTGCATTTTATCCCCATTTTTTACCAAAATGTATTATGTTTTTGCGAGGTCATGCTGTGTGGAGGGTTCTAGACACCCATTTTCCGTTTTTTTTCTTCTTTGGAATAAAACACTAGAAATGATAAAATCCATGATTAAAGGCAATGATTAAAAAATTTTGTAAGACAATATGGTCATTTCGATTAAACGGTAAAAAATATCGTAAACGTTTACGAATGAAAATCGAAACAAATCCGTTTAAACGTGTAATCATGGGGGCCTTACTTACAATACAACTTGTCTTGAAAATGTTTAAAAAAGAGAGAGAGAAAAAAAAGTCATGAAACTTTACATCAAATAATGATTAAGCATTGTTCATATTCATATATATATGACTATGAGTTCTATATATATCCATTATTGATTTATAAATAATAAACTAAGTCACTTACGTCTAAACATCGGTCCTACTAAATACTGCTAAGAACCGCTAAGGAGCCACAAAGGACTGCTAGGGAGGCACAAACAAAGGACCTTAAAATACCTTCTAGAGCATTCTTATAATATATGGCAGTATGTTTATTGACAAAAAATGTATTATTTTAAGAAAAAATTTAATTTTGGTGATAGAATTTATGCCTTACGACGAGTTGCAGGACTGCTAAGATGCACAAAGGACTACTAGGGAGGCACAAAGGACCTTAAAATACCTCCTAGCGCATTCTTATAATATATTGTAGTATAAAATTAATGTATTATTTTAAGAAAAAATATAAAGATCTTTAAAGATTTTTCAAGAAGTCAAAATATGGCCCAGAATACAAGAAGTAAATTGCTTCTTTCAAAATTATCAAAGGGAAGCATGATTAAGTGTTTTTCTTTACCCAACTATTTATTTTTACCTATCTACATATTTGTATGAGGCTAAAGATCACCAGGTCCGGTTAGTCCTAATTATAAGACCTGTACGTAACCTATTTCATATTTATCATTCATTAATCTGATATTTTACATTTTTCATTTTCCATGTTACGTTAGGTCTTAACAGATCTTTGCAAAATCGTGTAGCAAAAAAATTGACATTAGACATCGATTTAGATCTAATGAATTTAAACAATTAAAACAGCGTGTATTTACATTAATTTTGACCTATTTATGAACAAAACTAAAAAATAAATACCTTTAAACAAAATAATTGAACTGTCACAAACGAAAAGTCATGATTAAATCCTCTCATTTAATTAAATTCTTTGTACAGCCGATATACAAATGGCCGCCATACAGTGCGCGAAATTTGATTGGCTAATTCAAATGCAAGCGTTTAAATGAGTCCAGAAGTTTCTAACGGAATATTTTTTCAACGAAATAATTGCCCATGCACCGCCAGTGTGTTAGAATATATTTTTCCATTCAAAAAATTGGAATCAATCTGTAAAACGCTTTACTTAACCAGTATTGCCGATGAGCGAAATAGACTGATATTTATATTTTATTTTTAATTGATAAGTACATTGTTTGAAAGTTTTTGTTGATGATAGACCATGCAATTGAAAGAACAGATTTTTTTACAGAAGATAAGTTTTTGAATAAAGCTTGAAAGGCAAGTCAACAGACATTTTTTTAATTTTTCAAAATGCTATGCGTTTATGAGCAATAACTATTAGACGTCAGGCTTGACCAATATAAAACTATAACAAGCCTGAAACGTCTAATCTATTGGACTACAGGTCCGGTAAGATTTATAGAACTGTCGGCGATTGATTATAAAGGGATTGACAATACAAACAATCGACTTACTCCACGTCTGGATCGTAGCCAAGCTAGGAATTGCCTAATTCTTCTGGTTATGTATTATACACAAATATGGCGCCTAACTGTCAGCCTAACACACTAGTTTCCGGTTGGTCCGGAACCTTCCGTTAACTTCCATCAACTCCGTAACCAGTACCATACGGTACTACACTCCTCCCGTCCTATTCTTTAGGAGAGGTCTGTGGCTCCAGGAAGTTAACCAAGCACTGAC
Organism: Ruditapes philippinarum; assembly: GCF_026571515.1. Lineage (NCBI taxonomy): Eukaryota > Metazoa > Mollusca > Bivalvia > Venerida > Veneridae > Ruditapes > Ruditapes philippinarum. The sequence continues at coordinate 113,730 of NW_026861623.1, forward strand.
GCCTCTCTAGTCCAAGGGCAGACTAGAATTCCCGTTCATACCGGTACTGGTACTTGACCATGATGCCAGAGGGCTGGACAACATGGCCTACTTGACTGAACCGTACCGATTTCAGCCAAGCCTCAAACCCAGACACTCAATGGCTGTCAGACACTTTAGGAAAGCTAAGGAGTTGGGACTCCTCAGCTGACAAGCTGAACATGGCTTTCAGATTGTCTTCCTGGTGTCTTTCCAGCATGGATATCAATGACAGTAGACAGCGCCACTGCAACAAAACTGTCACAGCATTACCTTTTACCTTTGGGGTGAGATCTTTGGGCAAGGGTACCCTAAGAACCTCACAGAACTCCTTCGCTGCTTTCCTGTGATTACTGGTGCAAGTTTCCTGAGAAACCGGAACACCAGCACACTCCAGGTAAGTTACCAGGTCAAACAAAGTGCTATTACACCCCAATAACCACCTGATCACCAGCTTCAAAGCACCAATCCTTCTGTTCGTAATGCTTTCACCTGTCAAACACATTTGGAATATGCCAGGGAGGTGGGCCTCCATAGCATGTCTCTGGGTAAGATCCTCAAAACATCCCGGCACTGGGCACCGAGATCCTTGCTGGCCACAGGGAATATCCTCTAAAATCTGTGCCAGCAATGGAACATCTACATTATCAGGAATGGCCCTGATATCAGATGTTCGGTCTCTAACGCAACCTATACTTACCTTTCCTTCCCCTCCACTGAAGATTTGGCCTTCAGAGAGGGACTGTTGACCACGCTCACCGACCTTATTGGCAAGGACCGGCTGGCCATCTGCATCTGATTGGTTTTCATGAAAATCAATTCCGTAGATGACAGAAACCCTGGTACCCTGCTGGCCACCTAAACCGGAATCTGAAGACTCCACTGGTTTGGTTACCAACGGTACCACCTCATCTACATCTGTGAAGAACTTGACCCAATTGGTATGGGCCTTTTTACAATCTTCACATCCACCACAAGGCAACTGATCCAGCCGCGCACCAGCAATTCCACCTCGGCATGTCCCACTTTGCAGTGGTATTTTTGACATTGCGTCAGCATTGGAATGCTCGCAACTCACACGATGTCTCAACACCATGTTAAACCGGGACAGCTCTTCCAGCCATCTCCCCAGTTGCCCTTGTGGCTCCCTGAAATTCATCAACCACCTCAGACTTGAATGGTCAGTCCTGACCACAAATGGTCTTCCTAGCAAGTAGTGTCGGAACTGTTTGGTGAACCGAACTACTGCTAGCAGCTCTTTCCTGGTCATGCAAAAACCCTGTTGCTCCTTGGTAAGAGCACAGCTACCAAATGCAACAACTTTCTCTTGGCCCTCTTGCACCTGCAAGAGCTCTGCTCCAATCGAATCATTGGAAGCGACCGTTTCCAAGATAAATTCGTCCTGTTGATTTGGCAACGCTAACACCGGAGGTTGCGTCAACAAGCACTTCAAAGTCCTGAATGACTCTGCTTGTCCTTCGCCCCAGACAAAGTTGGCTTTGCCTGTGACGGCGTACAATGGGGCTGCTACCCTAGAGAAGTCCTTAACAAACACTCTATGATAGTTTACCAACCCCATAAACTTTTCTACCTGCTTGGCACTGTTTGGAACAGGCCAATCCTTCACCACTGCTATGTCATGCTCTGTCATAGCAATGCTGTCTTTGCCGACTTTACGGCCTAAAAACTCTACTTCTTGTTGGAAGAAGATACATTCCTTCGGCTTAAGCTTTAGCTTATGCCTCTGAAATCTCGAAAGAGCCTCCCGCAAGTTTGAGAGATGGTCCTCAAAATTGCATCCAAGCACGATGATATCATCGAGAAATGCCAGGACTGTCTTCCATGTCAAACCTCTCAGGACTAAGTCCATTGCTCTGGCAAATGTGGCTGGGGCACCACACAAACCAAAGCCTTCTCTGATGTTCAACTGGAAGAATGCGGAGTTGGCATCCAATTTTGAAAACCAAACACTGCCAGCAAATGTGTCCATGCAATCATCGACTAAAGGCAAAGGATACACGTCTTTGACTGTAACCTTATTCAACGTCCTATAGTCTATGCAATAACGCACAGAGCCGTCATGTTTCCTAATCAAAACTGGAGCAGATGCCCATTTGGATGTGGCATCTTGTACACCCCAGCCTTCAGCATTCCCTGAGGCTGGGCCTCTTCTTCCCCTGCAAAGCATGTTGGCTTTCGCCTCATACCTTGCTTCACAAGCTTTGCCTCCTTGGTATCTATATCACGTTCCTTATCAGTGAAGTCACCAAGGTCAAGTTCACCCTTGATGAAGACATCTTGGAACTCAATCAGCAATTGCGCTAATTGAATCCGTTGACCTTCATCAAGGCTGCCACAAGAGGTGTCATAGACCTCCTGCAGGTGTGGTGGTATTGGACCAACCGCACCTGATGTTTCAAACACTTTGCTGGGCAAAGATGTTTTAACATCGCACTCATTCCTGACAACTTCACTGATGGCAAATGCCCTCCCTATCTCTGTTCCCCTCCTGACAAGGCGGTAGCTATCTGATGGATTAACAAGACACAACACAGGGGTGTTAGTGCCTTCATGTAACACTCGGGGAGCCAGAAATTTCTTCTGGTTCACTGGTTCCACGATATAGCTATGCAGGGGAGAGTGCAACCTGCATTGGACTCTCGCTACAGAGTGTGGAGGGATAACCTGTCTCTTAGACACTGTAACCTTGGATACCAAGGGACTATCTGATGAATGGACATCTAGGGAGATGCACATACCATCAAAGTAAAGCGCTGCCTTGCTCATGTCTAGCACAGATTTGCCAGGGTCACGAAGCAAATCAAAGCCCAACAGCATTTGTTGCGCAATGGGGCAACAAACATGTTGACCTGGTAACCACTGGTGACCAACCTTCAACTTAACCGGACCAGCTACAAAGGCTGCCATAGACAATTCCCTGCCAGCAGTTTGCAGCTTGACATCCCTTATCTTGGGGGCTTGTGCTTCAAGGAATTGTAGACCTTATCAGAAATGATGGTCACCTGGGCAGCAGTATCTACCACTGCTGTTACTTGGACATCCCCTACTTGGACCCCAACTGGGAAGAGGAATTGACCTGACAGACAACAATAGGGTCTGGTTCGACTCCCTCCCGTGCTTACTTGGCTGAAATTGGCAGCCAACCGGGATTTTTTAAATTTGCAGGTCTTGTCTGCAGACAGGGGACGGGAAACGACCTACTTTTTCACCGTCCCTGTTTAACGACTTATGGTTGTCGTTAAGCTTAGGGCAATTTCTTTTGAAATGCCCTATTTCGCCACAATTGTAGCATCCGGTTGATCTGCGGGGTTGGGACAATTCTGACAAAAAGGTTTTTGTCAGTCTTTGCTCCAGGTCATTTAAGGCTTCGCTTAAATCATCAGTTGACATATCCTTTGCCTGCTGCTCCATGATGGCTGGGAGGCAACAGCAAAAACCTTTCCGTTTTTTTCCGGTCACCATTCATGGCTGCGTACACCTGCTGGTACTGGCGTACCATTTGTATGGCTGCATGCACAGACTTGGGTTGCTGCATGCAAACATGGAGACCGGCCTCTTTGTCAACCATACCCTGACAGAATCCGTTCACTGTTTGGACAGTGGCAAACTCCTCTGGCAGCTTCTTAAAAGCTCTATAACCTAGAGTGAGCACTCGGTCAGCCCACTCATCTAGGGACTCGGTTGTCTCTTGTGCTGCATTCTGAAAACTTACCTGTGCAGCAGCTGGCAACTCATGTTGGCCAAATCGGGCAGCCTACTTGCTAACCAGCCTCTTGTAGGTAAGCTGACCTTCTTGTTCACAGACAAGCGCATAATACTCGAGCGCTTTACCATCTAAACAGCAGACAAGGCAGCTAACTTGTTCTTCATCAGTCCACTCGCCTTGTTGGACATAGCGAGTGAACTTTAAAAAGAACGGTTCCCAAGTACTCTTACCATCATATGATAAGTGTTCAGGAAAGGCAGATATCCGGTTACGAACCCTAGTACGCCTATGGGCAATTGGTGCCCTGGCGAACACAGAGTCATCACTGCAATCACTATCCACTACCTGGTCAAAACGTATGGTATGTTTAGGGGTGGTATAGTCTGGAAGTGGTAAGGTAGGGGGGTGTGTGGATTTTGACTTTTTGGCAGTAAAATCCGCAGGAGTCATCAACTTCAGATTTTTATGTGGAAAAACCTTGTCATCTGTTGCAAGGGTGCAAACAGATGACCGTTGTTGCTGCTTGTGAGCGGCCAGAACATTGGTTGCCGCTTTCACCACCTTCACCATTTCCAACCAATCATGTGCACTTGGCTGAATATCTTCCTCCTCGTCCTCGTCTGTGTCTACCTAAAAGCTAGATTGGCCTAGCTTGTCAGTATTCTCAGCTGGCAGAGACATATTCTGTCTAAAGTCTATCATAGCAAGTATCTCAGGGGAGAACTTGCGACGACAGACGGCCTCTAAAATCTCCTAAGCGGAATTTGATGGCAAATTCCCGCTTAACTACGATTATTTACGTAGAAATTCTGGTTTAAATCGTTCAAGCAGATTGGCCCACTATGAACAAAACCAAGAATTCAGGTAGACTCCGTTCTATGAGTGCACACAATCGGTAAAAATATGGACCTTTGGTAGCGTCTATCTTTCGGAACGGAATTCGTAAAAATTACCGCTGCCACCAATATAGAACTGTCGCGATTGATTATAAAGGGATTGACAATACAAACAATCGACTTACCTTCCACGTCTGGATCGTAGCCAAGCTAGGAATTGCCTAATTCTTCTGGTTATGTATTATACACAAATATGGCGCCTTACTGTCAGCCTAACACACTAGTTCCGGTTGGTCCGGAACCTTCCGTTAACTTCCGTCAACTCCCGTAACCAGTACCATACGGTACTACAGATTTAAAATTTTACAGGCCCGAATGTTCTGTGCTATTTAAGGTTTTTCGTGAAAACTGATTAGCAGATTACTGATGAGAAGGAAATTAAGTTGAATTATGTGTTACAGTTTGACTACAATTCAGTTCAATCAGTCAATAGTTTAGTAGCTGTACACTTAACATATATCCGAAATAAGATCACCATCCGAATTTGGGAAACTCAAGCCAAACAAAAACAGAACAAATATTTCGCAGATAACTTTAAATATTACGTATACGTGCTAAAATGATGATACCAACCTTGAGAAAAATGTAAAATGTATGATTACTTATACAATTTGTTGATGAAACCTATAAAATCCTTTTTTTCAAGAACAAACAAGATTTTCTGTATTCGGAACTTCTCGGTTATTGCCAAACACTAATTATTTTAGGTCAGACAGTCCTATTTGATTTCCCTCCACTGATTGCAGACTCACCTTACTTTTCTAGAGTTATTCAATTTTCCAAGGCTCAACAGCAAATTTATGTTTTCTTTATTTTGACTGGCATTATATACAGTAATCAATGTATTTCATACGAACCTTGAACTAAAATAACTAAGCAGAATATGCATAGTATTGACACGTTTTCACTAAACCAGCAATTCTCACATATAATGACTATCGTTTGGCCCAGTAAGAACCAACATTTTTATGTACTTTATTACGATTAAAATTTGAGGTCCAGACATTTTTATAATCTAAGTGATTTTCCACAAAGCTTATTTATTTATTTATTTATTTATTTATTTATTTATTTATTATTAATTTATTTATTTATTTATTTATTTATTTATTTATTTATTTATTTATTTATTTATTTATTTATTCATTCATTCATTCATTCATTCATTCATTCATTCATTCATTCATTCATTCATTCATTCATTCATTCATTCATTTATTTATTTATTTATTTATTTATTTATTTATTTATTTATTTATTTATTTATTTATTTATTTATTTATTTATTTTTACCAATGAAATATGGTGTTGTATCTGTGAAAAATAAATATGAAAGTAGGTGAAGCCAAAACTCACATTCATTTTTAAGACTAGCTACTTTCTCAGATGTTTCTCTCTTGCCGTCAGTAGCTTCAGCTATTCATTTCATCTGGTTATGTTTTTCAAAGCTGAGATAAATTGTTTATTGAATTCGAACCGCGTCACGCACCTATAATTGATCATAATGTAAAACTGCTAATATATTTACTGTTTAAAAAGTATTTATGATAACAAAAATAATGCATTCTTACCTGTTCCACATGTACTCTTATAAATATAGAAACAGGGATAACAGTTTTGATATACAAACTTATGTACTGAGTTAATAGTCATTAACAAAAAGTGAAATTACCTTCCGTAATTCATTTTTAGTAAATTTAAGGTCTATTTATTTTTAGTATATCATAAGTCTTAGAAAAATTTTGACATAAAAAGGGAGTGAAACGTCTTCGTAAACAACTTTTTTCCTGAAGGTAAATTTTTTAAAAAAGGTTTATTTAGAAATATGGAATATTCTATCACTTAACATGATAACATTCTATAAACATTTTCCGGCTCGTGAAAATATATGGAATTTTATCATATTTCGCGAAAATATATTTCATATTTGACTTGAAAACGAAAACAATATCCTCTTAATATTCTGTAATATACGAACGAACGAACAAATTTATTTCACATAAACTTTACAGTTTCTAGTGGCTAGCCACTACATTTTACAAATTAACATATAGGTGTACATAGAACATACAATTGTGACAAATATCAATTATGTATACTAAAAGGATTAGGATATAATAATATAAGAAATTAAATTGATCTAATATTTATGGTGATGGACAATACATGTAACCATGTTTGTTTTATATATCATATATCATCATAAGTAATAAGAAACATCATGGTATCAATTCGTTTCGCTAAAATTTATAATAACATGTTTTGCGTTATAAATTATTTAATTTTAAATCAGCATAATATTAATAATACATTTTTTCGCTTGCTTTATGCTTTTCATGCCATTTAATATTCTACCAACAATTCGATTGATGTAAAAAGATACCATATGTTTCTATTTGTTTCATATGCAAAATACAATGCCATATAAAAGTATAAGTTATAATTAAAACACTGAGCACTCGTTGGATTACTATCATATAATATGCATTTTTCGTAGTAACATTAACTTTACTTTTTTCTTCAATGAATGTAGCATTTTTGAAAATTCGCTCGATATGAGCGATTGCTTCACTTTCTGTTGATGTTTTTTTTTTATTTTAAAATACTCATTCTAATCCATCGTTTGCTCACTTTCTTATACACATAGTTTTGATATATACAATCTTCTTTGTTTTAAATTATATATTTCTGAAAAAATGCATTTAGGATGTGCTTTATACAATCTATAAATTTTTACATCTTTGTCATTAACAAGCATTATATTTACAAATGATATATTACAAACAATTAAATGTAAATCAGATGTTGGATCGTAATAATCTACTCGTACGTATTTCTAGTGATTCATGTATAAATTTTGCTAACATGACAATAATTGACTTGTTCTTAGATGACAACAATTGTGTAAATTTAAACATACTTGGCTTTGTTCTAAAAAACTTCTTGATATACTTTAGTCTAATAGAATGATATGCCGGGCAATTAAAAACAAAATGGAACTCGTCTTCTATTTCATTACCATTACATATTTGACATACTCTAAGATTTCTCTCTAATCTATCTCTCCCATATCTGCCGGTCTGGATTCTTAGACTATATGCGGATATACGCAACTTTGTCAATCCGATCCGTAAGTTACGAGATGCGATATTGTTTAAATATGGTTCCATTTCTAATGTATCTTTTACATATTTATACAAATTTAAAACCTCCATATTGTTGATACTAGTTCGCCATTCTTGTGTAAATTCGTCTATCAAACGTTGCTTAAACATACTAAGAAACGCATAATCGATAGGAAGGTTTACATTTCTAGTGCTTATAACTTCATTCCATTTATATAAAAATCCGTATTTAGACAATAGAGTTTTTACATTTGTAAACCAATTGGATTTACCATTTAAACAATCAATTAAGTCCGACTCAACTATAGCCTTTATAATAACATTTTCACTATGGCATAATTTGAGCCAGTATTTAACTATACTAACATATTTATTTATGTACAAGGGATATCTCCCTAACTCTCCGTAAACGGCAGTATTACATGACGACTGTCTCACTCCCAATAATATCTTACAAAATTTAATATGTAAAGTTTCTAATTGTTTTGATTTCACAAAACCCCATATTTCACATCCATAGTTTATTGTAGACTTAACAAACGAATCAAATAGTTGTAAGGCTACTTTCGGCAACGTATCGTGTTTCTTTAAATTTGCTACGAGTGAACTCATTGCTTTAAGACCTTTACCATACAAATTTTGGGTATTTAATGAAAAATTTCCTGTATAGTTAAAAGTAACACCTAAATAGTTAAAATCATTAACATTTTCAAGAATACATGCATTTTCACCGTAGAACCACTTTTCCCTATTTCTCAAGCCCCCCCCCCCCCCCCCGCTTTCTAAAAACCATACATTTTGATTTATCTACATTTACCTGTAGTCCCCAAGTATTACAATACTCATATACTTTATTTAGTGACGATTGCAAATCAGACGGATTTGTTGCTAGAATAACCATGTCGTCAGCGAATAGTAATAATATGATACATAACTCATTTAAAGTAAGCCCACAGTTTACTCTATCTTGCAAGTATAGCTCAAGATCTTCAATAAACAAGGAGAACATAATCGGGGAAATTATCTCCCCTTGACGTAATCCGATTGCGATGTCGAAAAAATCAGAATAATTCATATTATCACATGAACGTATACACGACTTCACAGATTGATACATATTTCTAATAATGCGTAGAATTTTGCCGTTTAAACCCATATTATAAAGCTTATACCAAAGAGAATTTCTACAAATAGAGTCAAAACAGCGTTTCATATCAATAAAACAACAATACAAACGTTTGTTTTCGTTAATAAACTTCTGTATCAATGAGTTCAACACAAACACTGCATCAATAGTGGACCGGCCTTTGCGGAACCCAAATTGAGCGTCAGATACAATATTATTGTTCTCGGACCACTTATTTATACGCTCATTTAAAACCGATGTAAATAGTTTACCTAAATTGCTTAACAAAGTAATTCCTCTGTAATTTGTGACGTCATCTTTATCGCCCTTTTATGTAACGGTATTATGATGCCTTTTGTCCATGCAGCTGGGAAGTAACCAGTATTTAAAATTTTATTAAACAATACAGTTATGTAACCGGACAAAATATCACATGCTTCTATAAAGTACTCATTTAACAACTGGTCCTCACCAGCCGCTTTATGTTTGTTTAAACGTTTGATTGCATTGCGCACTTCTGTAAAAGTAATTTGTTCGTCTAATTCCGGATACACAGGTATAACATTATCAAAATCATGGTTGACATTTAAATTGTCAGCATCTGTATGAATATTAGCATTGACGTCAGAATACATGTTTTCAAAATACGTTTTTAACTCATCAACAGGGATATTATTGGCACTTTTAGGTTGCTTATTTTTGAAATACCTCCAAAATTCACGAGGTTTACATTTTTTAAGATTTTCAAAGTCTCTCGTTAATTTTAAATTATAGGATCTACATTTTCTTTTTAACAATTTTTTATATATTTTCTTACATCAACATAACTCTATTCTATTTTCCTCACTGTGTGTCCTATTAAACTGGTATAATGCGTTTTTATATGTTATTTTTGCAATTTTACAATCATTATCGAACCATTTAGAACTGTCGTCTTTGTTGTTATTTACAAACTGTTGTCCTGTATAAACGGTTCTCCGAAAAAGTGGGTCTGCAACGTTACGTATAATGTTTGTAAAAGAGTTCACCATTCTGTTTACGGAAGCTTGATCCTCTCCCGACTCGTCTAACAAATTATCAAAGTTTAACAGATTGCTTATCAGGCCTGCGCGATATGTTTCCTTTTCTTCATTACGCCATTGTATGTGTTCTGTTCGAGAAGTGAAATTGACTTTCTGTAACTTACTGGTATTTAATTCGAAACTAATCGGTGTATGGTCACTAAACGTATTGAAATCATGTATTTTAAAATCATCTATTATGTTAAAATTAATTTCCTTTAACAGTAAATAATCGATCACACTGGAACCATTCCGATTATAACATGTGAATGCGCCTTTACCACAGTCGCTCCCTAAACGCCCGTTTGCAATTCTGAGTAATGTCCCTTGCATAGATCGAGTAACTTATTTCCCTGCACTATCACATGAAAATCTCTGTATTGGTGTATCTGTACAATAATCGTCTTCGTCTATATCTGGTACAAACCTATCATACAATATATAATCAGATTTGCATGCCGTCCGCGCATTGCAGTCTCCTGTTACTAGTACTGTCCCTTTAGATTCAAATAAATGTATATCATTTTGTAAACACTCAAATAAATCATCATCGATAATGTTTGTAATAGGAGATACATCACTCCACATATATACTCCTGTAATATACATGTATGTCTCCGATATTTCACAAAGTAAGCTTAGAAATGTCGAAGTCTTTGATATAATTAAATTTTCCTAAAGATACACTATACATACTTCAGATATAATGTTTATTTATACAATGGTCTTTCAAGTAGAAAGACATAGAGGATATTTGTTTGTTTGTGTGTAAGATGAAATTTTATTTCACACGAGTGGGCTTTAAAAACAGCACTCTCACGAGTGGCGTGGAAGGAATGTATTTTTCAGACTAAAAATGAAACAAAAAAAATTAGAGACGAAATTTGGTGATTGGAATTTGAATGAATAGAAGTAAGTTTTCTTCTTTTTATTACTTTTGACATTTAAGTTATTTATCAATTTCAGCTTTGCGTTTAAAAACAGCCTGACATTGTCAGAATTGTCAGCAAAAATAAAATTGAGGTACCACATGGGGAAAATCTTAAAAAAGTAGTTTCGTCATTGAAAAGTGAAATTATGTTTTAATAATTTTCACTGTGAAATTATCAAATATAATTTTACGGATACTATAAATCAGTAATCCACTGAAAAGCATAAAATAAATCAGGAACATAAGATCAATGTTTCTGTTATAACATAACATTTACAAAAGCCGCGTGTTTTCAATTTAAGCAGCTATCTGTAATGTCATGGATGAAGCGTCTGAGGTTGGAAAAGTTGGGGTTCAAAAGCGTATGTTTGAAAAGCTGGAAGTGACAAGTCTATGTTTTTAAAGGTTTTGGATTTTGAATTATTTCCCGAATGTAAATTCTTTCTTGAATACACACGTCATTGCGATCATTTCGCCTTTACCTTTAGTAATATATACGCATATATCCCTAGGAATACCATTTAAATATGAGTTGGAAAATAAATGTTGAAGTTGTAACCAGTTTATATGGAATATAATTGGTCTTGTTTGATTATGTCAAAGCTTATTACTGTGTGTAAGCATTCGAATTAGCTAGATGTTCGGAATATATCTGGCATAAGTCGTAAGAAAAGAAACATGAATATTATACATATTGCCTAATGTTCCAGACGCAGATCCAGGATTTGTTTTACCAAAAAGGGCCACGAAATTTCCACTATGTGTAATGCATTTTCCAGAGTGTATTTGGCATTTTATTAGTTTTCAAGGGTCATTTTTTTGCGTATTTCTCCCCTCCCCACCCAAAAATAAAAACAAAACAAAAACAACAAAACAAAAACAAACAACAACAATCTAAGTTAATATCAAAACCGTGATGTGAATTATGTTTCATGCATATTCAGACAAATCCCAGGGGAGAGAGGAATCATGACCCCCTTCCTACACAGTAAAATACCAACGCCTTACATATTATTTGACCGTAATCACAGCCATGTGATTCTTTCATTCTATATAATCTGTAATTATTTTTATCACAATACAAACAATAATTTTTTCAAACGACAGACAGCAAATATATACATGTAGTTTTACACACTTAAACAGGTTGTATTCTTGTATGTTGCCTGATGCCCACTTGTAATCCATATCTTTATGTAATCGTTCATAGTAGGCATATTTCTGTCTATGTAATCACGTGGCGATTGGTTAAGGTCGTCGATTCAAATAACTTGTTCCTCATCGCTGTGGGTTCGAAGCAGTGATTCTTTAATGCGAGGAAGCTATTAAGATAGCTTATGGAAAGTCGGTAATTCTCGTGTCTGAAATAATGCACGAAGATACACATGGGAATGAACAATTTAAGAAGTCAACAGGAGGTGACTGTTTAACATTGTTTAGAGGAGTTAAAAATAAAATATTCTGCATCTATTTATGGATTACTAGTAAACGTAGAATAGTCAAATTTATGTTTTTGTACTTCATTCATTTTATAGAAAAAAATGGTAATTATTAGGGACAACAACAAAACAATATCATACTTTAACTAATTTTATTTTATAGTCATACATAGTGGCATATGTAATTTATCTCACTGAGTAATGTCTTAGTTTATCTTTGGCATTTTATGGGCACGACTCCATTAATAAAAGCCAAAAGGTTTGGATACCGGGCATACAAAACCCTGTTAGGGCATCCATAGCAAAACAAACAAATGACACAAAATCAAAACAAGCAAATGGAACAAACTGTATAGCTTTTTGGAACAGTATGTTCTAGAAAATAATTGATCAAAGCAATACTAGTCTTTCAATTCTTCATTCACAAAATAGTCAATTTTCACAAATGTATATGAGCAACAACACAGCATTGACACTGTTGCGCGAAATTGGTTCTGGGAAGCAGAAACCAGTATCGCCAGTATCACAAAATGTCTATTCGCAGGCCGCAAAATGCAAATTTAGCAGACACAACATGTGAAATCTAGTATTTGAAAGTTCATAGATCACATCTCTGGAGTCGCACCGTTGTCGAATTCTCTCTGCTGGTGGTTTTGGCTCAAGCAGTTTTCCTAAAAGATACCTCTTCCGTGGTATTTAGTAGGGCTAGCTGTCTTGAAAAACGTCGCTTATGTTGGCTAATCTGAAAACATATCAAAAGAGGACAGAAACAACAAAACAAGCATGACACTAGTATTAAATTTAAGCTCAAATCTTTGACACTTCACACTCATAATTGACGAGGAGGGCGGGTGGGTTTTTTCAACAACTCATTTCTTCCTTGTTACAATATTCGACGCCAGCGTTAAAAGGATATGACGTAGATACAGTACCTACGTCATAACCAGGGCAGGGTATAAGTTGTTCCCCAAATAACAGAGACTATTCTATAGAAATAGTCATCATTATTAGGGACAACAACAAAACAATATCATACTTTAACTAATTTTATTTTATAGTCATACATAGTGGCATATGTAATTTATCTCACTGAGTAATGTCTTAGTTTATCTTTGGCATTTTATGGGCACGACTCCATTAATAAAAGCCAAAAGGTTTGGATACCGGGCATACAAAACCCTGTTAGGGCATCCATAGCAAAACAAACAAATGACACAAAATCAAAACAAGCAAATGGAACAAACTGTATAGCTTTTTGGAACAGTATGTTCTAGAAAATAATTGATCAAAGCAATACTAGTCTTTCAATTCTTCATTCACAAAATAGTCAATTTTCACAAATGTATATGAGCAACAACACAGCATTGACACTGTTGCGCGAAATTGGTTCTGGGAAGCAGAAACCAGTATCGCCAGTATCACAAAATGTCTATTCGCCGGCCGCCACTAGACTTCGGATGGTGAACGGAAGATTTCGCCAATATCATACTATTATTGGCTCCGGCGAATTGAATACTTAAAAAAAAATTAGTCGTGCCCAGCCATTCTATGATTTATAATACAGCACTGCCATGTAGGTAATTCAACTTAGCAAATAAAGCAGCATTCCAACAAATATGCATATACTAGCGCTCATAAATCAAATATGACACTATCTGAAACACAATAATTTGGGTAGTAACCACTAACCATCAAGATCTCGAGTTCAGTGCCATTTCTCTTGACATGAATTAAGCAAAAGCATTCAAACTGCTCCAAATATGTGCTAGCTAAATGTATATACATTTGACAGTGCATGTTTTCGAGATATCAATTTAGCAATAACGTTCAAACTGCTTCAAATATGTGCTAGATACATGTATACAATAAGTGCATTCAATCAACAGAACTATAAATTATGCATCAACACATCAACTTTTCAAATATACCTTTCCTGAACCACTCTATGCCATAGGTGTTCGGCACGCTGATCAGCCACCCACCCCACAACCCTCCCACTCCCCAAAACCATTTAAACTGCAGTATTTTCATTTGAAACATGTTTTAATATTTGGTATATGCTTTTAATTCAATTACCTTCATTTCCCACAAAAAATAAAAAATTGATTTATATATATATACATATTTAGTAAAGGTATGCAACTCGCTGCACATTTTTCAGCACTCATCTTATAATAATTGAACTCCATAACCCCAACGTTTTTTCCCAATTTTCAATATTATGGTTCTGAAGGGTTGGAGGGCCGCAAAGTGGGCGAGGGTCCCCCGGGGGCAGCCACCAACCAACGCGCCGAAAACATATGCCCAATACAATAGTGACCATCAAGATCGTGAGACCTGCATGACTCTGAGAGCAGATATTTCCAATTGCATTCCATGGGTTCGAATCCTTCCAATTCAACCAACATGTTTAATAATGTTACATTAATCAGGTTTCCATTTGTTTTTAAATCGCATGATGTAAACACTTACACTCCATGCAGTAAAGAAAACTAGCAACAATTTAATGCATCATATCGTCGACAAGGCAGAACACTTGTATTACATTTTAGTATGCTTAGCACCTATTGTCATTAGAATAGCATGCAATATTAACGTGTAATTTTTTACCCCACAATTGTACATAGGTTGCCACAATTGAACATAGGTTCGAGCTATATTTTTCAATTTGCAGCATTTCACACCACCCATCCTGGTCAGTCCTGGACTGTCTTTCTTACAACTGTGTGAAGCGCTTATTTAAAATAGGTACCTATACTAATATACTTAACTGAGCTGTAAAAAGATTTGAAACAATTAATAGATTTCATGGAATATTTACTAATAAAATATCTTTATTGGCCAAAAACATACTAAATTCCCAAACTCCAAGAATAATGGTTTAAGCTTTTTGTTGGACATAAATTCTACTGCCAGTGTTATCAGCAATTACACAAAATATTCTTTCACTGGTCAGTTTGCAGCATCCAGCTATAAGTGTCAGTTAAAAGTTGTTTGATTCTGTATTGGTTATTAGTCAATTCAACCAATTAATAGAGTTAAATAAACATTGATTATAATAATACACATGTATTTACATTTTATTTTAATTGAAAGCCACATTCATTAATCTATCTGCAATACAGAATGCATTTGCTGATTTTCAGCCAAGACATTTTTGATTATCAAATTAAGTAGCTGCTGAAAAACAATAATAGCCTAATAATATGGTAATTTAAGTTTTGAACAAAGTGAAACCTTAGAACATTGCCAAAGTATTTGTATCATTTTATTTAAACATTGTAAAGTTAGTGTTTTTTATGTGCCTTATTATGTTTATTGTTAATAAAATAATCCAGACAGAAATCAACGAAGTTTATTACCATGAAGATAAAAAGGCAATCATTTTAAGAACAAAAATTATATAAATGTCAAGAGCTTATCAATTTATTACAAAATTATAAAAATATTTGTACATTTAATTGACACTAATAGAATGTAAACAGTATTAAACAGTATGTAATAGATTTTTTGACATAATGCATAATGCCCATCCAAGGCTTTAATTATAATGAGTGAACAGGTGAAAGTCAAATAAGTTTAAATCTTGCCATAATTCCTTTCAATTTTTATAATGATTATGTACTTTCCATTTATGAACGATAAATCAATGCCATTGGAAATTACCAAAATGTTCAATCTATAAAAAGTTTGGGACAGTCTTTTTTATATTTAGGCATACTTATATTTTATCCTTAACATTTTAAAATATCAGCTGTAGGTCAATAACCTTTTTTCAGTCAATATTTTGAAACTTAAAAGTCAATTCAGCATAACTTGACCATGACAAAATAGGCACAATGTCATTTTAATATCATAACCATGATATTTTGAAATTTAATAGGGTGTACTTTTCACAAATAAAATATTGTTTCAACACGGAAATTAAAGGAAGACGATTTTATATTAAACTTTTTAAATATCAAACCTCACATTCTCTATTAGTTTACATAAAAATTGGTCTTGCAATTCAACCAAAGTTGGGTATTATACTAAAGCCAAGAGAAAATTGTTTGAATGATTTTCCTTTGAACAACATTCAACAAAGAAAAGTTAAACGTTGAATGCATGATTTTGTGTAAATATTTATCAACAGTGTTTAACACTAAAATTTAAGAAGCGTGTTCACTTTTATCACTAGCTTAGGGGAATGAGTACCTATCATATAGCATGAGATTACAAGAAATCCTAAAGAAATGGAAAACTTTTAACTCTAAATTTAAAACTTCTACCCTCTAAATTAAAGTTTTAAGTTTTAATTATGTGTAGATCTATTGTCAAACTATAAGAAAAAATAAAAAGTAAATGATATACTTTCAAATTTAAAGTTTTATATTTGGATGGTGTTCACTATGACTAAATCATCAAAAGAAGTTTACAATCATTTAAAAAATTAGCTATCCATTTATTATATTAAAATATTTATCTTTTTATGTTGTGTAAAGTAAATGGAAAATAAATTTATAATGAAAAGTGAACTACAACTTGTCAACTCAAAATTGCAATAAATTGTGTGACAAATATAATTTGTATAAAATCTGTACTGTAATGTAGCTTACACCACATGAATTATAAACAACATAGTCTATTTAAAATTATTATTATTATATTAATTTATTATTATCAATAATTTATTATTATTATTATTATTATTATTATTATTATTATTATTATTATGAATTCATGATTGTCTTATTATTATCATTAGATCACATCATCATTATTTTATTATTATTACTATTATCAATTCATTATTATTATTTACTAATTTATTATTATTATTATCATCATCATTAATAATTTATTATTATTATCAATTCATTATTATTATATTATTACTATTAATTTATTTTTATTATTTATTTTTATTAATTTACTATAATTATTATTATCTAATATCTTACTCATGTGACTGATGTTGCATTGAAGTCTGCATCTTTTAATTATTTGTGCATTATTAATTTATCAATTTCTATTTAATGTGATTTTACCCCTTCTTATCCAACATAATTTGCTTATTATGCATACTTAATTTTACCATGAAACAATAGGCCCTAAAATAAGGCAATGTATTCACATCTATGATAACAAATACTGAAATATAACTGAATAATTAATTTGTTCAACTTGTAGATCTAAACCTAGGTTTCACATTGTAAAATAATGTATAAAATAAACATTTAAACAGGAAATACCTCACCTAATACTGTAAGGAACTAAACTACTAGCTTCTACTAACATCAGTCACCAATTTATCTCATACAACAATTCATCAGATGTCAGGAGTCATCACAAGACGCTGCTGATCACCATCGCATTTATTTCCACATTTCCCATACAGACCAGAAGTGTATTGTCTTTAATCACATTCTTTCCAATCTCGTCCAGCAAAAAGAAAATTATAGATCTATTTTGAAGATTTAAAAGCAAATAAAATATAGTTTAAAACTGATTAGCTAATAATAACTGATTTATTATCAACCTGTTAGATTAATAGACACATTTTTTCCTAATTCAGGACAATTAGCACAAGTTAACAAAAATTTCTTGTTTCCACCATTCTTAACGCCATTGAAAATAGCAAAGTGCACCTACTGACCTAGCTAGATCATCGTATTATTTATATATCATATTTTTTTTAAAGGTTTTTATTACAATCATCATCATTTATTACCATCATAACTAATAAACCGCGAATGATTTAACATTATAGCGAAATACAGACATAGCTAAATGAATAGCCGTGGGTGAGACTGAGAGTAGATCCATGGATCGTCATAATAAAATTGTCAATTTACGGCAGCAGTCAGCATAAAGCTAGACAAAGTACAATTCACAAAACAATGAATATAAATAGTTTAAATTTAAACTGTTCTCGACAACAATCTGTTGAATATCTAAATCTGAAATTGAATAAGAAAACTTCTCTGTCCATATAATATCCTGCTTGATTCAGTGTTCCATGTTCCCACCAAAGACATCAAGAACAAATCCGCTTCAATCGTGGAAAATATCAACAAAATTGCTGCTTATAGGGCACACAGAAAATCACCGACGTCTTATCGATTCATATCTAGAAGATATTACTATCGATTGCTGTTTTGATCAGCGATTTTTTCCATTTTTTTCAACAACTCATTTCTTCCTTGTTACAATATTCGACGCCAGCGTTAAAAGGATATGACGTAGATACAGTATCCTAGCCCACCGGAAGTTCGTGACCATAAGCGCATAATGATAAATAAATAAATAAATAACAGATATATAATCAAACTTGTACACTAACCTGTTAAAATAATGTATTTTCTTCCATTAAGTCCAATTATTAACAAGCAGCATTTTTCAAAACATATTCAATTTCATTTTAAACTAGGTCATCATCCGCCATATTGAATTCAAATTTTCCCCCTAACTTCGTGACATGTAGAGTAGTCTCCCTTGATAGGCCACAGTACACTAATTCAGTGTTTTTCAGTGAGTTTGTTAAAAAATTACAACAGTTAATAAATTTAACTAAATAACAGTAACTGTCAAAACTTGTTAACTATATTTATTTTATTGTGTGTTTCAGTCAATTACTCTTCATGTCTAGAAGAGCAGTGAGGACAGAAGAATTTTTCTGTTTTATCAACACTTTTTTTATTGGTACAGAATCCAGATGAGTCCAGTGCTTACATGGGACATGGTTTTTGATACCATCACACTGTGCCCACTGTACAAATGTTACAGATTTCTTTTTAGCCAGACCAACAGGCTCAAAGTTACTACAAACACAGCAGACTTCACTGTCAATAATTGTTTCTGTGTCAGAGTCTGAAGATATACTTGCATTTACTGTTATATGGGAAGGGCCAGGCTGAGGTTCATTATCCATCTGAGCATGCATGAGACTTTTTTTAATTTTGAATGATTTACTACCCTTTTTTGAAGTTGATTTTTTATGACCTTTCTGATTTATTTCATGTTGTTTCATAGAATCAAGAACAGACTTAGCTGATAGATCCTTCCCTGAGACAATTCTACTCATGGTATTCCTAACCTTTTGCTTTGGTTTCTCACTCTTCACCTTCCTTAAAGTCATCTCCCTTTCCAATAAAAAATCCCCAGACGCATCTTTATCCACTACAATACCCCCTTCAACAGTAGCCTGACTATCTGTATCAGTACATTCAGCCATATCAATATCTTGAAATACTACTGCTGGAACAAGACTCTCCTTAGGTACAGCAAATTTGTCAAATGGACATATTCCAGTCTTCTTGAAAGCTGACTGAAGATTTTCACTGGAAAGTGATTTTGTATAAGCCCTACATGCCAGTTGACAGACATTGTACCTTGTGATATTGGTAGAATTCATGCGCATGAACTTATGACACTCATTGTTGTATATCTTCTGGAATGGACCAAAAACAGCTACATCTAGGGGCTGTAAGATATGTGAGGTGTGGGCTGGAAGAAACAAATATTATAATATTTTGACTCTTAGCCCATTCTACCAAGTCTACAGAGACATGAGACTTGTGGCCATCAAGGAGAAGTAAAACAGGCTCTGCAGTACCACCAGGTAAGTACTTAATAAAATGCTCCTCAAGGTAAGTCCTAAATATTGCACTGTTAGACCAACCTGAATCACTTTACAGTCCACTTGCACCTGGAGAAGAACCTTCTAGTAACTCTGGGAGCATACGCTTACCCCGAAAAAACAAAATACGGTGGAATAGCAATACCACCAGCACTACCACAACCTAAAATAGTTATAGTTTTACTTTCCCAGTAGTCACAGCAGGTGGACCAGTAGAACATGAAACAATGTGAGGGGGCTTATGATTAAGTGAAATTCCCTTCTCATCCACATTAAATATTCTATGTGGTTTATCAAGTAAATCATTCTTTGTGAGAGTAGTAAGTAAATTACTGAAGTAAGCATTGACTGTTGCTTCACTTGTCATTTTAGCTCTAACATGTTCAATACTTCTGGGATTTGAAAACTTTCACTTCCGGCCAACGTTTACGAAATCCATCCATCACCTTAATGTCAATGGATTTTCTCTGGTTCTTTTACCAACACTAACTGCATACTCAGTTGCAATGTCTACACACTCTTGCATGGTGTAACCATAACCATAATTAGCCATAGTTTTTTAATATGCTGTACAATTTTGGCCTCTTCAAACATATTCAAAACAGGTTCTCTTCCAGTAGTGATACATTCAGGGTCTATCTTTCCTAACACCCTGTCTCTTAAAGTTTGTTGAGGCACCCCAAATAATTTACTAGCCCTGAGAACAGGTGTTCCACTTTCAACAACAGACTTGTATGCATTTTGCAAGGCTGTGGGTGAATATGATCTGTACTTGGCCTTCAAAATGCACAGGCTTTGCCTACAACAACAAGAAAAAAACACTTAATTTTTCTGCTTGTTGATAAGAGACATGGAGTACAATTGATCAATATTTTTTTAGTTAGCCTTAGAGTAAACATTTTTTCAAAACGAGGCTGTCAAATCTAAAATGTAAATACAGCAGACGGATAACTTTTTAAAAGTTGAAATGTTATTTTTCATGGAAAAAAAGACTTTTTAAGAGAGGACATTTTTGGGAATAACAGAAAATACATTTTTACTACTGGTATGTGTATAAAGATTGGTTTTTACCTGTTTAAAGCGCATTTTGGCATATAAATATCACGATGACATTTGTGACGACATGACCTAGTTACGTACAGTTGTTTTCATCTCGCAGGTGCGCGCGTGATTTCACTGGATTGGTTTACAAAAAAGTCACGAACTTCCGGTAGTCACGAAGTTAGGGGGAATGACGATACCTACGTCATAACCAGGGCAGGGTATAAGTTGTTCCCCAAATAACAGAGACTATTCTATAGAAATAGTCATCATTATTTTGCATAAAACTTGCTCCATAGATTAATGTTTACTTTCAACATTGAAAGACAATTTCCGCAACTAATATCATTATGGAACTATTACACGAGATTTTTTCTCGTAATCTGCTGTAGTAATTTGATAGGAAACATAACCAATGGCCTTAATTTACTTATGTGACTGTCACCAAAGGTGATGGTCGTTCTATAGGGGTTTGATAAAATACATTATTTCTTCATTTACACCTTTGTTTTGCAATACCTAGTTTGCTGAGATTACTTCAGAGAAATGTTCATCACGTTAATTGTTCGTTAGTTCGACACTTCCAAGGAGAGTATGAACAGGGTGATCGGCTATGTGCTCAAGATGACTAATTAAAATAACTAAATATAAACAACCACATCTAAGCAATTCATTCTCTGATGTCCTAAAGCGGCTTTATGACAGAGAATCAACTTCCGAAATGCAGAAACCATCGCAATTAGTATAAAACCTTATACATATAAATTTCACTCAAACGAGGTATATTCGTGCGGTCTGTTCGCATGTTTTTCTAGCACGAAATACGCGAAAATTCGTCCTACGCGCATAATAGAGCTGGATACTAATTTTGTTCTTGATGATCAAGGGGAGAATTTTTTTTTATGATGATTTGACCATTATTGACAACTTGACAAGACAAATGTGCCGAACGACTATATATGCTTTTAAACATTTGGAAATGTATTTAAAAGTAAAATATTGTGAGATGAACAAAATAAGCGATTTACATATTGCAATCGGCACTTACAATCCAAGAAAAATACCAAAAAGTGGTCAATATATATGCAAAAACAGCCCTTACTGCGTAAGTAACGCAAAAAGAATATGGTGATAAAATACTGCAAAAGCAGAATTAAACCGCATATAACATGTAAAATATCACTTGGATCTTGAATGATTTTACCTTTCTTAAAATTTTAGAACATATTTCTCAATATTGATTTTCTTGGCTCATCTGGAGGCGTGCAGCTTAAAGCAATAGTTAAAAATCTACAAGACTTGTTTCTTTGCAATCTTATGTCATATATGTTCTCAACAAAACGTGTTTTCTTTTTCCAGGTTGTGTAGTTTGGGATCGGAATGATAAATTAGTGTGGAGTGTTACCTTAAGAATTAATTCCAAAGAGCACTGAAACACGAGAACATTTTATGGAACGCCGTCACTTATTATGATAAAGGTTCAGATGATACTTGATTTCTCCGAATAATTGAAATATATTTTTAATGTTAACGAAAGTTTTCATAAGTCCCTTTTTTAAATAGATTTCTTTCTGTGTACTGTCTAGTTTATGTTGTAAATGCTTTCATTTATATATATTTTTCTTTATAAAAACACATAAAATACAGAACGAAGAAATGAAAAACCAACTCAGTCCTTAAAATAGTTTTAAATTATCTTATTGAAGTTGTTTATGGATAGGTAACCTTAAAGTTGAATGATTTCTGTTTTGCTGCTTTGATGTCTTTCGTGAAGATACCTAGATAACATAGTCATTGGTACATATAAAATACCCACCGTAATTATTTGTTTTCCGATTCGGATAACATGGGAGAATGCACCAGGGAATATTTGCACACATTTAAAGACTGATTGTGTCTTCACAATCAAAATAAATGAGCTGTAAACAAACCAATTCTAACACCTTCGAGAAACATCACTAATCTAGAATGTGCTGACAAATTGCTGATTGATTCTGTTATAAAGATCGAGATTGTTTGCAAGATTTAAGCCATAATATTATACCAATGTGAAGTGTAATTAGTTTGATTTTAATAAGGTTTTACATCGCACCAACACACTATAGATCATATTTTATTTTATTCTTTATTATAGTCTCATCAATGTGATACAGTATATACAACATATCATATATAAAATGCATAATTAAAAAGAAGACACATTGTCACTCTCTACAGAGTTATAAGAGACTTTGTATATGTTAATATCATAATTACAAGTAAAATCGTTATACATGTAATTACATCATTAAAATGTAGAATTAAAATTCACATATTATAGTACATATATAATATTTTCATCTATATATGGGACATTCATGATTGAATATAGTATGCCTTAGTCATGTTCTGAATATGTTTAAGTAAAAACATGGATATATAGGATGTAATTTATTGTATGATGTGAGAATATGTATATACAGGACATGATTAGGTACATTTACATGTTTATAGGGAAGGTGACCAAATTGGAACATGGAAGTATAGGATATTTCAAGTAGGAACATAAATGTATATGATATGATCAAGTACATGTTTGTAAGGGACATAATCATGTAAGAATATGATTATAAAGAGTGTTACAAGTAAGAAGACGTTCATCGTCGGATACCCACGGCCGAACCATTAACATTTATCATCGTCGGATACCCACGGCCGAACCATTAACATTTGTTTGCATGTTATGTGACATGTTTATCAATCGTGGGTATCCGACGAACGATGGAAGACGTTATCAAGTACATGTTTGTAAGTAACCTGGTCATGTATAGCAAGTAAGAACATAGATGTTTAGGACGTGACTAAGAATATGTTTGTAAAGGACATGGCAATGTAAGAACATAGAATATTACAAGAACATAGAAGTATAGGACGTGACCAAATACATGTTTGTATGGGATATGACCATGTAAGAACAAGAATGTAAAGTATATACAAAGTAGGAACATAGATCTACATGACATGACCACAAAAATAACTGTAAGGAATGTGACTAGGCAAGAAAATGAATGTATAGGATATGGTTAATGAATAACATGAATGTTTCGGGATATATTGGTATTATCAGATATTACTGGGTTAGTGGCTTAACAAGAGCGATCAGTAATCACATGTGTCGCCTCATAATGGCCAATTTTATGTTGGGACAAATTTTGTGACAGACGGACAGACAGACGGACAGTGCACAACTAGACTTGGTACTGATCAATCATGTAAAGTTTGGATAAAATTGCACCAGTAGCTTATGAGGGGTAGTCCGGACAAGCTTTTGCGTATCTGGCAACACACAGAAAAAAACACCTTTTTATCAAAGGGCCATAACTCAGCCAAAAAATCATTCAACCGGAAAACCCGTGCAATATGCGCAAGGACTTGAGCTACAGATCAATCCTGTAAAGTTTCATTGAAATTGCATAAGTGGTATAAGAGAACTAGTCCGGACAAACTTTAAAAATAAAAATTATTAAAGGGCCATAACTCTGACAAAAATCATTGAACCAGAAAATGCTGACAATATGCACAACTAGACTTGGTACTGATCATTCCTGTAAAGTTTGGATGAATTTGCACAAATAGTTTATGAGGAGTAGTCCGGACAAGCTATTGTGTATCTGGCAACACACAGAAAAAAAACACCTTTTTTTATCAAAGGGCCATAACTCGGCCAAAAATCATTCAACCGGAAAACCTTGCAATATGCGCAAGGACTTGAGCTACAGATCAATCCTGTAAAGTTTCATTGAAATTGCATTAGTGGTATAAGAGAAGTAGTCCAGACAAACTTTAAAATTAAAAATTATTAAAGGGCCATAACTCTGACAAAAATCATTGAACCGGAAAATGCTGACAATATGCACAACTAGACTTGATACTGATCATTCCTGTAAAGTTTGGATGAAATTGCACCAGTAGTTTATGAGGGGTAGTCCGGACAAGTTTTGTGACGGACGGACGGACAGACGGACAGACAGACGGACAGACGGACAGACAGACGACGGAGAAGTGATCCCTATATGTCGCCACTACTCCGTAGAGGCGACACAAAAATAGCAAAAATTAAAAATACTAAAAGAAATGTGTTATTAAAACTAAGTAAATATACATGTGCAATTAAAAGTAACAGTCTACACTTAAAACTAACTGTATAGAAGATTCGATCTCATATTTAATATTGAGAAACAGGTTTTGGCACTTTCTCTAACAATATTATTATTAGATAGAACAAATTCAAATTTTTGATCATCATTCCAATTGTGAAACTCATGATTAATTTTAACAGCTTCTTCATATAAACTATTTCTTATGGTTTGATATGTAGAACATTCCAATAAGACATGTTTTTCTGTTTCAACTGCATTTTTACAAATAGGACATAGTCTAGCATTAACAGGCATATTTTCATATCGCCCCGTTTCTAAACGTATAGGCGCAACACCACATCTGAATTTAGCTAGAGCTGATCTGTGTTTAGCAGGAATATTACTTGTAGATACATACATTTCTGTTTCATAATCTTGTTTGAAAACTTTATATGATCTTAGTTTATTACGACCATTTCTACTTGGACCAGACATATTATTAATACTGTTTTTCCAACTAGCTATATAAATGTTCATAGTTTTTTCTTCCACATTGCTACAAAACACTTTAGATGACATATTACTACAATTCATTAAAAAGTCATCAAGATCTAAACTAGACATGTGAGCGTTATACATAAATTGCCAGTTTTTACATCTAGAATTACTTTTATTTCTACATGCCATGAAAATCTTATAGTTCAGTCGATTTGTATCCATGGTGCATAATCTATGCCACTGTTGGGAGACAGATCGCCATTGCTTTACATGCGGAGGACGCCATGCAGTTTCACCATATAAAGCTGCCGTGGGAGTGTACTTTCCAACTCCAAGGAAGAACCTTATTGCACGATTCTGTACGGCATTTATACAGGTGTAAGATTTTATACCCCAAATTGATGCAGCATATGAAATTACAGGCCAGACAGTGCTGTCATATAATTTATTTCATTTGTTTTGCTTTAGCAATTAGCAGTCCTAAGGCTCTGCTGGCACTTTGAGCAACAGATTTAGCAGTCAAATCAAAGTCAAGAAATTCATTGAGCATTAAACCAAGGTATGTATACTGACCAACCACCTTTAAAAAGTGGTCTCCACATTTAAAGCAACAATCCGATCTGCCAACCGACTGTGGACGAAAATGTACTATATTACTTTTTTCTGGGTTAACAATCATTGTATTGGAAGAACACCAGTCTGCTAAAACATTTAACATATATTGAAGGTCTGCTTCATTTGCAGCTATGAGCACAATATCGTCAGCATATAATAAAATACAAACTAATTCGTTATTTATAGTAACGCCTTTACCAATGTTTTTCATTTTTAGAACTAAATCGTTTATGAACATGTTAAAAAGAATAGGTGATAACGAACAACCTTGACGAAGACCAGAGTTAGTTTCAAACCAGTCTGTATATAGACCATTTATTCGTACCCTGGTTGACATGGACTTATTCAAGGATTGTAAAGCATTGAGCATATTTCCATTAATCCCTAATTCAAATAGTTTTTTCCATAATAGACTTCTATTAATAAAATCATAAGCTTTACGAAAATCAATAAAGGCGCAAAAAGTAGATAATTTATGCTTTTTCCTCGTGTCAATAATATTGGACAAGGATGAGATATGGTCAACAGTGCTCCTATGTTTTCTGAAACCATTTTGCTCATCTGCTAAAATATTATTAGATTCCGAATATGATGAAAGCCTGTTATTCAAAATCGAACAATATAATTTATACATGGAGCAAGAAAGTGCTATTCCTCTATATGATAAAGGGTCTCGAGGGTCATTCGTGCTAGATTTGGGTATGGGAGTTATTATCACTTTTCCCCAATCTGAAGGCACAATTCCTTTTTTGAAACAAATATTATATAGAATATGTAAAAAAAAATGAAACTGAACAATTGTTTCTAAAAATGTCAATTGGAATATTATCAAATCCATTAGCTTTACCAAGTTTTGCCTGCTATATTGCCTTACGGACTTCTTCAATGGAAATATTAACATTAAGCTCATGAAAGACGTTATTTTCAACCTGGTTATTCGACATGTTTATATTATTTTCCAGAAGATTATTAGATTGTAATATATCAGTATCAGGTCTATTAAAAAGGTTACTAAAATTTTTCTTCCATTTTTCAAGCACAATATGTACATCACAAGAAACATCACCATTTTCAGTAACAACCTCCATAGGAATAAACTTTTTCTTGGCCTGAGCGACGCCTACCCTACCTATAGTTTTCCAAAATTCTTGTTGGTTGTTATTACAATTGGACACCAAATTCTTTTGGAAATCAATCCAATGTAAACGTTTACTCTTTTGGACCTCACGATTAAAATCTTTCCGTACCAAAATAAAGGCTGTTTTAAAAACTTTTTAACAGAAGCTTGTTTACATTTTAACCAGTTATTTTCTTTCTCACACATAGAATTCCATAGACGGGATAGGTTGTCGTTCCACCATGGTTTACCAAGTTGCCGTTTTTTATTTGAAGTACCATTAGAACAGACTTTAACAGATTTATAATTTAAAATATCGTACATTTCCCGTCTTAATATACTACATAAATCTGAATAAACATTATCTATATCATTCTGAGATTGTAAACTCTGTTCTAGTTTAAAAATAGTACTATGAATATTATGTATTTATAACAATGTCTTCACTTAAAAAAAAATTTCCGGTACCTGCCTAACATAAAATTTATCATAACTAGATGAGGATATACTATTATAACTATCAACGTAATTAACATTACCCATGTTGCCTGACAAATTAGAAGGTATCAAGCTTGACAAATCAAGAGTCCAAGATATAATTGAATGGTCTGGAATTGAACTTGGCGATAAACCAGTTGTTTTACTAACATCTGTAACTATTTGTGTTGCTCTTAAAACATTAAAATCCTTAAAAATATTTAAAAATTCTTGACTAACTATACAATAATCTACCACGTACTGCACAACCCTTTGTAGAAATTGATGTGTAATCATTTTGTATGGTATTTCTCCCATTTAGAAGACACATGCTGCTATCTATAAGAAACTGAATTAGTTTATCGCCATACATATTTGATGTAAAATCTACAACTTTCCTTTCAGGTATAACATCTATGCCTTCAATAAAATCATTATTATCTCCAATACGTGCATTAAAATCTCCACATAAAAATATTAAACCATCATTTTGGTACACATATATACTAGATAACAAATGATCAAAATAATCATTGACATCTATTTGTCTAGATGAATTGTTTGGTGGTAAGTAACAAACACAAGTGTGAAAAACATATCTTGCATATTTATGTTCAAATCTGAGCCATAAAATTCCATCACAATTATTATCAACAGCTGTTACATCAAAGTCGACCATCAATTGCTCTTTTATTAAAAAACCAACACCCCGAACCCGTTTTAGCATTTATATGTAGTTTTTTGCGGTTGTTACCAAACCAAATATAACCTTGTATATTTATAATTGAATTTCCTTTTAAATGAGTTTCAGCTAAAGCTAAAATATCTAAATCTAAACACAATGTACAATGTTTTCTCAGTATGTGATTATCACTCTCAACATTATTGTTCCATCCATTAATGTTCCAAAACCCGGCAGAAACCTATGCGTAACTGCCATTATTGCCTCTTCCATTGAATCGCCCTCGATTTCCTCCATGATGACCTCGGTTTCCTCCACGACCACCTCCTCTTCTCTGAAAATTATGTTGTGAACTGTTATTTCCATTGTTATTTTGCCGATTACCATTTTGATTATGATGTCCTTGATAATTAGAGTTATTTGCACTATTTGTTACAGAATTTACTGTCTCACTATTTGATGCATAATTTGATCTACTAAAAGTGGCATTATTGCCCTTAAAAGCAGAGGGGGCATTACTGCCCATTGACGTTCTGCTTCTTGGAGATGAATTAAACACTCTGTTACATTTTACAATAAGTGATCCACCTTTGTTTATCGCATTCACCAACATTCTGAGATAACCATTGGCCAGACGTTCTTCCTTAGATTGATCTGGATGAATAAACACATTTTTGCATGGAGTTTCTCTCAATATAGTTTTAGCTTTTAGTACTTTGTTGCATGCTTCTGCATTTTGTAGTTTAGCTATTACTATTCCAGGCATTATATTGTCATTGTTATTGGAGTTAGAAATTCTATGTGCTGATATCACCTGAATATCATTCAGTTTGAGATGGTCTTTATTTATAGATTTTACCTTTTTCAATATGTTTTCGTTCACAGACTCTGGTAACTTTCTTATTACTATATTTGTTGACCTGTCCTCAGAAATTGACTTTTCTGTATCTAAAGCTTGTACCGTGTCTGTCAAAGAGTTTACTTTACCACTTAAGGTGTCAAGTTCACCATTCATGTCAGCACGGAGGGTATCAATCCTTTCATCGATGGATTTAGTAATTCGTTTTGTTTCAATGTTCATGCATTTGTCTAGCAGTTGAGCTAATCTATCTGATAGCTTATCTGATATACGTTTTTCTAGTTCTGCTTCAAGTTTATCTAATCATTCTGTGAGATTAGAGTTTACTGTTATTATCTCTGATTTTATCTCATCTCTGATCCAAAATTATGTCAAAATTGAAATTACTCACTTCTCTATCTTTTGTATGTTTGTTCTGGAGTCCTTTGTTCGTTGTTTCACCATATAGAGTCCTCCTTGCATGTCCCAAAACACGAGTAGACATTTCTGTAGAGCTTGGCTTCATTTTCTTTGAAATGGTTTCATTCGACACCTCCATATCATCAGTATCAGAAAAATGACGTTTTCTAGCTGACAATGGTAAAAAGTTTATCTGCACCAGATGAGACGAAGGTAAGACGTCGTCAACATAAGCCTGAGCTGCATTCGCATCCATTTTAATCAATACACAAATGCCGTAATATACAAAAATCAAGTAATTTTACCAGTGTCCCCTTTCGAGTGTTCTGTGGTTTAAATCAATTTATTTAACGTCACAGTTCAACGAATTATCTTTACTATATACAGTTCTCAGTTCAATGCTTCATATACCTTCTTAAATCAAATCTTTGGTTGAAGTGTAGCTGAGTTTAGGTTTATTTTCTGAACACTTCCTGGTTTGAAAAAATATTCCTGATATACAAAAATGCCCGCTGCGCCGAACACTCAGTCTGTTACCTCAATTTACATATATAAATACACCCTTGACATCTAAACACAATATCGTCGGTATTAATGACCTCTGTTGCAGGTTTCTACACAACTTTGTTGTCTGCTTCTTGTTTATTATTAATTGAATTTTGATATTTTTGTGCTCCCGCTTTTCCATAATGGCGACTTTCAAGCTTTACTGGTAAAGGAAGACCTCAGCTGTCCATTTATGCATTATTTCAGGCATAAACGGACATCTGAGTAGAATCATAGACGTCCCGTAAGATAGCGATATAAGCAAGGGGTTTGAACCACTCGTCCATGGCCTGTCTCAAAATACGTAAGAAAAGCAAATACGTTGAATAATAATACAAAAATACTGCGCCAAAGAAAAGTAAAGTGGTTTAATTAAGGACAATATTTTGATAATAATCTTTTCATATACATAATAAATAACAAAAAATAAATTTTACGGATTGAGTAGGGAAAAACTGTTTGAAACCTCCTCTTCGTTATGAGTATTTCACAAATAAATGGTACAACGTATGTATTCTATAAACTAAATATATTTTCTGCTTACGACTGTCACAGTAATTAAAAGGGCAAAACTGATTTGGTTTATAGTACGAAATAAGTTGTAAATATGTAAAATAAGATTATTCAAAAAGAGTAGAAGTGGTAAAAGGGAGAAATAAGATGAAGAAATAAAAGGAAAAAAGTGACATAACTATTAGTTCGAGCAGGTTTTTTATCAGTCTTATCTGAAATGTATCTGGGTAAAAACTGAAATCATTGATTTAGAAGTGATTAATGATAAATATATTTAGTTTATAGAATACTAGGTTTAAAAGACCGAAACAAATATTGATGGATGATGTATATGTTCACATCTAGAGCGCTATCGACTAGTTTATAGCATTGTTCTGACCTTTTGTATAATGTTGGGGAGCAGAACGTACATCACAGCATAAAGTCTTGGCAAGTTTACAGCAAGAGATAACTGTTATTGTTTGTATCGCTGTAAGAAACAACCAAGCACAAATGATCAGTGAAATAACTTATTCATTTTTAACATAATAGCTAAATACTCAATATATGGTAAAACAGAAATATTGAAAGCAAAAATTAATAACACAATAATACCGTTACTTAAATCATATTACAAAAAAATCTTTTTAAAATATGGCCAAAAGTTAGAACTTACAAAGGCCTATTACCCAGCATAATTTACAACCAAAAACACTTCAACAAATCAGTTCGTGCCATGACACTTGTGTTAAATATAACAATTCGATGCACATTTAAACGGAAACATTCCTGAATCAAGACCTTTACTTTAAAGTAAAACAGGAATCATTCTTTAAAAAGTGTTTTGCGGTTTTACATTTTGGACATACAAGTGTATTAATCAGTGCATTCACGAGATAAGTCAGGTCATTGATTGGCGAGGTTTATTCTACCAAATACATTCAGCATCTTCACACCGATGATTTCTTTATTTTATATACTTTCTTTATCAGATAGCGCAGATTATTTTAAACTTACAGGTTTTACATTGTAACATAATAGAAAATACGAATACAAAAATGGATTGTTAAAATAATCTTCCATATGAGACGTGTTACTTGGTGTTAATGTAAACATGTTGTCGAGATAATTATTAGACCTGAATCGCGACACAATCATTGTTATACACGCATTCTATGAATATTCGGCACACTGACGTATGTTCAAAATACCGTAAAATATCACCTTTTTGTTCTGATCTGAATTGAATAACTCTTAAATCTTACTATGAACTTTTTCTTCTCAAAATTATACTTGTTCAGCAATATTAAAACTATTTGCATGATTGTTTGATTTTTATTTCCATATTTTTATTTCCATAAAACATAGAACGAAAAACTCCTTTGTAATTATTGATTTTCTATCAGTCGTACTATATATTTCAGTAATCTATTGTATAGCATGTTATATAGCAGATAACTCACATTTCAATTGTTAATCTTTACTACACCCACAAGTTAGAGAAATATCCGAGAAATGGCAACATGTCTCGGAAGCGATACTCTTGATATGGTGAAAGTTCTGGGATCCACAGTCTCCACATTGTCAAATGAAAATTGTGACTTTTTACTTGACAAAAAGCGGGGATGCAATCTAATTCAAATTGCCGGGCATTAAGCACATTTTTTATAATTTTTATTTTTTCCTGCTAATTAGAACAGTTTTGAAAACATAGTAAACATAGAATATAAAAAAGCTTTTATAAAATAAGTAATATCATTATAACTACCTTTTCATCGATCTCAAAATATATTCTCCACACAAAAATTCAATCTTTGGAAGTTGTGAGGTGCACATGATTTGAAATCAGCAACCTTAAGCAATTTGCTACATAAGTCGGCTTTATCAACATGAACGTTTACATCCACGTGACAAACAGATAGTGCTATATTTTGATTGGTAAGTATTGACAAGAGGAATTCAACAACCATTTTTAGCATTGTACATTATCATAAGATAAGACATGCACTGAAAACAAATGAAATACGTTTTCAGTTAATTAATTTATGCCATATATTACCATCATGTAGGTTACAAAATGTAACCTTATTTTATCACTATACACATGTAATGACCCTTAGACCCTTAGCAGTATGCAATTCCTAAGCTTAGTATGTAAGTATAAATCTGTTAAAATCAAGAATAAATTATTAAGCTAACATATATGCAATTGAAAAGTTGTAACATTCTTGACGGGTAGATACCCTCTGACATAGAAATGCCAAACACAATCACTGTTATCATATTGAATAATGTATTCACCTTCTTAAATTATATTCATTAAAGGCCCCAAGAATGTTAAATTTTTTATTTCTCAAAAACTTTTTATTTTTAGTATCTTGTTACAGTTTCCAAAAACACAAAACAACAACAACAACAACAAAAAAACGTACTCATGTACTAAAATACTCAACTTTAGATGTACAGAATAGAACATTTATGTGGCATTGAATTAGTTTCTCAAATGAAGAAGTATTGGCAAGTGTATGAAAATCTAATTTCGAAATTTCGCTCAAACGGTATAAATAGTATTTTTGCGCGTTCTATTAGGGAACAAAGTAGTTATTTGTCGTCAGTCATTTACATTATTAATACTTCAGGAAGAGTACTGATTAATCGCTTATTTTCAAAATGAGTTTGCAATGGTTATGTGACGAGTAAAGGACTACACAGGTAGATCTGGAATAGCGTTGTTGTGTTCATTATTGTAAAGGTCGCTCACTTTTTTTAAATGGAAAGTGAATTGAAAGACTTGCAAAATTGTGATAATTGAAAATCCCAAAATAAATTCTCAATGATATTAGTAATTTACAAAGTCACTTTTCAAGCATCAAACTTATTTATTATGGCTGATTATTGATTTTTGTTTCGATGTAAACATATTATGTAGAAAATCATCTTAGATATTGAGAGTAGCATCAACATTAGGAGAGACATATTTTCAATCATGTTTCAATCAAAACCGATAAAATGCATTTTGTTTTAAAATATTCTTCATTTCCTTACGTGTGTTTAGTTATGTCGTTGTTAAAGGGAATTCTTTTTGATAGGACGGGCCGAAAATATTATATAGAAATTTGTATCCTATTTGATGTAAATAACCTGAATACAAATAACATGTTTGCCAAATTTCAGATACGTTTACTATTCATATAATTGTTTGAAATATACATTGTAAGTTTGATAACGGATCGCACAATTCTATGTCATATTTTGAAACATCCTTTTGTTTTATGTGTTATTAACACACATATAAACATTTGTGATTTGTTAAGGCCAAACTTAAACAAAAAGTAATGAGAAAAATCAATATTAGTACCTAATCAGTCAAATGTATTCATGTAAGATGCTGAATGTTTACAAATGATAGAAGAAAGTTTGCCTATGAAAAGAAATATTTTTTGCGCGTTCAAATATGTGCGAATAATTTCATTTCGCAAAAATCGCAAATATTTCCACGTCGCAAAATTTACCACTTATACAGTATACTATCACCAGCAATTTTATATTATTACAGGACTATTGAGCATTTAAGTTAATCACAAAGTCTTGACTGTTGCTATAATCACGATCGAGATATATCATGTTTCATGGAAAGAAATTCACTTGGACTGTGTTAAGATTGTGATCGATGTTGTCTAAGAATTTACAATATACCTCATTAATCATTGTTTCTTTTGGTCTTTACATCTCCTCCTACAATGTTTTGATGAATATATTTGCCACATTTTGGATATTGGTGCTTACAAAGACGAAAGATAAACGAAAGTAGTTCGGTAAGTAGAACAAAAGAGTACTTGAGCTGAATAAAGTAATATGTTTCAACACTTGACAATTTAATTGACGATGTTTCACATTTAATTTATATGAATGGTTGATATGACTTAAAAATAGACTATGTATAGATGATCAACATATTGAAACAGATTGAACAATTTCGGCATTCGGTTCATTGGTAAAGACGTCAGGCATTTTTTAATTTCCTTGTTAATTTGCAATCTTTACGGTCAAAATCAATAATTATGTTAATAATTAATGGTTTAACTGTAACAAATAATGAACGCATTCATTCAAGTACTAATTTAATTGATTTAACCGTGTTTTCTTTGACTTAATTTCTTTTCTTTTTTCTTGTATTAAACCTAAAGTCTTTTTTAAAGAACATATATTTTTTCACAAATTTATTAACAATGTTTTACAGTAGGTGAAGTCATGAAAACTTAATAATACATAATAAATAAGGCTAGCATATTTAGGATGCAAATGTCTGAAATATAATTGCAATCCACTCATTTACGTCATACAATGATAATACATGTATTTTTTGTATTAAATATAAGTAGGACGTTTGGTTTTACCATGAAGTTTCATGAATAATAGTACTTTCAATAATATAAATGAACATAAAGAAATAAAATCCAATTAAAAACGTAGACACATTTCAATACCGTGTAACGTGTTTTGATAGAAGAGAAGAGTTTTAAACGTTACTTTTCAAAAATATTTATGTATATATAACCATCGTATGAAATCAGGCAATTAGAGCCATATATAATCCACATAACGCGAACAAACAAACATGGAAGTTATAGATTGTCAAAACAAAACAAAAATCCAAGAACAACAACAAGAACAACAAGAACAACAACAACAACACAGAATCAACATTCACACACGCATAAAATTAGTTCGAAAGAAAATGAAACTATAAGACATACATGGTGTCCAATAATTTTGACGTCCATACTCACTATTGGTAATACATTTCCTTCATTAATTATCGTTTAGAGACAGCTGGTCCGCAATTAATGAAAAACATTCAGTATAAGGGCATTATTTACACGTGACAAGTGACGATAAAACAGCTGTACCAGGACTTGAGGGAATGTGAACGTCTAGACAAGACCTATCTTATTATAAATTGAAGAAATATACTACTCGTTATTTTGATACATAGAGAATTCTATACAAGGCAAGTTATATTATTCTATCTTTCAAGCCGTAACAGGAAATAGAGCTTTTATCCTGCACATGTTACAGGTATAAATTAACGTAAATTTTCACTTATAAACTTTCCAGAAATTAGTACTTACATGTATGCCATTTTAGTCCGTATATCTGTCCATTGCCTTTAAAGCTGTTAGTACATAATGAAATATTTATAATGGAATAGTAATGTAAAATGCAAAAGGAAATGTTTATTTGTAATTTGAATTTACACCCGGACTATCGCCTTTCGATTATAATCATTGATTTTTAGGAAACCACTTCATAATCCATGTAATGAAATATAAAATATATTATTTTCAATCACATGGGAAGATGTTCCAGGGATGCAGTATTTCACTTATAATGGATATTCCTGAACACTAATGAAACCTCAAATTTCCTAAAATCATATGTGGTTCTTCAATACTTGAAGCAAAAATGATTGTACGTAACCGTTAATTGTATGAAACGCACGTATTTTTTGTGCAATTGTATCAGAATTCGTAACATTTTTGTTCAAAGAAAAATAAAATAAATATTGCTGACTTTCATTGTTTCTTAAAATCTGATGATGATCTTTTACATTTTTCTTTTCTAATATTTTGTAGAACGATGATTATTTTTAAGTAATGAAGATAAACGATAGTGACCATTGAATTTATGGTACATAATGGTTAATGCACAAGGCCTTTGATACCACCAATTGTTGGTGGCACTAAGTTTCAGTCTCACAAACATTGCATTTTTCCAAAACCTTCAGCGACCTTAATCACACGTCTTAAGTCATCTGATATTTTTGTGAATGTAAAAGTAGACACAATTCACCAAATGGCCTGAATATAATATGATTCATTCTTCAATTGTTGTAACCAAAGATCAATAATGGACATATAAAACAATGAGATAATGATTTAAATGTTCAAATGTAGTCAAAGAGAAATAACAGACATGATATACTCATTGAGATAATGATTTATTCTCAAATTGTAGTCATCAAAGAGCATTAAAGAACGTAAAAAACATTAAGATATGGTATTTTCTCTAATTGTAGTCATCAAAGATAAATTATTGGGCATATAAAGCATTGAGTAAACGATTTATTCTCCAATTGTTATCATCAAGACATAAATGACATACAAAATATTGAGATAATGTTTTGTTCTCCAGTTGTCATCATCAATAAAAAGAGATAAAAGACATACGAAACATTTATTCAAATAATAGTCATCAAATATATTTATAAAGTTCATATTATAAATTTTATACAACACTGTTTTGTATTTATCCGAGAGATACTAATGATACCTTCAATAATTGAAATATATATGTTGATGTTTATTAATGCTTTTATATGAATTTTTTATTAGAATATATTTATTTCGTTGTACTGCCTGGTGTATGTTGTAAATGTTTTCATTTTTCTTTAAAACTATATAACTAACAAATGAATATGCCAAGTTGAAGTTTTTAGAATATGTTCAAATTATTTTATCAAAACTAATCTCCTTTCTTTGGCTTTGAAATCTTTCGTGAAGATACCTAGATAACACAGTCATTGGTACATATAAAATAACCTTCGTAATTATTTGTTTTCCGGAACACACAACTGATTCGGATAACATGGGAGAATGCACCAGGGAATATTTGCACACGTTTAAAGTCTGATTGTGTCTTCACAATCAAAATAAATGAGCTGTAAACAAACCAATTCTAACACCTTTGAGAAACATCACTAATCTAGAACGTGCTGACAAATTGCTGACTGATTCTGTTATTAAGATCCAACATTTTCCTTCTAGGGTGTTTGCAAGATTTAGCCAAATTAAATGAAAAATGTATTAATTGAGCACTTACTATAACTAAAGGATATCGTCTTAAATACGTAGGAAAAGCCAGTACGTTGAATGATAAAGCAGAAAGAGTGCACCAAAGAAAAAAGTAGTTTATTTTAATCATAATACTTTCATTTTTGATTGATTGATTTATTTGTGTATATATATATGTCATATTACAAAACAAATTAAGACAATTTATCACAGTTATATCTATCACATTGTTTTTAACACAGTAATTAATTGAAAACTAATAACTTTACATTCATAATTAAATCAAAGATCTTGTTGACTTCAAGACAATATATACAACACAGGATAACCCATGAAAGTTCAATATAAAATAGAGAACTTATTTCCAATGGGGTCCTTTGATGGTAAAGAATATATTTTCTTGAGAACTGGCATTCAGGTCCATACTTAGAGATGATATACTGGACTGATGTTAAATTTCTAAGATCAAATAATATTAATTTCTATTGCACATTATGTTAATTACATATATCACATATTTGCAGGAATAATACTATGAATATGACTAGTTACACACCAATGAAAGATATCTATTTATATATATCACAAAACCAATCACAAGATACATATAAAACATACTATATTGATTAAAACAATTATCTCTAAAACTAATAAAAAATAAAATCAGCTTGTTCAAATTGTTTCATATTTTTGCTTAGTTCAGCTTTTACTTTCTTTTTAAAGTTAAAAAAGTTACTTTCCTTTTTAATATCAAGTGGGAGCATGTTCCAATCCCTAATACCCTGGTAAAAAAATGTACTTTTTGTAAAACTATTAACATGGGGTATATGAAAGTTCCCGATACTGTTTCTACTATTATAACAATGAACATCAGACTTTAAAGAAAAGTTATCATACATATAAGATGGACACTTTTTATTAAATATTTTGTGTACATGATTAAGTCTTAACTGCATGACTCTATTTTCTATATTAAGCCACCCAATACTGCTAAAATCAATAACTTTCAATGATTTTCTAGAGGAATAACCATGAATATAACGAACAACTTTGTTTTGTGCTACTTGAAGTTTATGTTTAAGTTGTTTAGTAAGGCCACTATACCAAGATGAGCTGGCATAATCGAAGTGACACTGTATTAAAGAGTTACATAATAGTTTTCTTAGCTCCATATTCAAACTGTTGCCTTGTCTGTACAAAAATTTTAATCGAGAGTTTACTTTTTGTACTATATTATCAACAATAGAAGTGGCTGAGAGATCATTATCCAAGATAGAACCGAGATACTTTACTGATGGCTGAGATTGTATGATGTGATTATTACAGTGTATTTTAAACTGCTCTAGTTTTGACAATTTCCTCTTAGAACTAAAAATAATACATTCTGTTTTACCAAGATGTAATGATAGCTTATTATCAACAAGCCATTTACTACAATTTTCTAGTTCCTTACCCAAAACATTACAAATAACATCTGGATCTTTATGTGAATATAAAATTGCACTATCATCTGCATAAAGAATAAGCTTACATTTTTTGCTAATACTAATACTCATATCATTGACATAACATAGAAACAATAGAGGACCCAATATACTTCCCTGAGGAACACCACATGTAATATTCATAGCTTCGGACATAGTATTATTTACATTTACAATTTGACTACGACCAGTTAAATAAGATTGAAACCATTCTACTGACTCCACACCCATTTTATGTAACTTTCTACACAAGATGTCATGGTCCACAGTGTCAAACGCCTTTTGTAAATCTAACATAATCATACCGGTGAGCAGTCCTTTAGAAGTTTGACTTTTAACATGGTCAGTGAGATGGATTAGGCAGGAGTCAGTACAATAATTACATCTAAAACCACTTTGTAATTCATATAATAGTCCCTGCTTAACTAAAAAAATTTCTAACTGATTATATACAGTTCTTTCTAAGATTTTTGAAACAATAGATAAAATACTGACAGGTCTATAGTTGGAAACATCAGATCTGTTATTCTTTTTTGAATAATGGTTTGACTTTAGCACATTTCAGTTCATTTGGAACTGATTTAGATGTAATGGAATTATTCACTAAAAAGGTAATATGTATCTTTAAAAATTGTGCAGCATCTTTAGGAAATTTTGCTGGAATTTCATCTAATCCTGTGCTTTTAGAAAAATTTAATTTACAAAGCTCTTTATATATATATATTCTTCACTAACAGTATGTAATTAAAATCTATTTCCATCTGGATTTCTGTTCTTATAGAATTCTTTAAAGATGTCTGATTCTACAGAAAAAAGGTTAAATGGATTTGGCAATTTATCCACCAAAACAGAAGCAACAGTAGTAAAAAACTGATTAAAATGACAAGCAATTTTTGTTGGTTCAAAACAATTTTCATCATCTATGTTAAGTACAATATTTGGTGAAGATTTGGTTTTTTTACTGTAACCAAGGTCTTTTAATTGAGACCACAATTTCTTTGGATTATATTTATTTTCTTGTAATTGATGTGAGATGTATCCAGACTTAGCTTTTTTTATCTGTCTCTGTATTAAATTTCATATGCATTATAAAGTACATTAAGTTTGCGTATTGCGTATGAGGGTAAAAAAACAACTTTAAAATATAAACCTCTTCGTAATCAGTATTTCACAAATTATATATAAATATAAATAAATGGTAGCAAAATATCCATAAATATACCATTTCTTCTTTGTACTTGCGTTCTCACGTATACGTAATATTTCTTTTATTAAACATCCATGCATTTCATTAAAATTCATAACGGTAATTTAAAGGGCAAATATACTGATTTGTATACGTAAATGTTAACTTAGTTAAACTTCACTTTTAATTCATTTAAACAAAAAAAGTCAATAATTATGAAATGTGGATAGTAGGAGTAGTAAAAGAAAGAAGTAAGAAAAAGATATAAGGGGAAACAAATAACATAGCTACAATGGATTCGAGCAGTTTTTATCAGTCTTATCTGAAATGTATCTGGGTAAAAACTGAAATCATTGATTTGGAAGTGATTAATGATAAATATCAGAAATATATCAGTAGGAAATACTAGGTTTAAAAGACCGGAACAAATATTGATGGATGATGTATATGTTCACATCTAGAGCGCTATCGTCACAGCATAAAGTCTCGCAAGAGATTAACAGTTATTGTATATAAGCCAGCAATAATGAAACTAAAACAATTAGATATATAAACTGATATAATTTGTTCTGATGAAAAAATTTATTGTTTGACAGGTCATATATTTTCATATTTTCTTCAGTTATGACAACTGGAGCTTTCTGTCCTTATTTTGAGTTTGTATTTGAACTGTTTCATCTGAACATGTAATGTCACTTGTATTATAAATATTTTGTTTAACAATCCAAATATTTTCCTGTGAAAATGCACGTTTCTCTTTCTTTTGTTAAGATGATTTTTTATGTTTCACATGTTTTTTTATGCCAATTTTCCTACAGATGAAGGCACGTTAGACCTCAGAAACATATTTTTTCCCTTCTATACATGAGTTTTATTATGTTTTGTTTATCATGAAGTAGCACTGAATGTGAATCTATTTGTCATAAAAGTAGCAAAATGTAAACAAAGTAGTATTTTGACTTCCAAAAAAGAACTAAATCGCTATAATTACACTAATTGCCAAAAATCAACAGAAACAAAAAAAAATGTTTCAGGTAATTGGCCAATGGGTAATGTTTTTTTTTTTAATTATTTTAAACAAAAATTAAAAATCTGTTAAGAAACAAAAAATGCATTTCTTTGGCATAATGTGCATTTCAAACTAATATTGCTATATGTTTACATGAATTGATTTGTAAACTTTGATGCGCATTTGAATTAAACATTCCTAATTTAGGAGCGGTACTATGAAATAAAACAGGAATAAAAGAAAACTTAGAGTTTTACGTTATAGACATTATCATGGTCATTGACTAATAAAATTTATTATACCAAATATATACAGCATCTTAAAACTGGTGATTTCTTTTTTTTATAAACATTCTACTTCCTTTAAAAGACAGATTGCTCATGTGTTTAAAAGTAATTCCACTGAGGTGAACGAATATAAAAATGCCTTCTCGAGACTTGTGTACCATTTGATGTGTATCTATATGCAAGACATTTCAGAACATTTAATCATTCCGTTTTCTCAGTATTCTTTAATGGCAAGATATGAGAAGCTTTACAATGCCTTTCTCTTAAACCGGGCTAAAAAAGGTGCAGAAAAAGATAAATTTTACTCTTTATTCCTTCATTACCTTTTGCAGATATTTTTAATATTAGTAATCATTTGCGTGAAGTTTTGGACTTTTTAACCGCAGGGAGCTACTGTCATCATAATGATTTTACATTGTAACATAATGAAACATAAATGCAATAAAATAATTGTAGAAATGATTTAATAAGAATAATAATAAGAAGTAATTCTAAATATTTTTGTGTTATTAACACGCCGTCCAGATAACAATCAATGTACCATATAACGAACCGACTCCCGACACAATTATTGTAGTGCACGTATGCTATAAATGAAACAGGAACACATGTTCAAATCACCGTAAATGTTATTGTTTCGTATTATGTATAGTAGACAATCAATTTTGTATGAAATATGTTCCAGAAAGTTGAGAACTATGAACATCTTAATAACATGTATATCAATTCTAATCAATACTCTTTGGAATATTTAAGCTATTTATATGATTGCTTCAAATTAAAATTTGTTTTCATAAAAAAAGGAATAAAACTTATTTTGTATTTTGATTTTCAAAATGCGAGTCACATAAATTGATCATCATTTCCGGAAACTAATAAAAAGCAAGTAATAAAGCAGATCTTTTATGTGTAAGATATTACTATTAAGAATGAAAAAGTATAATATGGAGATAATCCCAGGATCCATGGCCCAA
This sequence comes from Ruditapes philippinarum, assembly GCF_026571515.1. Lineage (NCBI taxonomy): Eukaryota > Metazoa > Mollusca > Bivalvia > Venerida > Veneridae > Ruditapes > Ruditapes philippinarum. The sequence goes on from NW_026861623.1 coordinate 156,312, forward strand.
AGTTATGAATTACGAAATAAAGCTTTATTCAGAAATCACTTCCTCATGGATTTAGATAATGTAGAAATATGTTGATGTGAAGGACTGAAGTAAACATCTATTTAAACAATTATATATTATTTTAAGCATCATAACAGAAAAAAACATACCACATATAATGAAATGCGTTTTGTTTGTTTGTTTGTTTGTTTGTTTTGGGTTTTACGTCACATCGACACAGTATAGGTCATATCGCGACGTTCCAGCTTTACCTGTGGAGGAAGACCTCAGGTGCCCTTCCGTGCATTATTTCAGACACGAACGGGCACCTGAGTAGAACCACCGACGTTCCGTAAGCTAGCTGGATAGCTTCCTCACATGAAAGAATCCAAAGTCCCTGTCGGGATTCGAGGGGCGAGTGATTTGAAGTCAACGACCTTAACCACTCGGCCACGGACGCCCCGAAATGCGTTTTGTCAAAAATCAGTTATCATTTATTACAATCATATAGTATTCAATAGTGAAACCTTATTTTACCACTATGTATTAGTATTAATACTCTTAGCAGTATGCTAAGAATGTCAGTATAAATCTGTTTAAGGCAAGAACAAATATTAAGCTAATGTATCCAATATTCTAGTATGTAATTGAAAAGTTGAAACATGCATGTACTGGCGGATACCCACTACCACAGAAATTGTCTTAACCCTAACTGTCAGTTTAATTATATTTTTCCTAATTGTTCACAACCGCTTGTTTTCATAGGCCAAACATAATTATTGTTATGATATAGAAAAAATGAATTTCTCTTGTATTTTCTTCAATATTTTTCTTAGAAATACATACAAGATATATAAAACATCTGAAATACTGACATGTTTAAAACTGTTTCACATTTTTGTAGAGCCTGTAACATCAAATGTTTGTTGTGTATATTTCACAGATATATTATATCTCAAAGATTTAGTGAGATAGTCATAAATCAACTTAGTTAACGCTATTCAAACTGTCTAAACACGTCCTAAGGATGAATACTTGAATATTGAATCGTTTTCATTTTTTCTTTTATTGAAGACAACAATGCAGACAAAGACCATACTCAATTTAGATATTTGTAAAGTAAAATTGCTCACTTCATATGTTGATTTACTTCGTGTTTTTGTGTTATTCAAAGTGTGAGACCCAACTACAAGCAAGGTTAAAAGAGTGTTTTATTAGGCAATGAAACGTCTTTATTTTATTATAAGTTTTGGCAGCTGAACTGATCATCTGACAAAAATATAATGTTGTTAATTAGAAGCGTTTTGAACTGTATTTGACTCGTACAAACAGTGTGTCTTATCTTTCAATATTGTACGCAACGCTTGTGAAGCATAAAAGTTAATGAACAACCGTGATTATTTAAGTAGTGAACCAGTTCTAATTTAATAACAATGTTTTGGCACGAGAAATACTAGACACATTGTATTCATAGTATTAATAGTACAGCTTGTTCTTGTCTTCTTTTTATCATCAGAACTGCGACCATCTTGTCCTCAATGCAAACATGTATACATGTACAATTAAATAACACTTATATTCTCACCCATTTGTGCGTATATTCATGCATTTAAAAGAGAACACTTTCTTATATATAGATCGATGGCAATCTTGTAATTTATCATTACAATTTTCAAAGAAATTCTGTTGTACAATTATCTTTTATTGTATCATTTAATTTCTTTCTTGGGATTTTGTCTAAACTGTAAGCCACAAAGCCAATGCTGATTTCTTCAGGCAACTCATTCTTCACCCATATAACTTTTATCAATTATTCTTGTTTATCGTTTATTGTGAGTCAACTTTACTGAATGTATCGAAATTTTTAAATGAAGCATTTAAAAAAAAGAATGAAATTATTATGTAAGTTAATGCATATCATATACTTTACTGTTTCTCCAAATCAGCTTCGCAATGATGTAACAATTATATAACAATTATATGTCATTTGGATGTGTGATTTGTATATATATTGTAGTTTGTTAACCTTTGCCAGAGGCATTTTGTATGCTGATTTTTGCAAATATTGAATTGCATTGAAATTGTGATATTCTGTAATTAAGTGAAAACACAATGTTTTATACCGCGTTTTTATGACTATCAAATTAATTGCAAAAAGCTGTTAACATCTTACAGAAAATATTATAACGTTAGGCATGTTTCCAGATATATCTTCTAAGTATTTAGAAAAATAAAAACTGTTTCTTACAATGATTAACTTTATATGATTTTTTTTCGTCTGTACAAATCTATCTTTAAACGTTTAAAACTCATTTGATAGTAAAAAGCGTGTGATCAATAAATTCTGAATTTAGTTATGAAACAAATCTATAGAAAAATGATCAGTGTTGAGGAAAACGGAATGATCTAGACAAGCCACAAGAAATCATTTAAAATTTGTTATAATGTACTCAAATGGATAGTGTTGCTTATAAAAAAAATACATCGATATTAAAAGAACATTGATTTATTTCAAGAAATATATTCTTTGGCTTAATTTAATACTGAAATCTATTTCGCAAGAAAAATGTGAAGTTGAAAATATGAACAAATAAGTATTTGGAAGAAAAACGTACAGATTTTCGGAAGGTTCATAAATCAACATATTACTTGGTTATATGAATTAATTACAATTTTTCATATATCAAATAAGCAATAAATAAACAAATTTTAAGTAAAATCCAAGCTTTTCTTTGATATAAAATTATTTAATGGACATACTTATAACATACATAAACTCCTTAATTACAATATTTAACACATGTGACAATATAAAAAATATGGCAATATCAATTAAAATGACATTGATCGTGACTCTAATTATGTGGAATCACCAGATTTTAGTTATCGTTAGAGGTGATTTCAACTCACTGAGTGTCATGTTTTATTGATATACAACAATTGCACTGAATAACATTTTAGAAATTACTTGCCAAACGATAGTTATGTCGTTTATTGACGGTATTTATGATTTTATCCAATGATCAAAATTATCTAACATTTGTAACCATTTCAATTTTTTACAAAAATTTTATAAATCTCGACAATTAGTGTTGTATGTTTTTCTGGTTCTTCGGGCTCACTGGTAAGGTTTGTTGCTATACCGAAAATAGATAAAACAAATTGTTTTCCCAATAGCCAGTCATTTTCGAGGGTACGATATTGTTGATTTTTCGAGGCTATCATTATGAAGAATGCCATATTATCTTGGCCAACATTTTCTTTTATTTTACGTAATTAACTTACTATTGATACGTGTAGAGGCTTTAAAGAAATCTATTATAGATATAAATCAAATGTGGTAGTGCTACTAGTAAATAAGAGTTATTAGTTCTTGCACCTTAACAACATTTCCTTTTCAAACTATTTTAAAGAGATCGATTTTAGATATAAATCGGATGTTATCCATAAATATAATCGTTTCTTTACAAGTGTCTTAGCAGACATCTAAATTTATTATGCTCTTAAAAATGAAAACATCTGGTAATAACAAGTAATGCAATATTTACAATAAAATATATCTGAAGGCAACATGTTAATGAGAGTTGCAGCCATGATCAATCCCAAGTGCCGAAATTAATCTGAATGTTAGTTTGAAGATGTTGATGTTTTGACAGTTCGTATGTATGTTAAACGCATTAGTGTAATACAGTTTTCATCACGGCTTTGTTTTTCAGGACAGCAATTATTATGAAACTCTGACTTGATTTGCCCGTCATATTCATGGCGGGATGAGCTCAGTTTTGTAGTTTGAACTAAATAAAAGCAACTTGGGTGAAAAACATGCAAATGTCTTTTAAATATTTTCATTTAAATTTAATAACACAAATAATAAAATCCTGTTTAGCCATTTGTAATGTTAACTTTGAATCAATCATGCCTTGTCATAATACCATGAAATTATTTCATATACAAATGGCAGCAATTTCATGAGGCAATAAACAACGTTGAAGGACAATCGTCAAACGGATAACTTGACAATGATATCGGAAACGTTTGACACCTTCATTGAAACAATCCATGCATAAATTTATATCATCTTTTGTGAATCTTTCTTCATGAAAAAATTGAAAATAAAGATAAGAAAAACAATGCTTACAGTATGATTTAGCTTATGATGTCAGGTATAGCCTGGAACGACTGGTTGTTTCCAATTTCAACAAAATTTATTACACATATGTTCGAAAACTAGCAAATTAGTCGCAAAGAAAAAAGATGATTGTTACCCGGCATAATAAATATCAAGTAAACTTGGCCGATGGATTAATTCGGGTACAAAAGCATACCCGAAATAATGTACGTTTGGCACTTGAAGTTGTCCTGCAACAATAAATACTGATTTATAAAGTATATGCTTAGACTAATATATGAATAGATTTATATAGGGCGTTATAATTCTACAAATGTGTGTCATAGATGATTAATTAAAAGGTAATAAATCAGTTGATGATGTATTGCAAAACATCATCAGGTAATTATATGATAACTGGCAAATAGTTCTATATGCAACAGGTTGATGAGTTTACCATTACTTGTTTGTTATTACCGACTGCTGAATTTCCCTAAATTGTTCCTGTGAAGTTATTGATGTTTAACGGTTTGTTTGTTGGCCCATATAGCTACAGATGAACATAATATTCATCCTGCCTAATTTTTGAAGAGGTTCTTTGTACAATAATGAAACCCTCTAGTAAATGGTTTAGGTCAGACTAACATATCGTTACATGGCCAGCGATTGACTTAAAAAGTGTAGAGAAAATATTCAATGGGACATGAGGTAATTGAATGAAAATGGGATGTTTTTAGAAACTAACACTACAGTCTTTTCTCAAGAAAATGAAATATTTCATAAGTCTCTAGGATAATTTGTGACTAGAATATTTGCATTTTTAAAAAAGTGTATGTCAGTCATGTGATCAGTAGAACATTCCAATGAAAAACTTAATCACTTATGTGCAGAAATATAGAACCAAATTATTATTATCTTAGAACATTTGTACAATTCTTTTATTAATTAAGAAATATAAAATTATTTCCATTCTAACGTTTTTAAAGCAAAATATCTGCCCCAGCTGTAATTTATTAGTTGAATTTCTTCATTTTATTTTAAGAAGAAATAACCAAGGACTCTCTGTTGTTAAGAAATAACATGTGCTAAGCAATTTCAATTCGATGTTCTTCTATGAGGAAACGATGGAAACGATAACAAAAAACAACAACAAAAAAACAACAAAAAACAACAACAAAAAACATCCAAAATATCTTATTGAAATGCATGTAAACATAAGAACAATTCAGAAATAAGACTTTGCTTTTAAATCAAGTTATGTTTTGAGCTAAGCGTAATACATAACAAATCGTTCTTCACATATTTTTATTTGGGACACTATATAAAACTGATAAAAATGTCGATGCTTCATTATTTAACTCAAAATTGTACACGTAATTCTGGTAGAAACAAATGCAGAAAAAGGCACACTGAATTTACCATATGTTTGATGAAATAAACATTTGTGCCATAGTCTGCTTTCTTATTTTAATGTTATTTAAATGTTTTATTGAAATCATCGGTTAATTTGATAATAATAACAATGCCATATAATGAAATCGTTTCAAACAAATAATTTTATTGGTGTTAATCTACATTTTCTCGCGATCGCGGTGATGTTTGTTGTCTGTCTAAAACATAGAAAATGTTGTATTATCACATCAAAGCACGGTATTAACATTTCAGTTATCAGGAACTGGTGTATGATACTTTCTGTCTGTGCAAAACGTCTTTATCGCAGTAATGACATTTATCATTCATGAATGGAGCATATAAATTAATTTAAAGGGAATCAGTTTTTATAATGTACAATTTAAAAGGAATCAGTTTTTATAATGTACAATATAAATGGGTTGCAATCTTGTAATTTAACATTGTCATTTTTAAAGTTAGCCTCATTTATAGTTTATATCTTTTATTGTATTATTTAATTTCTTTCTATGGTATTTGCCTCAACTATAAGCCACAATGCCAATACTGATTTCTTCAAGCAATTCATTCTTCACCCATATAACTTTTGTCAATTATTGTTGTTTATCGCTTATTGTGATATTCTGTAATTAAGCGAAAACAGTAATGTTGTAAACTGCATTTTTATGACTATCAAATTAATTGCAAAAAGCTGTTAACATAACACTTACCCTAACAGAAATTTTATAACGTTAGGCATGTTTCCAGATAAATCTCCAAAGTATATTTAGTAAATAAACTGTTTCTTACAATGGTTGTCTTTATATCATACAGGGAATGGATTCCTTTCACGTGAATGAATTATTTACGTCTGTAGAGATATATCTTTTAATAAACATAAATATATATATATCCGTTTCTCAATATAAAGCGTGTGATAACACCATTAAATTCTGAATTTATCTATGAACAAAATCTCTGGTAAAAATATACTTAAGGGAAATGGAATTGTCTGGACAAGCAGCAAGGATCTTTAAAATATGTGATTAAGCATTCAAATGAATAATGTTGCCTAAAAATCCATCGATATTATTATTATAAACGAACATTGAATTAAATGAATAAATCTTTTCTACGGCTGAATATGATATTAAGATATATTTCCAGAAAAGACAATGCAGTGTAAACCAGAGACACGAACTCAATCCCTTGATAAATAACTCTTTGGAAGAAAGGGACCGAGTCAGACTGTCTTAAATCAACTAGTAACATATTCATATAATGATAAAAAGTTTGAGTGTTTTAAACAATTTTAGTAATATTCTGCTAAGCTGCAATTTGGAATAAAAATTCTTTAGAGGGCATACTTATAAGACAAAAGTCGTTTTATACAAAGCTTCTAGCAATATCTATATTTGGCTAAGTAATTTCCTTATAAATTTCAATAATTGACAATAACAAAAAACTTATGACAATATCAATTGAAATGCCATTATATATACATGTATATTTAATGGTGTTATCACACGCTTTATTTTGAAAAACGGATAGGTTCGATCCCCGGAGATGCTTTGGTAGTTTAGCGCGGAGGAAGGTCGTCAAGTACTGGTGTAACTCTCCAGGAACGATGGTTAGGAAACTACCCGCCTATATGACTGAAATACTGTTGGAAAAAGGCGTAAAATGACACAAACAAACAAACAAACATTAAAGTCTTTAACTATTCGATGAAGATAATAATAATTAAAAGATGTTATATGGCATATAAATTATATGAATTTTTCAATTATTTAACAAGTACCTACCCATTTTTTGTATATAAAACATACATTCTAAGTTGAACGTCAGGAAGTAACGTCATTAAAGTAAATGGAAAACGACTTTTTAGAAATGTCATGTCATATGATAATTTTGTCGTTCGTAAAAAAAAAGAAAAAAAAATATTGATAATATTCTTTGATTTTAAAAAGTCTAACATTTATCGCCATTCATTCTCAATTTAAAAATTTAATAAAGCTCGACATGCCAATTCTATACTTGTTAAAAATGAGACTAAATCTCGTATTTATGTTAAACAATCCGAGGCTGTTTGTTTTTAATGATCTAAAAATATTTGCTCGTATTTTGTTTTATCTCATACAAACTGTAAGTTATATCAACGGCAAGGTTACTGAGTAAGCAGAGCAAAGAAACAACAGGCAATGTCAGTTAAATCATGCAATGAAACAACCTAATTTCATTATCTATTTTGGCAAAAGAACCATTCTTCTAATAAGATAATTGTGTAGCAATTAAATAGTTTCTTGAACTTCATTTTGCCCGTACGCTTAGAAGTAAATAAAAGAATCACACCATGTATGCTAAATCCTTTCCAAGTTATATAGACCACTCAAATTCTTTAAGTTCTTTCAGCATCTGACAGTATAATGTTAATATCAGTCACAGAATAATATCTAGAACAATATCTAAAGGAAACTTTCAATTTATTTTCATCTTTTCTTAGTGAAATACTATGGAATATGCGATTAATTAACTGATCGCTACTTTATGTAGTTATTGTTAAAAAGGAATAGGGGAGAAGCCTCGAGGGCATTGCAAACAAAAAAACAATTAGTCTATTATACTCAGTTTGAGCCATCTGTTGTTTATCAGAGAAAATGAAATGTGCGAATACTCAGGCCCTCCAGCACCGGAATGTTATCTGTTCCTCCTTAAAGCCACAGGCATTATGCCCTTTCGTTTACATATCTCGTATAAGATTATAACTATTACGTGTATAGGAAAGAATTGGTGTTTTTGTCTTTAACTATTCGATGAAGATAATAATAAATAGCATCGACCAAGTACACGAATTGGACACAAATTGTGCCTTTAAATTGATAAATGTTGATATTGCTCAAAAAGATTTCACATAATATAAATCAGATTATATACATGTTACGTATTGAATAATGCTGGTCGTATGATTTTTCTTGCCGTGCTTGTAAAATACATCCACTGCAGTTAATCTAAAGCGGTTATTAAATGAGCCAGTTTAAGTCAGTAAATTTTTCTCAATTAATGTTCAATGTAAATTGGTCTTAAATAACCATTTGCAAAATTGCAATAATAAAACTCTAAGCCTATAGTTATTAAAGGGCATTTGACACCCTCGTGCCATAAATACAATTAATAAATACGTTTTTTATTTGGCTTTTTTTCGTTCTTTAATTCTAACAAGCAATGTCTTTGCAAAAAGAGCTGTATGCAATGCGTTAAAATCTACTTTCTCTTATGTGGAGCATTTCTTGTTTTAAAAATAAAAACATCTGGTAATATCAGGTTATGCAATAAAAACAGCCACATTTACCTTAAGGCAACATGTTAAAATGTTAATGACAGCCGTTCTGAACTTAATATGATTATTGGCTTGAAGTTCTTGATAGTTTGACGTTTCGTTTGTATGTAAAACGCATTGGTGTTACACAGCTTTCATGATAGAAGTTGTTGCGTAATTTTCAACTTGAATAAAGAACTTGATTGGCCAGTTGCAACAAAGACGGATTGTTCGATGAAAACTTGATTTAATATAAATCAGAAGAGCTCAAATATATGGTCTGAATTTAATATTAGCATGTATGAAAATAGCATATGAGTGAAAAAAAACCCAAAAAAACCCCCAAGATCTACCCTTTTAAACAAGACAATAATTCATAATATTTATTGTTAACGTCAAAATTTCTGCAATAAATACACGTTAACAAAATCAGCGCACCAAGAAGACAGCTTATCTGCATTTGCCCCCATCAATAGCAAGAAAACAAGTTTAGCTACATTTAATTATATTTTGGAAAAAAATCACCATATATCGAAAATGCAATGCGGATTTAACCAATGTGCAATGTGAAAAAAATATGAATAGAATAATAAAATCGGTAGTCATTCAGGATATCAGGCATAACTTCAGTTAAATATACACGTAATTATGTATAGACTGTAATATTTGTATACACTTGTTTAAGATGCAGTATCAAAAGTGTCTGTATAATCCGACATAGTTATTAACGAATCGAGTCCTTGAATAATCTGAACCACCTCAATAATAGACTATCAAGTCGTATTTCAAATTCCTAAAACTTGCAAATATAAAATAAGTCAATTATTTCGTATCATTCACGAAATATATGAGACATATATGAGACATCGAAATATCAAGATTGACGAAAGTTTATGATGTTCGTTTAAAAGCATTATAAAATATCATTAATGTTCTTGATAAAATATTTGAGATATAAGAAATAAGGAAATAGAGATAGAAACTTCTATAACTGTTGGAACATCTTGCGGAATATGATTATTATTTACCCTGTAAAAAGCAAAATCAATAACTCGTGTTTTGCAGTACCAATCAGGATCTAAAAAAATATATAAAGTGAAAATTTCGTACAAGCTTTTCACGAAACCCTGCTTTATCAAATTGAAATCATAAAGTTATATAAATTTCTATTTAATATTTTGTGTAAATTATAAAAACATAAATAGCAACAGTGTGCTTATCCATTTTTTATCACTTTTAATTAATAATGCCTTACCTTTCTAAGTATAAAATGAATAAATTTACACAAATATAAGCAATAAACAGATTTAATTTCATTGTTTATCTGAGAAGGAGAATAATAAAATATATCTTAAACGTTTTGACACCCTAAGGCCCTGTTAATTTAGGCCTGACGGGGAACGACTGTTTCAAATTTCCACGTTAAAGATCCTGTAACACAATTTTTTATGGTTTTATATCATAAATATGATGCTCAAATTAAGATTTATCAATTTTGTAAGGTCCACAAAGCATCATACCGACTTTAACATTTCATGTTAAAGGGAGGCAAGTAATATATTTGTTGATGATGTATTGCAAAACATCATCAGGTAATTATATGATAACTGGCAAATAGTTCTATATGCAACAGGTTGATGAGTTTACCATCACTTGTTTATTATTACCTACGGCTGAATTTCACCACATTGTTCGTGTGAAGTTATTGATGTTTTACGGTTTGTTTGTTTGCCAATAGCAACAGTAAAACATTATATTCATTTCGCCTAATTTCTGGAGTGGTTTTATGTACAATAATGCTAAACGTGGAAAATTAGTCTTCTGCACTAGAAAGATCTTAGAATCTAGAACCTATTTTACTTTTGCTGAAGTAGGTAGATGTGGTAACTATATGGCTTAATAACCACAATTGTTATTGGCAACTATCATCAAAGCATCGTCTTTGTCGTAACCCATTGCTGTCAAAGAACTAATGTACATCATATAGTGCCACACCGGTTCCCATTTCTATGTCTATGTGGTTGGATAGTGTGGGTGCCTTCTTCCCTTAAACATTGTTATTTCTTGTTGACTTTGATCTTTTGTTGTTGCTGAAAAGATCTTTCTTATACAATTCTAGTATTATCACGGTCAATGCCAACTGTTTGTCTGCATTTTTATTATTCTATATAATAGACCAACTTGTCGATATTTTCTGTCTTAATATAAAAAAAAACAGTCGTCTATGTACAGAAATATAGCAGACAATTTAGACGTTGTAATACACAAGTACATGTCTTATGATTTGCTAGCCACTAGATGCTTCAGTTGTTGATTAAATAGTATATCAATTTTAAGAAAATTCTAAGAAAACAAAAGAAAATATTGGAAATTTTCTATAATCAAATTATTTTCAAAGTTAAGTTTTTAAAACAAGCAAATCAGCTGCTTCTGGTATAACTTGCATTTTTTTTATTTGATATTAAACAACAAAAGAGTGACACAGCGTTGTGATTAAGATTTGCTAAGAAATGTCTACAATTCGGTGTTTTTCTATGAGGAAATGATTATGAAGACTCTATGTAACAGTACAGACATATCTGCTTGATATATTAACGATTTAAAAATAAAACTTTCGTTTGAATTCATCGCTGTTTCAAGCATAACGTAATACTAGTACATAACAAATGGATATCCAAGAAGTTCTTCACAGATTCATACGTGACAATATATGAAACATGATAAACAAGATCACCAAGGAAAGGCGGCGTTCAATAAACGCAACCCCCATACGACCCAGCAACAAGAACCAGTTGCAATGAGCCCAGGCGGACCCCAAACAACTGGTAAAATATCAATGAAGGCAAACCAAGCTTCAGTTTTTAACACAATATATCAATGCATCAAAATAATAATAATGATAATACATGTAATAATAATAATAATAATAAAACACACACAGCACCATAAACAAAATGCTCAATAAATTCACCATAGACGAGGTTGTATACTTTTTATTTTCTGTTTGATGAATATTTTGGACGCGTATGCAGTTTTTATGCTATTCAATTACTATGAATGATTGATAATCTTTATAGAAATATCTATGATAAAACCGTTACAAACAAATAGTTATATTAGGCATCGGATAGATGAGTATTCCATCACTTAATAATTATCGGTTCTTTTGTATCTTTTGCGTGATCGCGTTTATGTTTGCTGTCTGTCAAAAGTATTAGCTAAATATATCTTTCATTTCAGCCCACCTATACTTTCATTATTCTATTTAACTTTTAACTTTAGTCAAGTTTTTTGTGCTTTCTTTACATAATGACGTTATAAACAACTTTAAGTTTAGACGTGACTGATTTTTTTGATGTTGCTGGTTTTAAACGTATAGTATATATTTTAAATATTTATCTTTTTGGAAAATGTTAGATAATCACATCAGACAAGGTGTCTTTGCAAACTGCTTGTTCGAAATAACTAAATGATTTTACCATCTTATTCGGCTTACACAAGATTCTTGATAGAAGTTCCTAGAAATATAATTTACTGAACATTTGAAAGATTGGTTAACTCTTTCATCAAGCATTGCAAAGTAGGATAAATAGGATCAAATCTGGTTAAATATTCAAATGTAAATAATATGATATAGTCGTTTGATATAGAAAGGTTTTTATTCGACAATGCATTTTTTACCTAGCATGATATTTAATGAGTTAAGCAGAATATTGAACGGCTTTGCATTTTATACAATCATGTCAGTTAATATAAATAACACCGACGATTTTCCAAATATCTGCAACTGAGTTAGATTTGATTGAAACTCTTTGAAGCAATAGCAAAAATGTTTATATATAATAAAAGAATATGTTATTCTATTGTCAGATTTGGTACCATGTCTATTGTTTACTTTACAATACTGACCGAATTCAATTTTATCATTAAACGTGAACAATTCTTCAATCATGATCAACATGTCTTTCACTCTTTCCGTACAGTCTTAAATCTAATTCTGATCAGACATTTACGACTATATAACGTTTTCTGTCTGACAGAAGGTTAACAAACTATCAAGTTAACTATATGCAAGGCCAAACATGAAATGATAATACATTCAAATTTACCGATAAATTCTGTCAATTGGGGAGTTTTCAACCAAGAAGGTAGTCTGTTTTTCAGAGACAACGGAAGTGGAACAAGCTCTCAAACATGTATTATCGGACACTAAAATAGTCACTGTCGGGTACGTGAAACGGTGCAGATTTTCCGTGATACGGTGCTTCCATCCAATATGGAGGAAGGTAAACAACTAAAAGGTACCTCTCATTTTATTTTCTATGTATTTAGATAAATCTGTTTTATATTGTAAAAGAAGAATATTTGCATGTAACGCAAAAATAAAGATAAATAAGTTCACAATGTATGTAACATATGATATAAATGATTTTTTTAACAAAAAACTTTTGTAAATAAATGTACATGAAATTTGAACTGAGAGAGGTAGTAAATATTTGAGTCAATCTCCGTACAAGAGATACGTATATTGAAGTAAATACTCTTTTTTATTACAATAAATGTATAAAATCATTTGAGCAATTTAAACATTTATTCTGTCAATTTGTTTTGTCGAAATTTGTCTACTTTCTGTTTCGTCTCGACAACGGCGCAGACACTAAGTAACGGTTACGGAAAGTTGAGACGATCATAATTTTGGTATTTTTGAGGAAATTTAAAGACGCACGCTGTCCTTTTCGATTGATGAATTTATGATCTCATTTAAATTGTTATCATCTACTCAGCAACATTGAAGCTTTGAATAATACTATGACGCTTGTCATATTTGTGGGTACAAATGTCAAATTTGTTCTTTCTTGTTGTTACTTTTACAAACGAACAAACCACTTGAGTTATGTTTTGAAACGCAATTAAAAAGCCAATTGTTCTTTTCATATCACCTAACATTTCTACCTATCTTAAATTCAGCTAGTATGTTTCTTTTGCATCAATTATGCCATAAAGGTAATATGCTTGCATGTCATTGAAAACATAATACTGTATGTTCATATTACTAGAGCAACTCTGTTTATTTTCTCTATCCGCATCTAATATTGTCGTGTCAAGGAGAGTATGAATTCCTGTAAAATTAAGATGCTAATCAATTCACATTAGGCAACGGCTGTCGGCAATGATTCATGCAAAATCTTAACAAAAGGGTGACATGTTTTACATTTAAATAGAACATATACAACACAACAACTCTTACTTGCATTAAATAAATAGGTTGATAAAATTACGATATTCATATTTCATCACAATTGTCAAATAGTTTTGATATTCTATTTGGAGTGACATTGTACAAAGTGTAGCACAATAAACTGTAAATACAATAACACCGGAACTGAAAATCAAAGTAACAATAACTTTATTTCTATTGATACAATAATAAATCTTTGCTGCTTCTACATGAATACTTTATTTTCTAGGTGCTTCTGTAAAGGCCTTTACACAGCAAAGGACAAATAACGGATTTTGGTGTAGTATAATATGTTTGATTGCATTCACATATATTGTCAAAGCATAAAAAATTACCATAAAAATCAAATGTCAAAAGCATTTAATGTTTTCCCTTTTTTCTTTTTTGTGGATCAAAAACATAGAAATATGAAATAATTTATACAATATTCTCAACTTTTCTTTGTTAAAACTTTCACTGTAGAGCCTTTTTCTCATTCTGTTTTATAAGCATTGGCGCTGCTGGCTGATTCAACTAAAGAAATATATCCTATATGTTTTTGATGGCTTTAAATTATCTTATCCGGATTTAGTTCCATTCACGTGTCTAGGTCTAAACAAATACAGTTTTATTTCAGCTATTTTTGTATTAATTTAAACATATCACGATTTTAGCTAAATCGCATGCAGTATTTAATCTTACGTTGTTTAAAGATATGTTATGTTCAAATTTGATGTTTTAAAATGCTGATAATTTTTATACAGACTCCTTTTAAATGTAAAATAAACATCTTTTAAGTACAGATATGTGACGTTTTAAACTCTAAACATTTTAGGTAAACACAGTGAATTAAAATTTCTATATTTATGTTTTGTTCATTGTCGATGTCTGAATATATATAAGACTGAACAGTTTACTTTGTTCTGTTGTTAAGATTACGAACATCAACCTGAATCGATATGAGGATCGGAAGTCTTTTTAACACTGACTTTCACGAAAAGTACACCCATTTCCCACAGACAAATGTAATTTTCTGTACAGAAATGGCAGTAAATTGTTCCCAGAATTTATATCAAAGTAACATATTACGACGTCAGTCTTATCAAATAAGTTCATATCATATAGATTTATATTTGAAAGGAGTGTCTTTATTTCCTTTGATTATATATTGTTTTGTTTTAAAACATGTGTTCAAAGGCATTTGGCAATTTTCTATCAAGATAAGGTCATCAATTGAGTCTCAGAACTAAGTGAAAGTAAATGTTTACCAGACATTGTAAAATAAGTTAAATGAATTGTAATTTAATTGCAGTAATTCCAGCAAAATATTGCCAGATGATCTAAACAGAAGTATACAATTCGTGCATTTGATTTTAATAGTTTGTTTCAGAATGAGTATTGCGTCTTAACGAACCTGTTTCCTTTTAGTTACTACTTCTAAATCATGATATTGGTGTGTAAAAGTAAGATACATATTGTTTATCTCTGATCATATGTTAAACCAATACCATACTTAAAGATATTGGTGTGTAAAAGTAAGATACATATTGTTTATCTCTGAAGACATTTTGAATTTAACGAATGCGCAAACACAATCTCGCCAGACAAAAGTATTTTTTGTCAACATAAATGGAAGTTAATTCATTCAAAATAACCACCTCTCTTTCTTTTTTTAAAGTTTTCATATATTACACAACATTAGACCTTAGCATCACCGAATTATTCAAAATATAAGACTAATTTCTCACTACTTGAAATAAGTTGTAAGTACATAATTAGACTACCTCACATTCGACCATGGTATCGTTATGTTGCCATATTGTCACAGAAATAGTAGTCTAGAAGCTTTATTAGAAAATGACCAAATCTTTCAACATTAACAAATGTGACATTAATCTGTGCGGTTAACCTTCTTAATGCAGACTAAAACAGCTGTACTTCAAGTTACTGCACTAATACTTCTAGTAGTGTTTCAAATATACCTCACACAAGACCATATAGCCGTTTTTCTCGTTGTCAGTCATTCTAATAAAAATTCATGCAAAAAAACTCCGATGAATTTATATTGATGCGTCATTCAATATTGATTCAAATTAAGATTGAAATGATGAAAACATTACACAACGCTGCTGGAACATTACCTTTATTGAGTTATGATTAGACTGTTGAAACGGTTAATATGTTATCTTCAGAAAAACGTAAAATTACTCCTTGGTTGAGCAGAAAATGAGAAGAAAATGGTAAAATTAGCTTGGTTCACAAAAACTAACACAACATCATATTAATGTTATTGCACAGTTCCTGTCTCATTTAACATTGTTTTGTCTACTAAACATTTTGTTTTCTTTATATACTTGATTTAAATGTAACTTCTGAACCAATGAATCCACTTAATTAGGATTTTTTGGATGTAAAAAAGGAACTGACTTAAAACAGTCGAAAACTGACATTTTTCAGGTTAATTTAACATTGAAGGCATCAAGCTTTAAATAAAGATCTTTAAGTACAGTTTTGTAACACTCAATCACATCTACTGTGATTGACTTTGATTATTGAACATTACGAATTATGGTTGTTAATCAAGTTGGATATTTTTCTTTCTTGTAAAATAATATTTTCGATTATTAAGAATGAATCTTTTTGCACCCTCTACAGCCAGGGTGTCTGTTTTTTCGTTTCGTTTGTTGATATTGGAAAACAGTTTTATTCATTATACTCGTACATACGTAACCTAACTGTACCGGCTAACAGCTGGGGCCTCATGTATCTTGCCAGAATTTATTTGAGAAGCAATGAAATGTCAATAACAAGATAATTATGACTGGTGGGATACCTTATGTAAACGAGTAGGATTATATAACATGTCATTTTACAGAATACAGGCACATGTTTACAATAATGAAATATGTTCTACTATTTATTAATAAAACTCGAAACTTGTGTGCAATTTGGAATGTATATTGATATATGGAAGTAACACTTATTAATATATTTAATACAATTCATGTTTCCGGTCATTCATGTAAATGTTGTGAAATACAGTTAATAGTAACACATTACTGGAATTACAGTCGAATATGTTCCTAGTCTGAATAAGTAAGTTGATGCAAGATATTTTATAATATTTTACTCGTTTTCAAGAGTAGTTTCTAGGATTCATTTCTTATTAGTTTTCACTAAGTCATTTATGTATAATAGGGCAACATAAAAGGGCAACGGGAAATTTTAAGAGACAAACTTTTGAAATATCAAAACTTTATTATAATAGTCATATTTCATAATCATATAATGGCTTAATTTCTAAAGAAAACATCACTTTGACAAAAATTTAAGTAAAAGGCACATGAAGAAGATATTAAGGACGTATTAGATGCTTATCACGTGAATAAAACAGCCATTTATTTGAAATAATTTGTCACAAAAGTAGAAAACGTAATAAAAAAAGATTGGTATGCATAATGAGGCCTGTTTTTGAAAAAAATAAAATGCTTTCGAGTAATAAAAACAAATAGTATTTTGGGGGGCTTAATTGGTCCTTAAATGATATATCCTCTTTGTTTAGCCTAAAACCAGTGAAAAAAGCATAATGATCTTATTGTATATTATCAGAAGTGTGATGCTGCTACAGAATGTATTAAATTTCAACTAAAGACCAATAATGGCTAATTAGGAAAATAACGTATACAGTATACGTATATCTGCATTTTATTCTATTGGCGTTACTTTTACGTCTAAACATCTACAGTTTTGTTTCATTTTTATCATTATTTAGAAATATCACAATTTTACCTTTATCACAGTAAAATATAAACATTTAGTAGGCAGACATTTCGCCGAATCGATATTAATTCTTTCGATACGACAATGTCTCCTATTTTTCACAGACAAATGCAATTTCTGAATAGAAGTGGTGGTAAATTGTTCCCAAAATGTACATCAAAGTAACATATTACAAAACAGCGCTTATCAACACAATATAATCAGACTTTCAGTTAAATCTTTGATTATTAATATTGATATTTCAACGGCTTTTGGCAGTTTTCGCTTCTTGATAAAGTTTTCAAATTTAAATGATAATCAAATATTTTTGAATATGTAACATAAATTGTTTTAATAGACTTAAGCGAAAAAACAAGTTGAAAATGGTATGTTCCTTTTCTATTTCACATAACGTTCTGTCATAAGACAGCATTAATGAAAAATGTTCTGCTTTGCAAAACTAATAGATTCGTCAGATTTCAGAAATTGAATATTCGATAAGATCTAGTTCTGCATTTTACTAATAAGTTCATCTTCTAAATGCATAAACAATTGTTACCTGAAAGGTATAAGAAAGAAATGTTCAAAGCTTTGAACGTTCTGCTTAAAACATTAGTCTTTTTTATAACGATTCTTTTGCAGTTTATCTAACAAAAATAATTTAAATTTTAAAACGGTAAGTTTTCAATTAATACAGCGCTAATGTTTTGCAGACATAGTCAAGCTTTACAATTGTTTTGGTATCTGTTTCTATAAGACTTCAGTAGCGTTATTTTTGTATATTTAGATGATGTCAACAAAAGTGTAACAAACATATAACATTGTTTAGAGCATTTTCAGAATATTTCATTATCCATGACACTGTTTTTCATAATGTCCATACATTTTATTTTATTTAAATAAAAGTGTTTAATCCCATGAAAGTTTCAGTATTGTCTTGTCTTTGTGGTTTGTTGAGATTATTTTCCTAGTATTTTGATATTGTTGTAAAGTCCATTATCAATCACGAAATGAGTATACTGGCCGTTTTAAACACTTATCCACTGATTTTTTATAGTTTACAGAATCAATGTCCTAAAGTTTTTACGTCTCGTGAAATATGTTCGCTGGAGTTTTCATCATGTAAGTAACAACTTTTATGAGTGTTTGTGTTGCGCTATGTTCACACATACCTTACTTTATATTTAGTTTACTTCTCGCATTCTTGTCTACGTACAAAATGGAATAATGAATTGTATTCATCCGCTTCTATTACAAGTACTATTGGAATGTATAAGAAAACCTTTACTAAGGACTATTTCATGGTAATAACTGTAATTATGTCCAATAACAATATTTACATGTAAGACATCGCATGCAAGACATTGTGCAACAACATATCAAATATCCTCAAACTGTTTGTCTTTACACACAGGTAAATGATGTATACAACTGTATCACTTTTGACTAGTCATCTTTTTGTTAAATTTTAAAAAAATGATTTGAAACTTTATAGGACTAACAAGTACTTGGGTCAAATGATGAAAAGCTATTGTGGCGCAAAACACACATAATCATTAGATCAAATGTTTTTCATTATGGCTTTACAGAGAAGTCAAATATATGTGGTGGTTGAAATAATCTCCATTTTCCCACTTCCTCAGCTATAAAATTCTCCTTAATCTCAAGAATGAATACTGTTTAAGCTATGCCAAGAGACATTAAGGTGTTAAACATTTCATTGTCTGTCACAGACTAGATCAATACGACCCTAGTCCGCATAATTGTTTATATGTTGTTCTATTGCTCTCTAGGGAAGAACCTGATTCAGAGTTTTAAAATAATCACACATTTCTGTGGTGAAAAAATATGTCAATTAAATAATAAGAATTGTAAAATATAAAGTAGGTCCGTCTTTTTCTCTGCAGTAAGGATTAAGCTATACAAAATGCTTCTGTAATAGAGATACTTTGTTTGTTGGATTTTTAAGTCACACCGAATTGTAAAGGTCATAAGGCGACTTTTTAGCCTTGATGGCGAAGGAATACTCAGGTGCATTAATTTAGACACGAGTAAAAATAATGAAATAATAATCAAGGGATAAAAAAAAGTAAAAAGAAAACACACTTTTGACATCTTTGCTTAAATGAGAAATTACACTAAAATTTCACATACATTTTTTGTATTTTATTATCTTAAGGCTCTTGTTCAGCTCCTTGACAATTACTAAGTCAGGCCTAGGAACTTCGTTATTATGATACTGCACAAATGATCTTTAATCTTAAAATATAAAATAATAGTAAAATTATTTAAGTTACCATCCATTATTTCATATGCTTTGGCAAATTATATTTTGACAGTCTATGCCATTGGTTCAAAATAAACGAAGTTTTAGAAAATATCAAAATCATTACATTCTTCATACATGCCTTATATATAACGTATCCTTATTGTTAAATTGCAAACGTAAAGCTCTAGTTTAGATATTTACATCATTTTTTTCGAATTTCGTGGAATCTGATAATACCTCTAAAGACTTCAGAGAGTTACTCTGAAAAGCTTGTTTTTTTTTAAATTTTTCAAATGATTTCAGTATCATAATACTAAAATTGAGCTTCGCAACTGTAGAATTGATGAGACTACACGGATCTGCAAACGCAAATTACTTTTGTTGTCAAAAGGTTTAGTTGTAAGATTTATTTAAACTAATGTTATTATTAAGCATGGTTGGTTAGACGTTCGTCCATGTCCCAGTACTGGGGTTTATGTGATGTATGTTGTGTTCTTACTGTCTGAAAGGAGTTCAACTGAAATCCAAACATCTTAATACAGAAGATTGACCTAAAATATACTCAGAATTAAATTAAGAATAAATGTTTAGTACGATTCATAGCCTGATTTGAGTTAAAATATTTAAACGTCTTTCATTTGTACACAAAACGGACTTAATGATCTGACATGTTGTACAAGTATGAATAATCCCGTAACTCAATTTCTTACTTATAGTAACTACCTAAGAAAGAAATACTAGAAATGTTGACGTTCAAACTGGCATGAAAACTGCAGTTTGTATCCACATATAGCATTTAATGCAAAACATCCATATTAAGTTCGCTTGTTATATAACAATGTAAATTTACAGTCATGATCTATGTTAAAACTTGAATGTATGAATTAAACTTGTACATGTATGACATTCAGCGATATTTATTTATATATTATATCATTATGCCTTTAGAAAATACAGTTTGCTTGTTATTTAATGCATTTAATATTACAACGTAAGTGAAGAAATTATGTCAGTTTGTATATCACAAACGTATTCCTGATATTATTACGACTCTTCTGGCATGAATACATTTATGATAAATCTATAATAATGTGAATTGATGCATGTCATACTGAACCCTTGGTTCATCTTTAGTAAATACATACATAGTGACGTTACAATGTAATTTTTCGATAATTACGTGTTTTTGTAATTGAAGAAATTAATGTATCATATCCCCAACGAATTTATAAAGCTATATGGCTTCTGCCAACTTTCGAAATATGAGATAATCTCGTTGGAATAATTATTTTAAAGAACTCCCGATTGATTTATTTTCGACGAATGTGTACTCAATTTCCTATTTCCGTATTTTATTTTCATGCCGATACCATACCGAGTTACGAGACAAGAGTTATTTTACGAAAAAAAAAATTTGATGTTGTACTAATGAAAATGTATGAGGAAGTGTTTAATTGCTTTTCTTCGTGATCAAACTACTATCAGGCTATTCATGAAGCTTTCTATGTTAACGGAAATAGAAAGTAGACGAAGTAATGTTTCCTGTTCTCACATTCACTTAAGATTTATGGTTGACGCACATTTTACAGACAGGCGACCAATACCGTATATTTAAATTTATTTCATGCTTTAAATGCATCTATTCAGGATTTGGTAATGCTAATTTCCGCAGTTCTATATATGCAACTGTATTTCAGTAATTTAAAACTTCGAATACTTTTAAAGCTCAGTAACGTTTTATAGACTGTAAGTCTACAAAGAAACAGAAATCAGATAATATATGAGTATGTAATTCTATCAGTAAGACTGACTAAAATGTCTTCATTGGGCATTCTTTCAATGTGTAGAATTATCCATCGGGATTTAAATTTTCGTTAAACAAGTTTCTTGTTCAACTATATATTACAATTGCTGCTTTTAAAACCAGGTAAGAAAAAAATACCTTAATTGTCTTTGAAATGTTTATTTCGTAATTGGTTAAGAAGTGGACGAAATGTTTGCAAATCGGACCAAATTGCGACTATTGTATCAAATGATTGTATATATCTTGCCAAGTTTAAGTGTTTCGTATTGCAAATATGAGCATATGGAATAAATGAAATAACTGTGTCCACTTTACCTGTTTTTGTTGTTGTTGTTTTTGTTGTTGTTTTTTCTCTTCATTCTATAAACGTTATCTGCAACATCAGTGATATATCTATCTTTAAAATACTAGCCACATTTATCTTTCCTATTCGCTAGTCTTCTACACTTCTGCCTGAGTCAGAACATTAGCATGAAACAAATAACGGAACATTTGGAATATTTTTAACCGACAAAAGAAACTACATTAGTTTCATGAAATTTGTTTCAGAATTTACATCACATATTACATTTTCTGATTTGTTTCAGCAATCACTGAGAAGAAAGAGTTGTCGTATTATAAATATCATCCGGAGTACAAAATAAGTGAGCAAAGATTTCCAGTGATGTCTCCTCCACTCAACATTATTATACGGTCGTTACAGATCGCATTTTGCAAGCAGACTAATCTAAGATGTTTTAGTGCATTTTCCGTTTAACACACTAGATACGACTTCTTTTGGTCCACTATATTGAAATTCTCTTACATGCAGTGAGAGAAAATCATTTTATAAACCTTGAACACATAAGTTGCCAACACATGTTACTTATTAAATACAATCTGTCTTATTGTGATGATTAGCTTATAATTTAATGAAATGTGTACGAAGTCTTTTCGAACTATTACAAGTGTTAGTATTAAGATATACTGGAATTCTGAGAAAAAATCAATAAAGATAATTCTGGAAAAGTGAATTTTTTAAAGAATTGAAATATTGGATTCAGTTTGATTAAACATGTACATGGCAGATAATAAAAAGTGCAACATCACTCGAGTCGTCTGTTGCTGTCTCCAAATATATTATCCTTGTGCTACTCCTTTATATTTTGCAAAAGTAGCTGATCAGACATAGTTAAGTAAGTGTTAAGTCGTGATATCTCAAATATTCTCAACAGACTTCTTCATTCACAATTTCATTGCGCCACTATTTTATTCTAATATCAGTCAGGCTTTTAAAAGCTTTTAGAGAATATTGAACTTGATGTTTTGATAATGAAAATGTATGATAAAATGCTTTATTTGTCCTCTTTCGAAAGTTTCGATAATGGATGTTCAAAATAAGTTCGTCTAATTATGAAATACTGTTAAAGTTTAGATAAATCTGTTTTATACTTCTGTTCCATCAGTCCTTAAAGATACAGAGGAAAATAGTAGAAAGAAAAAACGGTTGAAATGAAATAGAAAATCATAAGCAATGTAAAGTTATTTGATAGACATAGAATATTGGTATATATATCACTGTCAGATATAGGCTTTTAGTATCCTTTATATTAATATAGCTCTCCGTATACATATAGGATCTTACAATAATTTCATGTAGACTTATATAAAACAAGCCAAAGAATTTGTTATTAAGTCTATCTAAAATAATTAAGAATATATTATATAAGATATAAAGGTTTAATGCATTATCTTATATGTTTTATAACATATGTACAAATAAAGAAATATTAAATGATTAAACATCAGAAAAAGGTTAATTGATTTAATAAAAACGTTTGTTAAATACTTGTTGGAATCCAATCATGAAGTATTTGAAATTTCCAATGACTCTATCCTCGTCAAAACGCAAGAGGTTTTAGTCTGGGATTATGAAATATACATTAGACTTGCAAAATGATTTGAAAATCATTTATCTATTGTAACCGATACATGTAACCTATCTCAGTTCTTTTTTGCATACTGTCTAGTACAGTTATTCTCCGCTCACCAGTGAGCTCTACAGATCGTTTTGAAGCACTCTGGATGACAATATCATTATAGCATTCAAAAAGAATTATATACATAATCTTTTCTTTTTTACGTTTATTTTATTGACAGAAATAAAACGTTATCTCGATTATTGTATTGTTCATATTTTACTATAAAATGCTCAAAGTATTTGTTTAGGTAAAATATTTTTGCCCGCCATGATACACAATAAAATTTGACAATCTTGCAAAATGAAATCTGAGACTTGCAAAACAGAACTTGTCTGATGATTTTTACAAATATAAATCAGATTATTTGTTATATCTATTTATAATTCATTCAGCAATTTCTGGCCGATCGAGGTTAATTTGCCCAGTCTATAGAGTGCTATTAATTCTGCTGATTCAGTGTTGAGTATTTGTCTGGCATCAAAGGTTATATTCGGTCTTCAAGATATTCCATCGCCAACATGTTTTTCTAAGAATTTTTCTTTTGTATACTTTATTCGATTCGATTCTGAATATCACAGTGTTTGTTTGATTTCAGTGAATATTCGTTTCTGAAATGTTAGAGAAGTGGACGGTGAATTAAGAACTAAGGGTCAAAATTTATAGAAAGAAATCAATGGTATGGTCAAAGACTAAGCTCGCAAAGAAATCTAGTAAAACATTACGAAGTACAGAGTTAAATTATTGGTTTGCTGAAATGCACAGCTGACTGAAGTTAAAACACACAAGGGGTTCACGAGGCAAAAAGAGTCGACATAAAGTTGTAAACATGGCGTTATATCTTTAAACGCATTTAAGATTTCACAATACCCATATTTAATATTTATTTGAATGTTAATATCTATCTAAAAAATCTCACTTTACACGCATGACATTTTTAAGATTCATAGTTTTACAGGTAACACATTAGCCTTTTCGTTTTCCATCTCTCTTTTGCTACATGATATGGCATCCTTTTCTGATATGAATATTAAGAGTTACAACAAACACTGATGTTGCAATAATGGAAATGTATAAGGAAGTGTTTAATTGCCATTCCTTGAAATAAAAGGGTGCATTCACTGATATTCCCGCGGCTTTCTAGCTGGGATAAATTATATTGTCTTTCAATAAACATATCAATGTATAGAAAGAATAGATTAACGAGTTAGTTGTTAGAATATATTTATATGATTTAGTCTACGAAATGCTCTTATGTGCTTTTAGTTTAATATAAATAAATATGTAATATTGTTATAACACACGTGTATGGTTCCTCCTAATTATAAACTGGTAAGTCAAATATTGATTCAGATGTAAACAAATCTGTTGATTTTTGCAAATATATATAAGTTTATTTATTATATCTTTCTATATAATCAGCAGTATCTTTCCAATCACAGTTAATGCGCCAAGTCTATGAATTGCCATTAGTTCTGCTGATTCAGAGCTGACAATTTGTCTGATAACAAATGTTAATTCAGTCTGGAGGAAATGTTACCATTGCAAACATATTTTTAAGAATTCTTTGTATTTTGTATATTACAGACTCAAACTCTTAGTGAATACTCGTATATGAGAAGTTAGAAATGAAAAGTGACTGAAGCACTTTGCATCACGGTTTATTTAAGGACATGAACACTCTGATTGGAGATTTAGCTGGCAGGACATTCCTAAAGATAATTCTTCTTTAATGCTCACCAGATTTAAGTTTCATGACATTCTTAAGTGGTTCATGTATAGAGTCGGCACAAACTTGCTAACCTATGGACAGACGAATGAACGACAACATATCACACATTTGTCATTCCTGTTGAATATAACTTTTACAATGCTTTTCAGATTCCTAAATAACTTTATTCAGCATGTAAATGAGTGTCAATATCTCTTTAAAAACCTCTATCTTTACACAATTGGCATTTATATGCTCAGGAAATTAACACCTTACAACCTAAATACGATTTAAAAGCTTGTTACGTAAGAAATCAAAGCCTTTTCATTATTCTATTTCTCTACTGAGTTAGTTTTTGTTCTTACATTTTATGGCGACATTTTACTCTGATACGAATAAGGCTTACAACACAAGAAAGCTTTTAAGGAGCACAATAAAATTGATGTTGCAACAATGGAAATATATGGGGAAGTGAACTATTCTTTGAGATTAAAGGGTACACACAATGTTTTCCCGAAGCTTTTTTTACAGTGAATAAAGCAAAACGTACATGTTTTCAATAAACATATCAGAAAATAGAAAGGATAAACCTCAGACTATGATATTGTCTACAACATGGTTAATAATAAAAAAATAAAATGATTTTAAATCACTCTCAACTTGGCAATAACGATAAAGCATGATTGAGATTTATAAAATTGTAATCTTATTACGATATCTCATACCCATCTATATTCCCTTTATGGTGCACTAGCAGCACAACAATTTTATTAAACTTTTGCATTGCTTATGAACATACTACGTAGTTATGTCACCTGTCCATAAAAATACCAAATGCGGCATTGCGAATAACCCTCCAGGACATTATGTTTTTCCACTTAGTATCCTTTGTCTGCCCACGTAAAATATTTAAAAGGCAACACTTATGACGTTTAAGTTAAAGGTTATCCGACTGAATAGGCTATATTGCGAGTAATCAAAGCTAAATGGTTCACATATTGAATTCAAGTTGTGTTGTATCAATGTTTAGTTTAAAACTTCAGAATACCATAGTAATAATTACAAATCATGTTCCTCCTCATAACAAACTTGTACGTCACATTTTGACATTTCTTTTGTTCAGCTGCTAAAAAAATAGGGTGAAGTATATCCCGAAATATCTAATGAAAATAAGCAACAACGGATAAGATTAAAACTGTGTCTCTAGTGCCAGCCAGAAACAGTAATAGAGTTCATCCAATTATTTGATCGATATTTTACTGTTTTAATAAGTAAAGCATGTATAAATTGACATAATTTTCTACATTGTATTTAAAGGTCACAATACAAACCAAAATCATACAAAATCAATATTTAAACTACTTATGAAACTTGTGCCTATCGTAGACCAACCCACTTCAAAAGATATTCTAAGCATAAAATACACAACATTTAGCTAAGAGTAACAAGTAACAGTTTCGTTAGCCAAAGACGGGATAATTGTTCAATTATCTGTATGTTTATTAATGTAGATAAACAGAAGCCAGCCAAGGAATTAATGAGTCAGAAAATGATCAAAAACATCTTCAAGCAATTGTAAATATGCAACTTGTGATAACATTTCTGAAATAGGTTTCGATTTGGATACCAAATACATAAAACAGTGTTGTTTAAGTTTTTTTTATCAAAACAGTAGTGTTTCAATTTTTATTCTAAGTTAATTTTGTTTAAAGTTGTAAGGAACATTTTCTTCAATAGTATTCTAATATTCATAAGGTTTACAATAACTTAGTCTATTCACACACGCATAAAACTACATTACTATCTTAATTGAAAGACATATTTCTGAAATACCTAAATGTTATGACATATAATATAGTTTGTAAAGATCAAAAATTAAACAAAAGTTGCATGCCTCAAGATGAGCCATTATATTTCAAGAGAATCAAACTTGTGAAAAACGTACTAAAAGCGGTAGAAAAGTAAAAAGATTCAAGATTCAAGTAATAATTTACTATTATGTACTATTAATGACTGAGTTTGCAGTATTTATTATCATATTTGTAATGTTTACTAACGGAGTTAGGGCTATTTTTGCATATTTTGACCTTTTTTGTAATTTACGTGGCTTTGAGTGCCTTTTGTAGTGTGTAAATTACTTTCTTTGTTCACTTCACAAAATTTTACTGTTAAATACATTTTCAAAATTTCATTAAAGTAAGTATGAATCTGGAGGCGTGCTGCTAAGAATATATCATTATAAAATAACACTTTTTAAACATATCTCTTGAAATATTCAAAGGTTGTGCCGAACAAAATGGCTTCAAAATACATTGTACTTTTTAGTCATAGATGATCATTAAAACTGAGTCAATAGAAAACTGAAAAATCTGTATATACAATTCCAAATATACATTGCCTTGTAGTCATTGTCAAATGCATTTCAAGAATAAGACGTATAGACTTAAATAATTAAAAGTATTTCATTCAAACAGAAACGACTATCTTGTTTTGGTGATAAGTTTGTAACAGACACCAGTTTGAATTATTCACATCGCTTGTGTAGAAGTAGGTAAAGGAAGGCATGTAGTACTCGTATTTGATCTTTGGACTGTTTTGGATTCTTTTGCCCTTGTGACCTCCGCCGAATGTTGTTGTGTTGTGTTGGTGGATGCGTTAAATGCATTCATTGAGTACCGCCATTCCTTGTTGATCTTCGTCTTTGGATGAAAAGGAAATACAACTGATTAATAGTTTGTGAGAAATCTGTCAATATCCACTTATTGCAAATCAATCGAAGGATGAAACCAATACGTCTACATTTTCATCATAATTCATTAAAAGCTGAAAATTTACATCAAAATTCTGGAAGCGATGAGCTTTGAATTATTGCAAACCATATACAACATTACTAGCTGTTTTGGAACGTTTCACAGCTTTAATTCAATAGTCCTACTTTTAACACGATATAAATTTCAAATTTCCTTTTATAATACGGAGAAAACAGACATATTGCCATTTGCTTTACGAGAATTTTACAACCTTTTTTTGGCTTACTAAAATGTATTAGAGAAATAACATACATAACATCTGTCGGCATTAGCCGAGTGTTACATTGATTAAGCAGAAGTGAGATATTTACTTGTTCTTATTAAGTGTTATGTACTTCAACAAAAAAGTTATTCATCAACTTTCCAAAATAATCCAAGTTAGTTTTAAAATAATAGTGAAGGAAATATTTCAAAGAATCTGTTGATTTGATTTAACGAGATGTATAACTCATTAAACCCGACGCGTGATTGCTTAGTGAAACTCACCTGTGAATTTGCTTTCTGACACTCTGTATGTAACCGTATGTACCGTAAGCAATAGTCCCCTATAGCACCCAGATCATATTTTCCCGGATATCCCATCAGTAACATGCATAACTTAACAGTTATTTTTACTTGTATTTTATGCATAGATCCTGATGATGATTTTTGTAGATGAAATATTAATAAAAAGGATTGATATAACTGAAAAACATATTACAGAAACATTGATATGGCGTTAGATTCCATCATATCTCTGCATTATTTAAACAAACATTTTTTTATTTAAATTATGCCAATGTTTTTTTTTCAGTTAATTGGCTAACAATTAATAAGTTACCATGTATCAACTGCCGAATGTTGCGCATAAGAATCAAGCTTCCGTATATTAAGTAATTCAATACATGGCATTTCTATCCTTTTAACTGATTTTTTTCAAATTTCCTTTCGTCTACAAAAATCTTGAAAATCTTCCTCTCATGATGTATAAATGTTTGGTTAAACATCTAATTAAAAACGAAATTCAATTTTAACTTTTTTTACAGAAAGCAGACTTTGCTTGTTTCTTGAACTGCTAAAATTGCAATTGCATCTTCGGATTTTCTTTGCAGAAGATTACACCAGATAAATTGTTTAGTTATCTTGGATGGACATAGTTAATGACATACGTGTTCGAGGGAGCGGTTCTTATTCAAACTAATTACAGGCAAAGCATCGATAGATAATGTCTTAAGGGAATTAATTTTACTTCAAAATGATAAAACTTCAGCCAGATGGAAAAGTCTGTATACGGTTTAGTCGTTTTGCTCATAGAACTGTAACTACCCACTGCCAGCAGTGGATCACAGACGTGATAATAACCAAAACCTAACTCCTTTATGTGCAAATTATCTACAATTCTGACTTTTAACCAGCTTTAAAAAGGAACCGAATTTTAGTGTTTGCAATATCATATATTTGCCAGAGCATGGAGCGAAATTCTTGATGAATTATAGCAAAGGTAATTTAAAATATCTCCGAAGTAGTGAATCTTCTAAATTTGGACATTTCATTTACATCGGAATGGGTCTGAATTATTTTTATTTTAGTCATGTTTACTAGAGCATGAAATTCAAGAAGTGCACAGTCATAAAAATTTCTATAAAGTCATATTTTTGTTGAATTTTGGCAAAGAAGATTTTAAGACGTTCAGTACTGTTATGTTAATATGTAATAACAAAATCCCACAAACGCCAGCTACTAATTTTGTCTCTAAATTTAGGTTTTACAACATGAATAACATTTTCAAAACCTACAGAAATAATTGCAGACATTTAGGAACTTTTGATCTTGCGCTTCTAAATGTCAACATGTAATTAACAATCTATCGGTGACAAAATTAGTATTAACATACAGTAAAATAAACAAATCGAGAACAGCTAAAGCGGAATAGGTTATTAATGACTTAATTAGAAGTCGTTATTTGAATTCTTTTTAAGACACGCATGAAATTGAACATATGAACACGGTGCATTGCATTTAAATTTATTTTTGAAAATTGTATTGATAATTTGTTTTAGTTAAGGTCACTCTGGATGCTTTTAATTAGCACATAAAATAAATCGTAGATGAAAGTGTTAACATGCAGTTGTTATACTATACTTTGACATGATTCATGAAAAGTTTTTAGTCAGTTGTTTTCCCTAGCAATTTCTAAATACCCCACTAACTTAAATCTAAAATGTAATCTATATCTAATATAAATTCATCTAATTTGATTATGAACACACACCATGGCGCCACTTATTCTTTAACATTATTACATTGGGAACTGTAAAAATGTATACAGGAAAATAAACATATGATACCATTTTAAAGAAATTGATTTGTTGCTTGTTACGCTAATATTAACACAAGTTTGGTCATATCTCGGCTAACGGTCCACCTTTCTGCCTCTTTTAGTTAACCCAACTACACATATCACATATGATTTCGAACCTAAATATAATCAGTTAAAATTTCAGACAGAAAGAGATTTGATCTGGAAATAACTCGAGTTTATACAAATTTCCTATTCAATATTACTTAATTACTAGTGTATGATGGTTATAGAGAACCATTTGTCTTAGAATAGTTTATAGCTTCTTACAGTTTTCGAGCTTGTAGCTGTATCTATAAGAGAATTGGTTTAACTGATACATTAAGGGTAGTAAAATTCGATGTACTACTTACAGAAATTGTTTTATTGTGTAGCATTTAATTATCGTTTGCAGAAAATTTAACTCGATGCCAATGTGATGATATTATATAATATGTAGTTCTAGTTTTCTTTCTGATTGTACCTTATAAAAGAAAAAAATATTAACACAAAGGGAAATAACTTGACAAACCTGCTTGTACTTGAAGTGACAAGCTTTTGCCGCCAGTACATTGTCTGACCTGGCTCTATACTGTTGGTATCTAATTATTCATATTTTGATTTGAAATCCCTTTAATATCCTGTATGTTGTAATTAAGGGTGTGAAATTTTATATTTGTATTAAATAATTCTACTAAAACAGTTTCCAAACATCCAAGAATAATATCTTAAATATGTACTGCAAATGTTTATGCGCATTATAAGTAATCATAAAAATATATGCACTAATTTCTTACTGAAAAATTTGGCTATCGAAGAAAAATTTCTAATTACCTCCCTTTATTTACATGAAATGTAAATTCGGTAATATTTTTCATAAATAATGCTTTTTCGAACATATAATATTGATAAACCTCCATTTAAGCAATATATTTATGATATAAAACCATAAAAATTGTGAGTTACAGGATCTTTAAACACTTGAATAGAATGTTCCAAATTCAAAATAAAAAAAAATCAGCAGTACAAATGTATTCTCTCTTTCATATACGTATCAATATAAAACATATCAACAAAACTCGTGTTGTTGAGATTATTTCACGAAAATGTTTTATGAAGAATTATTATAAAGAATTTTCAGTAAATGTTTTCTTTTATGCTGTACATAAAGCTGTTTGAAAACTATTTGCAGCTAGAATTTCTCGTTAAATGCGAGAATTTGGAAAGAGGAGTTATGAATAAATAATTATAGGAAACATTTATATTTGAATTGATACAATAAAGTATTGTTACAGCTCAAAATATTAATTAGCTTTACGTCAAAAGTTATTTCTTCGTTAGTTTGTCAAATATATAAAAAATGAATATAAAATACATGTACATTTTACGGGATGTTCTCTTTTAAACCTTTTGAATATATGTCGATTTTGCAGTTAAATGCAAAACTCTTACAATTGTATTTTGTCTTTTCTATTTTTAAACATTATTAAAATTATATTTACCGAAAATTTGATAAAGCGTTTACCGGTTTTAATATCACGTATTAGTAACGTGTTTTAAGCATGTATATCAAAAGAGCTTTAAGCTCTGATACATGTATTGAAACAGCGGCGTTTAACTCTGATATACGTATGTTAAGAGCGCTTTTGGCACTGATACATGTTTGTACAAAGACTTTACAGCACCGATATTTGTACGCCCTGATGTATGTACGAGTATGTTGAGAGCTTTAACTTACGATGCATGTACATTACAACAGTTTTAGCTGGGTTCATAGTTGATCTATTTCAAAAACATTAAGAAACATAACTTCTTTTCCAAAAATAATAAAAATATTTCAGATATCAAACAAAATTATTATCGATTCAACAACTTTAATGTATTGCTGAATGTCAACACTTGTTACTCTTACAGTGAGAAATCCAATTTTAACATAAACGATACTTGAAACTAAACAATTACAATCTAACTGTAATTATGTCATTACATGCAAAAATAGAGGACGTTATTTTAACGTTTATTTTAGGAGTTTTTTCTCTAGAAGATTAGATTTCTCTCGTGGCGTGATCACATAAGATTAAGGACAGTGAGCATATTGGAGATGCATGGTCTTACAACTTCTTTTCAAAGTCAGATCTTTTTTTCTTTCGTTATTTTGTTTATTTAACAATAGATAGGCAAAATTTCAATAAGCTATTAATCAATTCAGTATTTGGGGGGGGGGGGGTAAAATAGTCCTCCGTGATCCAGAAATTATTAGGGATCAATGTGAATCACCTTCTGCGAAATTGGCATAGACCAAAAAAGCATTATGTATAAAATCTATTTTATAAATGGTACTGATGAAAAAAGATATTTGAATAATCTGTCTTATTTCACACAGAGTGTTACTTTTTAGATGTGGATTGTTTTTTATGCTTGGTATGAAGCGGATTCGAGAACTTTGAAAAGTCTAACTGTATTAATGCTTCCTTAATCTTAGAATGCTGGGAATTCTAAGCTTGAATAAAACAAAAGTGTTTTTAATTTAGGTACTGATTACTGTGAATTTGAATTTGTTTGGGCTGATTTACTTTTAATATGTTATTTTAAGTTCTTATACATATTTCACATCATTTATAAACTCTTCTGACTATAACAGCATCGAGGCTATAATAATCCTTATATTCTTAAGACAAGAATACTCCTTTTATTTTCCCGATATTAAAATTAGTTAAGTTAGAAGGAAGCTAGTACAAGTCAAATAATCTCAACATACTTCTTCATCCTCAATTTTATTGCGACATTTTTATGCTGATATCAATCCGGGTTAAAGCCTTTAAAAGCTTTTAGAGATTATTAAACTTGATGTTTTGATAATGAAAATGTATGAAGCAGCGCTTAATTTGTCGTTGTCCTCTTTTATGAGAAACGTTACTGGGAAACATTTTAAATGAAATCCTCGTTGCTATTCAGCCAAGTTATTTTTTAGCTTGAAACATGTGTAAATGTGTAAAAGGCTTAGTCAACCTGGAAAATGGTTAAAATTTCATTTTCCAATAACTTTTTATTTAGCTGTCCTGTAACAGTTTCTAAAATGTTACTCGTTGTAAATAAATTGAACCTTCTGTAGCTAGCTTTCTGTAGCTTCCTTAGCGTTTTGACAATTTCTACAGATATAGTGACTGATACAACAGAAGCAAAAACAACAACAACAAAGCTCACTTTGTTAACACTCTGCTACCTTAATCAGAAATCATTACACATTCCATGTTCTTTATTTCAGGTGATAAGCATCTAGTAAAATGTTCTAAACTCATTATTACAACATGATAAAACAATGTTTGCTATTTCTAAAGAAAGAAAACGCTTAGTGTGCTTTCACTATGTTTGGCGATGTTTTAATTGATATATGTCCGGGAATATTTTGTTAAAAGAATATACAAATACGGCATACAATTAATTAAATTATTATGCCTCAGAAATCAATACTGTTTAAAAATTCTTTAAAATGGTCAATAGAATGTGGTTAATAGTAATTTGACAACGAATGTAGAGCATCTTAGATCTGAAACATCTGTCGAAAATATCGTTGAATGTGTTGTAAAGGTAGCTAAATAAGATATGATAGCATGATTAATGGGCTTTTAAATATGTTGACGAATCATTTTTACAAAAGTTATATACAATGTTTTTGCACTGCGGAATAATTTATCAAGTTTCGATGATTGGTCGAAAGTTTGAAACCTTGTTCGGTACTCGGTGATCAAAATACATGTAGGCATTGAAAAGAATCAAATTGCCAAAGTTAATTGTTAAGATAAAAATGATCTCAAGTTGATTATGAGTGGTTCAAATTAGTTATATATAAATATGTATCAAATTTTGTTCCACCAGTCCTTTTGTTATCTTTGCATCGTAAGCATTGTATGTTTAATATTTTACTATATAATGCACAAAATCTATTGTTTTGAGGATTTCTTTCGCGCACCAAGATACACTCTCTCATTCACAGGATCTGGCAACAACTTTTTATTCTATAAAATACCACATCAAAATCTGAGACTTTCAGAAAAGAGTATATCTGTTGATGTTTTTGCATATAAGATAATATCTATTAATTATTCATTCAACAGTTTCTGGTTTGATCGTGGTTAATGCACCTAGTCTATGAATTGCCATTACTTCTGCTGATTCAGAGTTGTCTATTTGTCTCGTATCAAAGGATATATTCGGTCTGGAGGAACAGATACCACCGCAATCATATGCATTTTAGAATTCATTGTCTTTTGTAATTTCTCAATTAATACAGAATACGATGGTGAGTGTTTTGTTTGATTTCAGTGAATATTCGTATGTGAGAAACATGAGTGACTTAAGCACTACATGTCACAGTTTAAATCATAAAGTCAATGATCTGCTGAAACACTTAGCTGGCAAAGACACAAAGTAGGGCCTTCCGAAATAATGAGTAGAGTTATTGTCTGGCCCTTAATCTTTGAATTTATCTAAGACTAGAAACATATCTCTTTACACAATTGCCGTATATAGGCTCCGGGGTTTAACAAGTCACATCTTTCACGATCTAATTTTAGACATCAAAGCTTTTTCATTATGATACCATTTCTTTAATGGATTGTTTATGATTTTACACTTTATGACGACATTTCACTCCGATATAGATAAGGGTTACAATACAAGTAAAGCTTATAAGGAAAGCAAAGAGGTGTTTAATTGCTACATTTATATGACACGGTGCACTCACTGATTTTCCTAGAGCTTTATCTAAAAAGAAGAAGTAGGGGTAAAACATTTTATAAAATCAGGTTTTTTAAAATAAACATATCAGGGAAAGAAAAGATAAGCCTTGAACTAATTTCGAGTTAGAATTTTAAAAGATATGTATACAATATATAACCAGCATATGTTTATATGATAAAGTTTACGAAATGATAAATATTAGTTTGAAATTGGACAACACTGCCAACCTGGTAATAGCATTGAAAAATATTAAAAGAAATCTCAAGGGAAAGCGACATTCACTAACGATACATTCTTTCATCCCGTTTCTAATTGAATATAATATAATATAACATAACGTTAACATAACGTTAACATTGCTTATGAAACATACTACATTGTCTTGTCCATCTAAATTGTGCATTGCTGATAAACATAGCACATTTTATGTTTCAACTAATTATCTTATGTCTGTACGTGCGAATGGTCAAAGTGCAACTCATCTAACATGCAAAGGTTATTTGAGTTATATAGTTGTGATTAGTCTAGAAATGTTAGAATAATACTTTAGTAAAAGTATTTTTAAACCATGTCCCTCATAACAAACTTGTAAATGAAATATTGCCATTGGAAATCCTGTGTGGGGTTTTCCTCAAATATTTAATGCAGGAACTTAAGTTTGTTCCTGGCAGAAAATGCCAGTTCAATATTAGTTTAGTGCTGTGTCATTTGCAGTGTGAGAATAAAAAAAGAATAACTAGGATGCGTTAATGAGCATTATGAAGTTCATATATAGCATCGAGAAAACTATTGAGATATTATAACAATGATTTAAATTACTTTTCTTAAATCTACAATTGAAACATCTCTATTTTAAATATATGCATAACATACATAAAATCTAACTTTGATTTGGTGCGTCTTTTTAATATCATAGACTTTTTCACTTTTACAAGATGTATTTTCATAGCATATATACACGACTTTATTAAATATAACAATACAAACTACAGTTTCTGTAACAAACGACGAGGTAATTATTCAAGTAATTATCTGTTTCTTTATTTAACCAGAAAAACAGAAGCACGGGAATAAATAAGTCAGAAGAGGATAAAAAATCACATCTTCAAACAATTTGATATATGCTTTTTTTGATTCCTGAAATAGGTTATTTGGAAAATGTTCATATTTAATCACTTAGAACTAGATCAACATTTTTCTTTCAAGAAACATTTTTTAGACTATCCAAATAATACGTTTTTATTGTTTCTATCAATACGAGTATTTGAAATACTTATTGAAAAAGTGTATATTGTAGACAAATCAATAACTAAGTGATTGCTGTTCTGTATTTATGGTGGCATATTTCTGCCACCAGATAAGCATATAACTACATGTAACTAGTAAATTAAAAGGTTAACTAGTTACGTAACTAGTTAACCGCTTAATTAACTAGTTAATTATGTGTTAAATAGTTACGTAACTTGTTAATCACTTAATATTAAGCTGGTAAAATAATAAAAGGATGGCAGTTGTAGGCACCAACATGCATTTATTTACCGTTATGATCTTTTATTTATTGAAAAAAATAACTAGTTATATTATGGTTATCTGGTATGCTTGTCAATGGAACGTTATTATAAAGTAAGGGCATTAAGTTAGCTATCATCTTTATTTTGTTCCCTTGACAACATTTCAAGTAATTCGGAAACTATATTCTGAATTTTTCTACAGAATTGATGAATCTAGGGGTGTTTTGTTCAAATGGTTATTTATAAACAATAACTTATTAAAAATTAGAATTATCAGCAAGAGAAATTTGTCACAGCAACTTCACTTGTTAATGGCTATTAACAATGTTCGAACGACAGAAGGTCCGACAAATCATATAAACATACGTTATGATAGTCATCAAAACTTAATAAACATAATATATATATCTCATATATGTAATATAAGACTAGCACAAGATATCATATACCAAGTATGTTGTATTTACTAGATGGATATTAAAAGTGTATTCATTAGGTAACTGAAAATGATTTCTTTTTCATTAAATTTGGCTAATACATACCAATATTTCAATTTGTTACATTTTTTGATAATGTAGGATAACTCTTTTAATATTTTAGAAAATTGCTATTTAAGTAAGTTAATAAACACATCCTTTCATTCCGAAACTAAAAAAAGGAGAACATTGACTTAAAATCAAACTGTGCAGGTTAATAATACTTTATAATATTTTCATTTCCTTTATGTAAATTTATATTTTGATGGAAATATTTTATATCAAAAATTGGCAAACATCGGAAATTATTACAAAAAAGATTAACAAACCATTTTCTAAAATGAATTAATCTTTGAATGCACTGTAGGATATTTTGCTCTCACTTGGGTAGTATGCAAGTAAAACATTTTATCAAACTTAACATATTGAGATTATGTTAATTATGTTTAGAAACCACACATACGAACGATCTAATAGGCCTGATGTGTCAATCAATTTGTAAAACAGAAATAAGATGGTGATAATATGACGTTAATAGGATAAAAAATTCTTGTTTGATATGAACTTAGATTCAAGTTAATACAGCCTAATCTAATTCTTTAATGAAAAGAAACGTTAATGTCTGTTATTTCATAACAATATTGTTTTCTAAGTTGTAAAAGTGATACCAGAAAATTAAATATATTGAAACATGATCAACACAGATAATGATTATTGTTTGTTTGTTTGTTTGTTTGGTTGTTACGCCATTTATAGCACATGTTTGACCATGCCGGTGTTTGGTTCATATAACTGGCTTTCCTGGATAACTAACTTCAAATTAACAAGTAATACACTAATTATCCCACATGATTACTGAATCAGCGATGAGAGACAAATGACCATTAGAAAAATTGTCATGGACAAATACCTCCTGGCTGAAAAATCTGTGTTTTCCCTGTTGAACTAAGCCAGACAAAACATTTATATTTGTAATTAAATGCCGGTGGATTCTCTATAAAAATTACTTAGTCTGGTTCTTTTTATCATATGTTGTTTATTTCAGAATAAAGGATATTTGAACTAGACAGAGCTCGAGTTTATAGAAATTTTCTTTTCAAGATTGTTAGTGTATGAATCACCAAGAACTATTTGTTTTAGAATACTTTAGGGTCCTTTCTGTTTTCTGGCTAGCATTATTTGTATTAAAAAATGGCATAACCGATAAATTAAGTGTATTAAAATCAAATGTTTACTTATCTAATACAGAATTTAGGATAAGAATTTCATTTATTGTACGACAATATTTTGAAGGAATACAAAATGATGAAAGAGAAATCAGTTAAAGTAACTCTACGACTGAAAATGTTCATGAGACACTGAAAAAAGTGCAACTGGCATTGGCTCAAGCCATTACCACTAATGTGTTTAGAATAAATGATACCAAAGGAATAGAAAATTATAACAACAATGGCACTATAATTGACATTATGTTCTTAAGACAAGGCAGCCCCTTTTTACTTTCCCAATATTAGAACTAGCAAGTAAGTGAGAAGCCAGTATTCCGCAAATATTTTCATCTGAATTCTTCATTTATAATTTCATTCATAATATCAGTCCGTGTTACAACCTTTAAAAGCGTTTAGAGAATATTTTAGCTAAAATGAGATAATAGACTAGTTTAAAATGTGTTGAAATGAGGTAATAATCATTTCAAATGCCCATTTTCAAACTCTTGATTTGATTTTGCGTACCGTATCTTATGCCAGAAGTTTTAGTTTGGGAATGAAAATATTTTTAAATATCATTTAAAGGACCACTATGCCCAAAAATGTTGTATGTTACATTTTATTTTCATTTCTCAAAAACTTTTAAATTATCATGTCCTTTTACAATTTCCAAAATATTACATTAAAGTTATACATGTATAGCAGAACCAGCTATTTCTTTATTTTCTGATTAGTGATAAATATAGTTATAGTGATGTAGCATTTTGTACGGAAATCAAAATACCAATTTGATTACATTGCTTTACCTTTGCTGCAAATTGTTTCACATTAAGCGCTATAAGAATCTAATATGTTTTAAATCCATTGTTAAAACATAGTGAAACACAACATGCTTGCTCATTCTTAAGAAGAAAGAAAAACTTCACTTAACATGCTTGAGAGTGTGAATATCTATTTAGAAACATTTCTCTTTACACATTTGCCATTTATAAGCCCCGTGGTTTAAAACGAAGCTTGTTATGCAAGAAATCAAAGCCTTTTCATTATTCCATTTCTCTATTGAGTTGTTTTTTTTTCTTTTTACATTTTATTGCGACATTTTACTCTGATATAAATAAGGGTTACAACACAAGAAAGCTTTTAAGGAAAACAATAAAATTGATGTTGCAATATTGGAAATGTATGAGGAAGTGTTTAATTGCTATTCTTTGAGATTGTAGGATGCACTCACAGATTTTCCCAAAGCTTTATCTAAAGGAAAGAAAGCTGGGATAAATTATTTTAAAATCAAAGTACCTGTTCTTCAGTAAACATATCAGTAGATAGAAAGGGTAATCTTTAGACTTTTACTGATCAGTGTTTTCAAGAGATATGTGTACAAGATACTAAATATAGTTGCAATAGATTTATATTGTCTTTGACATGGTTAATAAACCTTTGTTTTAAATCAATTCCAACTGGACAAAAGCATTGAAAGCCCGATGCTCATACAATGTTTGAGATTAAGGAAAATGTAAGTATATATATATTCTCTTTGTTGTGTTTAGTCTACGAATGTAATGAAGAATACCATAGTATATTTTTTCGCATGATGTTCTTCCTCATAATAAACGTGAATGTTATTTATTGACACATCTTTTTTTCTGCCAGATACAAATTAAGCGTGAACTATTCCCCAAATATCTAGTAAAAATAAACAGTTATGGAAAAGACTTAAACTGTGTCTCAAGTGCCAGCCAGAAATTGCATTGTGTAACAATAATAGAGATCATCTGGTAAATTGATCAATATGTTACTGTTTTAATAAGTAAAGCATGTATTTATTGGCATACATTTACATTGTATTAAAAAAACACAAAATGCTTATCAAAAATAATTGTTTTCAATGAAGTTTATTAAAAAGACTAATATGGCTTCATTATTTGGTTTTAGTGTCGTCAAGATGTCTATGAAGGCACAGTGCGGATATTTGAACTAAGATGGGAAATTCAATACATGTTTTATAAATATGATACATGACCTTCATTCTATATTTCATTGCTTGTTAAGCATATATTCTAATTTTGAATTGGTCCCTTTTTAATACGGTCATTTTTTCAATTTTACTAGATGGACTTTCTAATCATAAGATACAATACTGAAATAAGAGTACAACTACAATTTCTTTAGCAATCAACGTGGTATTTGTCTCTATGTTTATTATGTATATAAATAGAGGCCATCCCGGTCATAAATTAGCCAGAGAATGATAAAAAGTCTACAAGCAAAAATTAAAATATGCTCTTTTGATAACATTCTCGGAATATGATTTGATTTGGATACGAATTTCTAGAGCAGGTTCATGTTTTTTTTTATATTGACAGAAGTGTTGCAATTTCCTGATCCTAAGTTAATTTTATGGAAAGTAATAAAAACTGTTTTTTACATTAGCTAAGTTTCGATAAAGCCAATAACAAATATTTTGCCAACGCATCAAGCTGCATATCAACTATCTTGGTAAATGTAGTTTATGACACATTGTTAAAAATACCTAAATCTAATGACTTATGATATAGTAAGATCAGTAATTGAAACGAGGCGTTTTTAGAATGTATCATTATAACATTACAATTTTTAAACAGTATCATTATAAAATTACCATTTTTAAACATATCCTTTGAAACATTCCAAATATAGGTATATCTAACAAATATGGCTTCGAAATAGTTATTTAATATTATCTTTTTTTGTTTGTTTTGTTTTGTTTCGGGCGCCCTGTTAAGGGGTAACCCCATTTATTTTCCCCGTCATTGGCATGATAGGGGTCGAGGAGCATCCTCCTATCCGCCTTACAATAGTATTTAATATTAAGTTAATATTACCTTAATTTTCCTCAAATCGTAGATGATCATCATCTTATAATATAAAATGCCTCGTAACAATAATTAAATAATCTGCATTGGTTCGTTTTCTTTACCGTATGAAGGTATACATGTATATGGTCATGTAACTCGTTGTCAAAAGCAAGTTTTACTTCTAATGCGTTCACAGTACATAACGTACAAGAATAAGAAATAGGTATAAAATATATGTATAAATATAGTTAACTGAAATACATATTTAAGATATTTCAAAAATTTTCACGTAGAAATGGTTGACTTGAGCTTTATAAATATTGCAACAATATACAGAGCGGGTTGTTTTGGAACACGTCACTGCTTCTATTTAATATCCCTACTTTCAACACAATATAAATTTCAAATTTCCTCTTATGATAAGGCGTTAACAGGCAGAGTGCCATTTGTTTTACGAGCATTTTATATCCCTTTTCAGGTTTTTGGCTTAATGTAAAATGTATTAGAGAGTAAGCATACGAAACATTTGTCGCAAATGCTACTGTTCAAACAGAATCAGCCAAATGTTTCATTGTTTCACATCTTTTTATTATCATCTCTTGATTGAGCAAAAAATATTTTTCTAGTTCACTATACTGAAGCAAAAATAAGCTTCTTATCCATTTTCTAAGTATTCAAAGTAAATTCGGATATAATAAACAGCAACTTAATGTAGAAAAAAAATCCTTTGATATGATGAATATAAGTAGTATGAGGTTTTTCACTTCTAAGTGAGTTTATTTTATTTCACCGTCATACTTTATTTTCGTTCTTTTTAAAGCTTTGAAGAACTGAATAATTTACACGGTGAATAAAATAGTTTGAGAGAAATAGTTTTATGATTTTAAATTTCATCTTTTTAATATGTTATTCTCACTTAATTTATGGCTACTGATCAAATAAATGACACTGTTTATTTCATGCTTTTGAGTGAAATACTGATATTTTGTTCGTGTAAATTATATTTGATTATTTCACAGTGAAAATTATCAAAACTGAATTTCACAATTTTCAATGAAGAGAATATTTTTTGAAAAGGTGCCCTATGTGGTTCCTCACTTTTATTTTCGCTTACAATACCGACATTATTAGGCCTGTTTAGAGCAAAACAAAGTTAAAATTGATTAAAAGCCAAAAGTACAAACGTTTTCAAATGAATAAAACTAACTTTAATTTGTTCAATTTACCGATCACCAAACATCGTCTCTTTAACTTTTGGGTACACTCATAACATTCCATTACTTTGAAATTATTTAGAATAAGAGAAATAACGATTCATTACAATAACGATTCTATTTCTAAATATTCCTCCCTTAAATTGAACCTTCTCAGACAAAATCTATTACTTGGAGTTTATTATATTGTACCACTTGTTTTAAGTGTGTTGTTTATAAGAAAATTAAAGGTTCATTACAATAACGTTTTGTATATCAATAATATTTCTCCGTGTTTTACAACTTTTCAGATAAAATTCATAATTTGTTATATATTGTATTGTACCACTTGTTTGAGAGTGTTTTATGGCTCATTTAAAGCCTGTAACATATTATTTTATTACATGTATTATATCTGCGAGAGATATAACATGAACAATGCACAATGAAAGCAAACTGTAAAACTGGTTTTACTGTTCATCGTTCTAAAATGACTATTTGTAAAGTTAACATCTTTTAATACAGATATTCACTGATATCATCATACATTATGATTTAAAAGTTAAGAATTAATGAAATGTTTTTTTGTTTTGTTTTCTTTAAGAAGAAATAATTATGATATTACTAATTAACTGGTGAAAAATAATTATCATATAGCGTATTTACTATTTGAATTTCAATTGAAAATGATATCTCCTTAATTATTACATTTGACTAATATATACCAAATGTTTCCTTTGATAAGTTTGTCTTTAATAGTATAGGACGTATCATGTCTTATTATTTTTTTTTTTGAAAATTGTTACTGACGTAATTTAATTAACACATCCTTCATTACCGTGTATTAACCAAGTGTCAAAACCTTTGTTATAAAGTATGTACTATAGGGAATTTTGCTCAAAGAGACAGGATAAAGGATCATATTAACATAAGATATGGAATCATACGTTTCATATTGAGATCGCGTTGGAGGTAATACACATACGTATGATCTATTAGTCAATACAGTTATATTGCTATTACGTAACTTTACTTTGAAAATGTTTAGCTTTAATGTGAATTAATTTAATTTTATTTTTAAGAGATACATACGGTAAGATATTCCTTCACATTATTACTCACTCAATTGTAAAAACGTTAACAGAAAATGTTATACCAAAGTTAACTGAAATATGATGAACATATTTTGATGATTGTTGACTTGTTTGACTGTTTCGCCAATTTAACACAAGCCGGCTTACCTCAATACCTCTCACATTTTTTCCAATTTCTTCACAAGTATTTTAATAAGTGGTTAGAGACAAATTACCGTTATATCAATTGTCAAGCAGAAATTTCGCCTCCTCCTAGGTCACAGGATTACAATACTGAGCTAAGTGCACGAAGAAAAATTCATATGCATTTGTAATTACATTCGAAAAGTAGTTCCGATGGATTCTAAATGGATATTATTTTTATTTATACAAATTTCCTAGTGAAGAATACTATATTTATAGTGTATAAATAATTCAAAGCGAATCATTTATTTTATTGTAGTTTATAGCTCCTGTCTGTGTTTTGTTTTGTAGCAAAATGTATCATTATGTTTATTAAAGAATGGACTTAACCGGTACATTAAGTGTAGTAAA
This sequence comes from Ruditapes philippinarum, assembly GCF_026571515.1. NCBI lineage: Eukaryota > Metazoa > Mollusca > Bivalvia > Venerida > Veneridae > Ruditapes > Ruditapes philippinarum. The sequence goes on from NW_026861623.1 coordinate 200,540, forward strand.
AATTCGATGTTTTACTTAGAGAAACAATAAGAAATTGGTTTATTATCTTGCATTTAATTACCACAATCTTTTGATGGAATATAAGATATAACTAAATATTCTTTAAAGAAATCCAGTTATCTTTAATTGATCATCTAATAGAAAATGTAAGGCTTTAGTGAATGAGACAGTTATAAGAATAGTACAATAATAGGGATAGATATATCAACTTTATCACATTATAGGCCAAACGCTCAAATCTGACGTATTTTCTGTTATTAAATTAAAGACTCCTCTCTCTCATGATGTGGAAAAACATTTGATGTAATTTTTGAATATCTTATTCCAGAATAACATAAAATTTGGGATGGGATATAATTGTTACTAGGAAAACAGAAATAAGATCTGGCGTATTTCAATGGAAGACATTGTTTCATTATATGGGATGATAATAGCAAATGACAGACAGGTTATAGCAAGGTTGTTCTACTTTAATAATGTAAAATTACCATGGATATAGCAGCATGCATTTGACAAACATGAAATGACCATGCAAAGTAAGTAATCAAAGTAAATAATCAATGTAGTAAGTTTAGTGTAATATCTACAAGTTACATGTTGTACTTTTTAAGTGTTCTCCGTTTAAAATCAACTTTGTATTATACTTGTTCCGTTAATTTTTTTACATACGCTAAATCATTTTTATATCAATTTAATAACCACACGACTGCCAAGATAAAGATGATTATATATATACGAGGTATGATAAAAAAGTTCCCGGCCCGATATACTTCTAGCCACTACGCTATCAATCCTTGTACATGTATCGTAACTAAAGCTCTTTAAACATACATTGATCAGAAGTAAAGTTGTTTTAAACTTACATGTATCAGAGCTTAAAGCTCTTTCAACATATTTGCATCAGAACTCAAAGCTGTAATTAAATCCTGATAACGCATTTTTTGCCCTTTTCCATTAATCTGTACAATACCGGTATTTTGAAATAAAACAGCTTAAGACACATCACAATTGTCAGATATGTTTGCAATAAAATGGACAACTACATATATTTTAAAGATTAAAAAGAGAAAAGTTTGTAAAAACTGATATTCAGTATGTTCTATATTTATTTATTTTCAAACAAACAAAATAATAACTTTTGTCGTAAATCTAATAACATTTTGAGCTGTAACAAAGTATCAATTCCATTATAAATATTTCCTATAATTATTGATCCATTGACAACAACATGAACATATTAAATAAATACGAGTACGTTTGAAAGCTTTCTCCTCTGACGTATGTATGTTGGGAGATTTTAGTTACGATACATGTATGTTAGAACAGTTTTCAACTCCGGCACTTGGTCTAAATAGAGATTTTAGATCTGATTAATGACAGAGCTTACATAAGTATGGGAAGAGTTTTAAGTTACTATACATTTATATAAGTTTAAAGCGACTTAAAATTTTGTGAGCAGAACATTTAGTTTCGATACATTTATGTGAGAAAAGCTTTTAGCTCGGATACATGTACATTGTGGCTTATGATTATCTGTTTCTTAGAGATTTTAAACCCTTACATTTCCAAAACCAATAAAAAAATTTGGCAAAAAAAAAATATCGATTAATCAATTTCAAGGCATTGCTTAATGTCAACACTTGATTATCTAACAGTGATAAATCTAATTTTAACATCAACATAAATGTCACTTTAAACTAAACAATTACAACTTAAATGTAATTATATCATTACATGCCTAAATAAGAGACTTTATTTCAACGTTTATTTAAAGAGTTTATTTAGTAGATTGGCATTCTCACGCGACGTAATCGCATAATTGTCAGGAAATTTAGAATTTCAGAGATGCAATGTTTGTCAACTTCTTGTTATAAACCAGATTATGTTGTTAATTTATTTAACGATGCTCCGAGCTACATTTAATCCATGCAAGTGTTATTTTAAAATTCATTGTCTAAAGCGCATTAAATATATACATGTATATAATATATATTATATACGAAAAATGTTATGAATGGGACTGTTTTAAATAATAACTGAATATGTTTATTTCTTATAAGTATTGTAGTTACTCTTATTAAATTCAATGTATAATCTCATGTTTGGTACGAAATGTATTTCAGAACTCTGGATAAGTTCAAACTGTATTGCTGATTGATTAAAATATTATTTTATCTACATCGTTTATACGCTTAGAATAAAACGTTATTAATCACTGTGAATTTCAATTGAAGGCTTTTAACAAAATTAAATGCAAATATGTTATTTCAAGCGCATATTATTGGTAATCGTTTTCAAACCTGTGTGACACAGCTTTTACCTTAATTTTCAGGATTAAAATAATTTATTTCTAATGTGAGATGTAACAACTTTATTTTTACTTGAGATATGTTATTTAAGATTAAGGGTATCGACATGTTTCCGACTCCTAAGTTTACCAATCTGTACAAAACACTTAATTGTTTAGTAAGTATAAATAAGATATAAAAACATTCTATAGTAAAATATGTAAATATTTTGAGATAAATTTGTATTATTGAACAGGATTGTCTCTAAAACATATTTTAGGCTCAACTGATTATTAAAAGTAAAATATATACAATAAAAATTTACTGGTTACGTTTGTGATCGCGTTTTGTCTGTAAGTTACAGAAAAGAAAACGCAATGCCTAAATGTCTGGCAAAAAAAAAAACAACACAGAAACAAATTCATGTAAATGAATTATAATAACACATTAGATGCTTTCTTAGGCACTGTTTTGTGATAATATGATTAACTGCGCGGAAAGAAATTTCCTCTTTTATAATTTTTTTTTTCAAGCAAGGTGCACATTTAATTGACAATTTGTTCCATGTTACAGTAGATTGTAATGTCTAAGGAATTTCTCTTCCTTTTATTATCATTGAACATAAGCCATTCATCGCTTTCGATCGTTTTTTAGGTTTGATTGTTTGATACATTTCCAAAATATGACAACCTGTTTTAACCTATCTATAAGAAGGACCCATATAGTGATGTTATATAACTGTAAAATATACAATATGGCAATCAAGACGTTCATTTCAAATAGTTGCAAACATATCTATATTTCAGCAGTAGTCTAAATATACGACACATGGTTACTGTTTCTGTTATATACTTATCTATTCTCGTCAAAACATTCTATCAACATTGATAATTGATAAACGCTTTCTTACTTATTTTTTGCAACTGCTTTATTAGTTACTACGTAAACATATAAATTCATTAGAAATTCTTGTTTTTCACTCGTAGGACATTGTTAAACATGCTAGAATAATAGTCTAGACTTCTTCTGGCAGAAATATAAATCATAGTTTGACTGAGACACCGTAATAATTAAATGACTTATGTAAACTTTTGAGAAATGGAGAGCTACAACTGCTGTTTTAATTGATACACGCCTCTCAGTGTCTCAACGTCTCATAGAAAAATCTAAACATTCCCATAACATCACTTTGTTCATTGTTATTCATTGTTATTTGGTACTTTAACATATAAATCTATATCAGTGGCGCCACTGTAATAAATGCGATAATTGTATATAGAGATGTTGAAAATAATATGATGCCAGTGCATTGACATTTACAGAAATAAATGAAATTGTTTTGCAAACACAGACGGTGTTGACCGCATTTTCTTGTTTCACAGCAAATGTTCAATTAAATCTGAACACTAAGAATAATCATAGAAAATAAACTACAAGAAAATCACTGGGGCATAACAAATTAGGCAACATTTCGGCAACAAAAAAATAAAAAGAAACCTGCAAAAAATTCTTTGCAGAAAATGTTTGTATACGCAGAATATTTATATTATTGTAGGAATTATTCATCTAAGAATATCATAAGACAATACCAAGGTAATGACTCATCTATTTCGATATGAAAATATATGTAACTTTATTAAGAAGGTGAATATATCAACACAATAATAAGTTTTTAAATTGATGTATTAAAGATATGGCAAACTGACTTTCATAATTTTGTCCAACTAAATAAGTTCAAAAGTTCAATATGGTACACAAAGGTACAGGGTAATATAATATTACTGTAAACTATACAATATGGCAGTCAAGACGTATATATATATATATAGTTTGGCATGTATACTATATAAAGTATACTAGTACCATTCTGTATTTATTGCACTTTGCATCTCAAGTTTCGTAAAAATAATTATGCGTGTGTTTATTTAGTAATTGATAAACGATCTAATATTTATTTGATAGCAACTGCACAATTATTTACAACATATATGATCAAACGAAAACTCTGTGTCTTAATTTAAGATCGCAAGGCAGTGTCTGTTAGAACATTTATAGTGAACAAATATCGATAAATGTGTTCTTTGAGTAACTTGGCTATAAATATCTGTTCGCAGCTGGAGTCTATTTTACAATGCCAGAATTGGAACGAGGCGCTATGGAATATTTGTAATTACTTCAATGGTTATAGGAAACCTCTTTATGAATTATTGGCTTTAATACAAGTTGATGTTATTACAACTCTCATACATGTTAATATTATTATAACTAAAAATATTAGGAAGATACTGTCCTTAGTTTATTTTCTATTTGTTTGTGAAAGTGTTTTGATAGAACTGAACTTACAACTTGTTTTGGGCTGTCGTGTACCTTCAGGGTTTCAAAATAAATATTTAAACAGAAAAATATCAGTATTTTTACTATTTTTGTGCTATCGTGAAGTGGCAGGAAAACATTTTGTTTCGAATATTTTGGATAAAACATGGACATATAGTATATTTTAATGAGGTAAGACAATAACTTGATTTTACTACAAATACCGGTCTAAGTCATTTCAGTAAGGAAATTTAGAATCATACATAGATAAATTTTCTAATGTTTTGATATGTAAACACGTAGTTTTTTAATTCCATTAAATCTTATCAACGTAAAAAACATGATGCTGGTTTTGTTTGTTTGTTTGTTTTGTTGTTTTTTTCTCTCTCTTTTTTTGTAGAAAATGAGAATGTGCATTCAAATTAAATAAGATTATTTGAACTCTATTATACTTTATACAACTTGATTAAATAATTTTCATGCCATTCTACCTCGATATATATTTTAATTATTATAACATCACTCCTTTCAGTTATTAAACATTATTTATCTTTGTTTTTATTATATCTTTATTTTCTGTCTTAGTTTTTTCTTCTTTTTTTCAGTTAATTATTATTATTATAACTCTAAAAATTATTATTCGGGTAAGAAAACGTTTTATCTAACTATCGTAAGGTCGGTGTATCTATTCGGGCTCTCGTTTATGATAGAAATAATTCGCAAAGGGACACCTTCTTCCCAAATCGCAATATTTGACCTTAACATTGCCGGTGTCAGCAAAAAATCACCAGTAAAACACGCACACGAATAAGCACGCACACAGACTATTAATGAATGTAATTTTCTTAGTTATTATTTAATTCATAACTTTCTTTTTTAAGTTAATATTCTGTTTTATGTACCTTTTCATCTTTGATTTATGTATATATGAAAATGGTTTAAACTCTTTATGTAATTCCCGAAACCTATATCATTCACAGACATCTTACATTATCGATCAAGCTACCGTAGACGATTCAACGGAGTAACTACGAACAAATCTTACTTTAACATACTGTAAAATTCACGTGAAACAAGACAATATCACGAAAGAGGCAATTATACTTTCTTATGTATAAGTAATAGCCCTGTTTTCAATGCTTATAAAAAGTTTTTCTCACGCATTCTATTCACCTAAAAAGCTTGCTGGAAATTAAGGAGTGGTGTTTTACATAGTTATTTTAATTATCTGTGAACAAAAAATAATACATTTTCAAAATAGGGAAGATAATTTAATTAATGTAAAAACAGTTATAATAAAAGAAATCTTAAGTCTATTTTAGTTAATTAATTTTCTTTTAACCTTTACGATGTATTGCAAGGAATGAGTAATTGATCTTTATAACAAACGCTATTTGTTGGATTTATTGTCTGTTAATTTGCTTTGCAATGAGCTTTAGAGTTTTGTTTGAAACATGTATTCAGTATGTTTTGACCGCCTATTGCATTGTTCATTGCTCACTGAACTTAAATTAAAAAGACTCACTGCGAAGATTGGCGTAAAAGTCGTAGCTGAGACCCAGTGGCTGCTATATCTGAGACTCAAAAGAAATATTATCGTAATGTGTTTCAAACAACTCTGCACTTTTTTCTATTTCAGCTATTGAGCCTGAAACAAAAGTTCTCTCAAAAAGTTGCATCTGGACTTTAATAAATAATGGTTTTAAAAGAAATGCATTGGCGTGACAAGTTGATTGACACCAGTATTGAACATTGTCTGTTAAATTTTGAAAATTTTACTTAATTTGTCATTTTGATTGGCTTTAAGCATGAGAAATATAGAAATAGTTCATTTAAATGAAATAGGTTACAAGTATCTGAAATTAAGCACAAATTTGAAGATAATTTAATGTTATGTTCAGCTTTGTGCACAATTGTATATAGGTAATCAATGACTGTTGTCTTTGACCTATGAATTATCTTTACATACACTTCATCATTACATGCACATGATGATAATTACATTTTAAAATAGAATTTGGAAATGCAATAGATGTAAAATAATTTAAATCTCATCTGAGAAAAAAGATTACATTTTACAATTAGTTACAAAACAAATAAACATTAATTCACTACTAGAACAATATACGAACACTTAGTTAACAAAATATACACAGCAGTCTTCTAGCGAAATAATTGAAATAGTATTAAAATTTTTCCAACCTAATTTGTAATTCAAAGCGTTTATTTGAAACTACTTTATGATTGTATGCAACATCGTATGTGTACTGTGAAATATACGATTTATTATACGCTTTTGAAAAATGTTCATTGGTTTTATCTTGTAGATCTGTTACAAGAGCAAATCAATTATTGTAATGTCTACTCTTCAGCGAGATTGAAGTGGAGATTTAGAGACTTGTTTCGTTTAATGATAGGGGTAACGTCGAATTTGTTTGCAATATCTTTCTGTGAGTAACTTGGCTCCAATTATTTACTCGCTCCAGGAGGTTTCTGCACAATGCCAAAATTTTGATTGAAAATCTATTGAAAAGTACTATCTGCATTAATATTTTGGATTAGGATACGAGAGAGATTTATAATACAAGTAATGAAGAAAATTTGGAACAAAATTCATCTATTTTAATACTCTGTTTACTACACATTTAGCAAACACTATCTACTAATCGACCTTATTGGAGGAAGGTGAATTTTAAATAAGTTATATTTTCTCCATTTTCTAACGGCGCGAAACACTATTTCTCCTAAAAGTGTTTTTAACTTGAAAGTATGGTTCTCTCAAATCTATTTTGTTCTGTCATAAGTACGTCTACATCTATGAAAACATAAACAACAGTTTGCAACAAAATAAATACAGTTTTGAATATAAATGTCTATAACAACCAGTAAGTTCGCTGTTTGTCTTTAAATTACGTAATCATACATTTATACAGAATATGTTATTGTATGTCTTGAAAAGAACAGAATTATCTTGAAAGAAGCGCCATGTTGCTATGTCTAGCCACCAACAATAAGAACTGGGGAGGTGAAATGTAAATGTACAAGTACTTGAAGTCAGAAACTGTCTGTCTTGATTATATAAATTCTACGGAATCTTCTAAGACACGAGGCTATTTGTGCAATTGAAACAAAATTGAATTGATTTCTGCAAATAGTTTTGAAACCAAAATATATTGTGTTAACAGGAATCAGGTTGTCAAGGAGATGAGCTGTTTGCTGCGCTACCGAGGGCGACACTTTAATTGTATCTTACGCATTTTTGTTTTTTTGTATTGTTTTTAGTTCTGAACTTGTCTTACCCATTTCAAATTGTCTTTGTTATATGAGCAAAGTAAATCATTTTTCCTTAAAATGTGCTAATACCAAATGTACATTTCTATCTAGAACTTAAAGACATTCAAATTTCGCCTTGACATAGATACTGAAAAAGGATTTGGAAGTGTCTAAACTCAGACTTGCTAGGACAATATTAATATTACTCTAGAAAGGGTTGTTCGATGGAAATAGTGTAAAGTTGTATACACATGGGAAACATGGTGTCGAAATAGTCTGAAGCATTCGTCAATAGGTCAATGAAAAGTAGGAAACGATAACAAAGTCTTTTGCGGTGAAAATTTCTTTCTATTGTCGGCAAAATGAAATAAGATGTAAATACATCTTCCTAGGTTAACAAGTTACATACATTGTAATTCACATTGTTTCTTATCCTGTTCAAACAAAACCTTTTGCAACCATTTTGCGACCGAAGGCCGTTCTAAAATCAGTTTGACTTCCCGTAAAATGTACACGGAAGAACTGAATACATGTACTCGTATAAGAAGAGTTTACATTACAAATCTCGAATAAATATTTCAACTGATTTATTGCTTGTAACTTCAAACTTGATAAAGGACGATGTATGTCCTTCATCATTTGTAAAAGCTTAAACTTATCTTTCGTGAGTTATTAGTAGGACAGTTTCTAAAATAGTATTCAATAACTTTAATGCAGTGCGCTCATATATTTCAATTTTAGTGTTAAGCACTCTACAAAGATAAATGATATTTAACAATGTCATTTATATCCAAGCAAAGTACAAAATGCGTCTCCTAAGCAACGTCGGTCTTGGTTTTATAAAATTATCAAACTGAAGGTTTCAGTATCGATATGGGCTTTGCTTTGACAGGACCGAAATCAATATATCTGTCTCCAGTACAAGTTTCATCGTTTATAAAATGTTGTAACATTATAAACAGTCAAACTACATCTTTTTTAAGGAAATATCGACGATAGCTCTCTCTCTCTCTCTCTCTCTCTCTCTCTCTCTCTCAAAATAGTTTGCTTTGCACGCTTAAAGAAAAAATTGTGGTACAGAAAATCATAAGACATAAAAACAAGAAAGGTACATCCTTTAATAACTACAAAGCATGTACATGATGGTCGCGTTCAATTGATTGTTCATTTGTTTTTATTTACTAATTACATTTATTCTTTTTTATGTATTAAATTTGAATCTCTAATTTTTCCTTACCACTTGAAAGCAATTACTAATACAATAAGAACAGGATAAACTGTGCTTGCATTGACAATAAGTGAAAAAGAACACTGGACAAAAAGTTATCTAGAACTGCAACAACGTATAAATTATAAACAGGCTCCAAGCATCTCAAGAATCATAAAAAGGAAAATAGCAGCATCCCTAGTTATGATATAAAGAGGTTATTTATTCAATTGTGTTTTTACTAATTAAAGTTATTATTTGCTGTAACTCACCGTGTTTAATGTTGTATGTAGGTTTTATTTAGTAAAGTAGCACTGCATTTAATTACAGATCAAAATATTTTTAATATTAAAGTTGTCATCAATTAATCAATTGTACAATTTCATTCAAACTCTTCACAACAGTTTACCTCAATCATTAAAATACCAATATGCACTATTGCTTTTCAAAGACGATGCATTTGTTTATTATACAAATATTCATATTTATTTTTAAAAAAAGATCACAATAATGTTGCAAACACGATTTATATAAATTGCTCAAGTAAAGGTCAGTATTTAAGAGTACTGGTAAATTGTCTAGTTTTATTGACATGTCGGTTAAATATACTATTGGTAATACAAGTTGCTGACGGAAATAGAGCCTGAATGAGATAAATATGAACCGAGGCGCTAGCTAGCTTGATCTATTAAAAAGGCCCTATTTTCCTAATATCTCGTCAGCAACTTGTATAACGAATTCATAATAATGCAAATTCTTATTGACCTCAATAACTTCATACTAAAGGAAGCGCTAGGAAAAGGCACATGAAAATCAGATATGAACATTGTAAGTCTTTCTAAAACTGATCTCGCTAAAACGGTATACAATTATGCCCCAGTCACATATTCACGGATAATGCCACGGAAGAGCTACGGTCTAATCGTTCACGGATTACTACGGAGATGTGAAATTCCGTAGTCCGCTACGGTTCCAGTACGGACACACAACAGTCCGATGGATTAACCACCAAAAGCCCCCGGAGAGACACGGATTGTTACGGACCGACACGGTTTGATACGGAGCGACACAAATCAGGACGGACGCACTACGGATACATTACGGTCTGCTACGGTATAAGCACAGGTTAGTACGAATAAGTACGGTCTGATACGGAGAAGAACGAATTGACACAGAGAAGAACGAATTGCCACGGATCTAAAAGGACCTATTATATACGTCCACAACCTCATGCATGCTCATTTTCAAAATGTCTCACAAGAAAAGAACACATAGAACACGAATTGCAGGGTTCAATGATTTTGGCGGAGAGGATCCGGCCTCATCGCGTCCAATCCCCGAGACATATCAGGTCCGATCAAAGTGAATTTCTTGAAGGACGCCGGATCCTCAACAAGTTCGGCCATGAGAGCCTCATACTAAACATGAAGGGGTATTCGTGCCCATCTCGTCTGTCTTCTCTTATCTGATTAAATATGGCCTAGTAATCATTAATGAAAAATGTCGATCAATACTGCTTCTCTTTTAATTTTAAAATTTACTGTTCATTTTACAATTACATTTATGATCGTGAATGTTTATGTTTTAAAAATATGTAAAAAGCTTGTTAATTTATCTTATTATCACTCAAGGGCCAGCGTCCGAGGCTTATGAGACACTTCAATTTATTTACATATTTCCTCCAATTTCACGATCCAATGTTTGTAAAATATGTAACATTAAATGTTATTCTATTACTTATGAATTGTAGTACGATATTAATATATTTTACCTCTATGCATGTCATCAAGCAGCTTGACCACTTCCTCCGCATTCTGAGCGATTTCAATATAAAATTGCAGCCAGTAAATGGCAAAAATATCATTTATTGAATGTTCCTGCAAATATGTCTGTTTTTAACAAGAAAGTAGTATTTATACCCTTGAAAAAGTACGTGATACTTAATTTATCCGTACTAAACAGTAGTGGACCGTACCATTCCGTACCGTTTCGTGTTGCAACGCAATAAACCGTATAAGACCGTGCTAATCCCTAGCTGCCTCTCCGTAGTACAACGTATTACGATCTTGGCTTTCCGTGACAATGCCGTATTAATCCGTATTAAAACCGCAGCGTATTCGTAGGGTAACCGTACAAATACGTAGTTCTCCGTACCAAACCGTGGAAATCCTTGACTAGTTGGTGGACTACGAATCAGTACGGACTAGTACGGTTTTCGTACGGACCAATACGTATCAGTACGGTTTAATACGGACTAGCAGGGATACGCTACGGTTGATTTTTCCGTAGCAAATTTTTGTGCATGTTCAAAAATTGTCAAGGATCGCTACGGATATACAAGGACTACTTCGATTGATTACGGTTACAATACGGAGAGCTACTGACCAGTACGGGTAGCTACGGACGATGCCGGAATTAATCCGTGGCTCTTCCGTGGGCGTATTCCGTGAATATGTGACCGGGGTATAAAGGAATTGAAAGGAAAATTGTTTCTTTCGAGTGAAAATTGTCTATATCTCACTATTAAAATTGGCTATATCTCACTATTAAAATGGACTATATCTCACTATAAAAATGAGCTGTATCTCACTGTTAAAATAGGCTATATCTCACCATTGAAATGGGCTATTTATCACTATTAAAATGGGTGTATATCTTATTATAAAACTTGGCTGTATCTCACTATTAAAATGGGCTGTATCTCACTGTTAAAATGGATTAATCTCACAATTAAAATGGGCTATATATCACTATTAAAATTTACTATATCTCACTATTAAAATGTGCTATATCTCACTATTAAAATGGGCTATATCTCACTTTTAAAATGGGCTATATCTCACTTTAAAATGTCATATATCTCACTTTTAAAATTGGCAATATCTCACTACTAAAATGGGCAATATCTCACTATTGAAATAGGAATATCCTCACATTTTCACACGTGCTACGTGCTCATGAAAATATTCAAATCAATATTTACTATAACAAACAAATATCCTCTATATAGTAAAGATACATATGAGATAAGGATAATATTAAATAAACTAGAAGATACATTTTATAATCTCAATTCCTGTCATATTGTCGCAATTATTTTTCCAAGATCGAAAACAATTATTTATTTGGAGTTGAAAATCAATACGTATGTGAAAAACAATGGCATTTGTCTGAAATTATTTGAATTTATTGCTATGGTTCTTTTATTATTGTTATTTGTAGAAAAGAATTGAAATAAACCTGAATAAAAACAATTTAACTCTATATATGGTAAATTTGGTCCACGCATATAAACTCTTGAGTTCTCAAACCTAATTTAGTTCATGAAATATCTTCTCTTATCACACACATTTTATCAAGTTGGCATTTAGAATGTATTCTAATAAAATAATCAGATGTTAAATGAAAGAAATTTATTGCTCTGGTTTTTATGCCAATGTTATTTCTAGAAAATAATTAAAGGTAAGCTGAATAAAATGTTCTTAATCTCTATTTATTGAAACTTCAGTACATACACAACTCCGAAACATCAAATGTAATTTGAAACAAAAATATTTCCTTGACAATGTTTTAAGCGTTACGTTAAGATAGCACCTCAAGGATGAAATAATCGGAGGTTAACCAATACCGCAGTTTTAAAACATGACATCAGCGTTTGATACTGTTGAATTTCGAACACAAATGCAATTAAACAGTAATATCATCGTATATGAAACCAGGAAGGAAAAAAAGTTATATGCATCAGTAAATTCATCTTAACTTTTCCGTCCCTGATTGTCCACAATCGACAATTTCCCAGACAAGAAAACAATTCTTCTTGTGAAAATGATGAAACCGTATGAATGCGAAAGAAATGACGTCAATCAAGAAGGAAATATATGGCTCTGTTATTACGTGTCAATGTTATTTTTTGAAACCAACTGTAGGTTGCTTAAATAAATGGTTGTAACATAATGACATGAACGTTTCCCACGTTTTTGACCATTTCTACGTTTTTTACGTAAACAAGTACTTCGAAATATACGCTAGTATTGTATTTATTTTTCTATGTAACATATTGGTATTTTTTTCTCTTATTCTTCTCTGATAATGTGAAAAAAAGAAAACCAACATTTATTTATTGTTTTTTGTTGTTTCACTTTATACCCTAGGCGGGATGCGTGTCTTGATATAATAAAAAAAGTTATATTTTCACATGTAAGGAGGCGTTTAGCTTTAAACTACGAACATCGAGTCTTTCTAGTAATATATTTATCTAATAATGGGACTGTATGTAGTTTGATAACACTTTTAAGCCATTTTACAAAACGAAATAGTTGAATTTAAGAAAAGAATTAAATTAAATATGTTGTAAACGTCATTGCAGAAAACATTAGTTCAAATTATTTATTTTAAAGTAGAAAGCAGACCTTTGAGAACAAATAAGACAGACAACAATACTTCATTAAATAGATTTGCTTTATAATTTTTTGTTTATATCAAAGAGTTTATTAATTTACACCACTAAATAAACAGACAAATTTTGCCCCCTCCCAATCTCTTTTTGTAGAAAATGGGATTATATTTTTAAACTGTCGGATTATCTGTCTGATGACATGTCTTCATTTGCACATAACAACTGGGTTACCACACAATCCGGACTCTTATTTTCAAAATTACATGTATATCTTTTCCTTTATGGGGTAAAAGAAGGTAGTATGTTAAAAGGTCACAGTGTTCTTGAAGATGAATTCGTTAACGCAGAATTATTGATATACCATGGGCCTGTAAAATTCAAAGCATTTATTGCTCTTAAAACTTGATTTTTATTCTCTTCTGCTTGTAAGAACAACGTTCAGGGTTACTATGTTCTTGGAGGTTTATCATTATCATCGAAACGAAACGACAAAAATATTTCGTTTAAAATTATGTGATTTAAATTTGATTAACATTTTGAGAAATGATAGAAAATTAAGAAGTGTGTCAACTTATATCCAAAAACTGATGACAGCTTGCTATGCAGTTATTATGAATTAATGGACTAATAACTTTATCTATATTGAGCACTAAACACCTCTATTTTTCAGTATTATCATTTTATTGTTCTTGTAACAGTAGACATTAATGATGTTAGTATTAGGTAGAAAAGAAATACAGAATAAAAATTACCCATAATTATTGTATACTTATATATCTCAGTCATTTTTAAAGAAATACATATCGAAATGAAGAACATTTGTCTATACTTTGATTTATGTTTTTTTCATGGAAGAACGATTGAAAGCAAACATCATCTGATCAATAGTTATGTTCTAATGAAAAAATCCTTTTCATATATAAGCACTAGAAAGATAAATCCAGATAGATAGATAGTAATTTCCTGAAAGTATTCCATTGATCGGCCATTTATTATCAAGCCAAAGTCATATTTCACTTGGTAATGATAGATATTTTATGCATTGTATAAATGCCAAACAAAGGTATACAAAACGTGAACTGTAGCGCTTCTGAGGGTGATGAAGTATTTTGTTAGGTTCTAGCATGAGTGTTAATCAAACGAAATGTAATATAATATAAGTGATACCAAGGATTTATAACAATATTATTATATGCTTTTGAAGAAAAATGTTTGTAGACAAGAAAATAAAATTCATTTCTTGTCTTATCTGAAAAGCCCATTTAACGTTCATTGTAATATAATAGAAGAACTAAATTTGCGTCAAAAGCATATTTCCTAGTTTTTATGTAGCTTTATTATGATGTAAGCAGCTCTAGAACTTTCTGAAAAGGATCAAAGCTGTTCAGAATACAACATCTTAGTTAACGAATTAAATAGATACATGACTGTAGGTTTATACAGTTAAATAAAGTTGAATAAAATTATGCGACGAGCAAAATATCATCTTATTGAACGAGTTCAATAAATAAAGTTATGAACCTACACGAATATGATATTCCATTTCTCACGTACCTACAACTATTTTTCAGTTAAAATAATTATTTGTTCATTGTTGTGCCTATATTGTAACGCTAACATTTATTGTGCTTAACCCTAGACGTCATGTCTAAATGTATACACGCCCATTCCATTTTTTATCAAATTATAATTATATCTGTCTGACTTAAAACACGTTGCATTATATTTCAGAATAATAAGATGATATAAATGTGAGGACTTGAAGTATGTGTTGAAGATTATGGTAGACTACAATAACTGCTATTTTCATTTTCAGAACAAAGATTTAAAAGGAAAGCAGGCATATTAAATAAAATATACAAATATACCGTTGATGACAATATATATTTGACTAATATTTACTTACAAATGTAATGTGGTTATTTTTCTAGTGTAGTTTGTCCTTTTTAAATTAGGCGTATGCATGTAAAAAGAATTGTATTTTGTTTGCAAGTTATATAAGATGCCTATAACTTTCTACAATATAAAATAAATAATCAAATAAGTGGAGGAATTCAAAGATCTCGTATAATAATTTTATCAATGTTGCCACTACTTTTGAACACCCCAGGCACAAAAGGTTAGGACAATATTTCTCTAAAAATAGTTGTCCCAGTATCTTTTTTACCTAATAAGAAGACATTCAAAATGGAAATAGTTCAAAAGCATACACATGGGAAATATTGTGCAAAAATAGACTGAGACTGTCATCAATAAGTCAAATGGAAAATATGGAAATGTAACATAGCACTATGACGTGAATTGTTCGTTTTCTTTTTCTTTTTATTAAATCAACGTAAGTAAGGAATAAAGCTATCTGTCATTGTTATCAAATTATATGGACTCCCTCAGTGAGGTTTTTTACCTGTTCAAACATTGGATCTTCTGTTACTCAGCTTAAAGATTTTTCTTTTTAGCAAACTCGTTGGCTTAAATTGATTAGATAAATAATTGAAACTGGTCATTTATGATAAAATACACATTTGTTTCACTTATACAAGATTCATACTTTTTAAGTTTCATCAACATATTTTGAAAATCTCATATCTAGTATAACATACTATTACTTGTTTTTCCCATCGATTAAAGCCAATTTATTCCACGGATTTTGGCAATATCATATTGCTATCAATAATTGAGGTAATATTTGTAAATGTTTATCCAAATGCTTTAATTCAAAATAATCATCCCTGATGTAAATTCTAAACTTAAAATCATTTTTGTTTTCTTCTTTTTCCTATAAAGTATATTTGGAGCCTTAGGCCCAAGGGTAAGTCCCCTTAGGATGTGAGAGGTCTGGAGTTTGAGTTCTGGTCGAGGCAACTGATTTTTTTTAGTTGCTTTTTTTCAGATATGGATATGCAAAGATGAAGATTTATATCAAAACATTAATATATTGTTAAACATAATATCATATGAATGTTCAACATGAATATTATTAAACAATGTCGTTGTTTTCTCTCATCAAAATACAGAAGGCGTCTTTCGACCATCGTTACTAAGTCTTGGCTATCTGGTATCTGGACATGACCGAATGTATATCTCCAAATCAATATATAGGTCTCCAGTACAAGTTACAGCGTTCATTATGCTGTAACATTGTGAACAAACCAGATATCTCTTTTCAAGGAAATATCGGTGATTCCTTGTTCTAAGTCTTATTATATCTGGCTCTTGTTTCTTGTAAGTCTGCTGGTTGGTTTCAGTTTTTTCTTTATAGGGACATTGCAGATATTGTGGCATCGTTTTTATTTGGCAAATAGCCACTATTTGCTTATTCACATATAAATAATATTTACATAACAGATAAATAAATGTGTAAAATAACAGTTTGTCAATTTAAATAATAAAAGTGTTCCAATAACATTAGGAGATACAGAAAATAAGTAACATTTAGCATTTTTCCAAACTGAGTTGTAACATCTTGGGATTAAAAAGCTCAATGAATTTAAAATTGAATATTAAAATCGGGATTTGTGAAAATTTACTGAATGAAATTGCTATATTTAGGAAAAGCTATCAGAACAAGAATCTATATATTTAAAGTCAAAAATATAAGTCTGTGTATGTGTGGAACATGTTGTGGATTTATTTTGTTGTCCAGATATTGCAGGAGGCATATGGTGATTGTGAACGTGATAAAGACTTTATTATTAATCTTTATTATTAATACATAGAAATGGAGTGTAATTTGTACCAATATATGCATATTCTGGTTAGTTGTTCATATATTTATTTAATGTAATGTTTTAATAGTTTGTGTTTTTGTATGAAAATCTTTGTGTTTTTTCATAAAGGATATACTAATGATATTGGGAAAGTTGTATGGTTATCTGTATAACATACAATGATAAAATGGTATTATAGAAAAGTTTTGATAGTTTGCTGACATTATTTGTGTTCAAATTTCAATTCAAATTTTTAAACCACTCCTAAGCAACCCCTTTTAAGCAATACATTTTGTATGAACTGGGCAAACTTTAGCAAGAAGCGAAAATAACACCGCGGAACAATATCAGAAACAGCAGTAATATATTGATTTTGTAACCCGGCTCCAAACTGCTCTAGAGAAATAAAAGGAAAGAAACATAAATTGGTAGTTTCCAAATAAAAATAATATTTTATTAAATGAATCCTAGTGTGTTTGAATCTTTTTTATAATTTTATTTCCTTGTACATACCCTGCCTGTTAAAGTTGCATCAATGATATGTTAATAACATAGTAAACTATCTTAATATATTAACTTCTTTAAAGAAAAAGCAGTGGCACTGTATCTCAAAGACGCCGCCAAATCATGTGAACAGTCACAGGTAATGTACAAAATCTGAATAGAAAATCGTTCTCTATTACAGTTGAATAGCCGAAGCACTAATAAATTTGTTCTCCATGTTCTTGTTATGTGTCTGAAAGATTTGAAATGGTTGTCTGTTGCGACAAAATAAATTTGAAAACAAGAAAATTTGAAATGATTGGTAAACTTAAAATGAATTCAAGACAATATGTGCCGAGAACGTGTCCATTTAAATATAAGTGCGAATTGCATATTGTTCGTTCGAATGAATTTGAGGACGAACTGTCTCTTATTTTACAAATAGCAAAAATATATCTGTAATATCAACTAATAGTTATGAATAAATTGATATATATATATATAATCAATTCGTAGTCACGGTTTGTTTCCTATTTATAAAAGGATTAAACTACATGATTAAACTAAAGATTGCATATTCGCCTAGAATCTAGGTATAGGACCACTTAATGTATTAAAAAATCAAGGTGAAAGAGAACAATCGTCAGTCACAGAATCCTTCAAAATAACCTATTGCAAATATTTGTGATACATTTTAAAATAAACGTACTTTTTTCAATCAGTTAATCTGTTTTATAACTTAAATGTTAATTATTTTCATGAATTACATGTCGAACACGTTTTGCCTGTTTTGCAAAAAATATTTCCGCTGTGTCCGTATCGCCAATAAAATCTCCGTTGCGTATTTTAATGATACCTCTTGTTCCCTGCCCGAATTTGGTTCCCGTCATTAGACTAGAACGATCGACTATAGACTGGCTCATTGGCACGTTATTTATTAGGTAGATAAAATTAGATAATTATAAAAAGAATATGATATTCAAACATGGCACTATCACTTCAGTTAAACGTTTATTTTAATCCCTTAAAGCTCTGTGACATGTTGTACATCAGAAAAGCTATTTTTATTAGAAAATTTAAAAACAATGTGATTTTGTTAAATCAAGAAAAAAATGCACAAAATCAAGTCTAAAATTTCCCCCATTGCTATATGAACAAATGCATATATACTAGACGGCGCGTGCAAATATACTAGACGGCGCGTGCACGCGCCGTCTAGTAATTGTAGATAAACTAAAAAAGAGACTTATAATAAATTGAAAAAAGACGGTTAGGGCCTTGATGATATATGAGGAACACTTCCATTTTCAATCAACGCAAGCAATATTATGCTATAATGATTATATTGTTACAAATAGATCATAAATGTCAAATGCAACAAGCATCTTGTGAAGAAAAACTCCACGAAATTACTCTACAATATTAAGGATAAATATTCAAGAAACAAATAATGCGATTAAGCGTGAACTCTTTCAAGTGCTAATGTGTTATTTGTATAAAAAACCAATCATGTTGGGATAATTTGATTTTAAAATTGTCTGTGATTATGTCACATAACAGCATGATTCGCCATTTTAAAATCGACAGAAATAGTAGTTGTTTACTTTTGATAAATAAAAAAATTGAGAGAAAAAATGTGTGATGAAAGGTTAATGTCTGTCACAAGTGATAAAGGGATTGAACAGTTAAAATTTTTGATAACCTAGCTGTGCAGTCTTACAGTTTAATCTAATATCTTGCATTATTGTAAAGATGGTGAAGTAGCCTAGGAATTAAAGGGCATGTCCTCTACTTATTAAACTATGGATTTTTGGTTGGAAACCTGTTTCTTTTGTATGGAACCAATGTTGGTTAATTCCAGCAAGTGAACTTGACATATTTAATTACAAAGGTGTTGATATCATTACAGCAATTCTATTCACTTAAAACAGTGTAACTGTTACCATAAAACAAAATGCTTCATCAAAGCAATTTTAGTTACTTGTGTTAACCTATTGCCATGAATTAGAGAACAAGATCATGAAAACAGATTTGAGCCAGCAGGAAATGTAATCAGTTGAACCACACGTAATATAATGTTCATTGTACTGGTACTCAAACGCTGATAAAATAACGTTTGCACTGAGCAATTATATATATTCATTAGTACAGTGGTATTATTTCACAAATTGTTCGTGCTTTGACTTCATTTCTGAGACACATTAAACCTCAACATAATTAAATATTGAATAGCTTTCACATTTCTAGATAACACTTGTGTAGAGGATAAAATATTTCTGGTTTTCCATATACATAGTTATGAAGTTAAAACAGTACATATTCATATATGTCATCTCTTGCATATACAATAAATAAGTAGATGCACATCAATTGATAATTATCACTCGGATGTTTGTGATTTTCAGAAAAAACATGAATTGAAAGAATTCCATAAAAAAACAATATTTCATCTTGTCTTAGAAGTTCTTCCCCATTACAACAAATATGTAATAAGCCCGTTTTTTAATTCATTATTAATCTTTATACCAAACTATGTAGAAGTTGACTTAATAGAAGAATACTTGGTTAGCAATTACACACAGAACTTGAAAAAAAATATTTAAAAAAAAAACACACTAACTTAGTAAAGGAAACTTTGAAATAAAAAAGATAAGGAATATTATAAAAATAAATTCCTCCGTTATGTCTTTGAGAAAAATTTTGTCTGATGAAATAAATCAAATGGAAAATAATACGGAAACTTAACAAATGACTCCACTCACTAATGTATTGGATACAGCAAATTACGAACTCTAGAGTAATAACAAAACAGTGATAGGAATTAATATGAGAACACCAAAGGAACTAATAAACTAGAACGTAGTTCATTACAACTATCCCGTTACTGATACTATATTATACCTGAACACTTTTCCGAGATGTGAAAACTATTATTTTCGTGATTATGAATTTAATATTCATTTAGACATTGTAAATTATTAAAAAGACAATCAAGTAAGATGGCGAAGAATGTTCGTGTGAAATTTTTAAGTGTTTTCTCATTAAGGATAATCAGTTTTTTAAACAACCAAACTAAGAGCAATGGTCCAAAAAAGTATTAAACATAAATAAAAAAAGGTAATTTAAGACAGAATGCCACATTTCTTCAAATGTGTATACTTTTATCAGATGATTTAAGTTGACAACATATCGATTTTTGTGAACTGATGTTTCTGTCGTTTGTTGAACTAGTGGTGTGTGTTTGCGTTTGTTTACCCTCGCCACCAGAAGGAAACCATATGGGCGAGCATAAACTTTTGAACTAGTGGCTGAGAAGTATCTAATAGTCTAATTTAGTCTAACGTGGTAACGCTAGTCTTCTTCCAACTTTAAACAAATTACAAGTATAATTAAATGAAGTCATTGACACCTCCAAGAAAACTAGAGAAAGCATTTCCCGAATATCGTTACTAAATCATAGCTCTCTGGTAATTTACAAAGAGGAAGGTTTCAATACCGATATGGGCTCTGCTTTGACAGGACCAAATTTATATCACCAAATCAATATATCTATCTCCAGTGCAAGTTTCAGCGTTTGTAATGTTGTAACATTGGGGACAGTCCAAGCAACATCTCTTTGAAAAGGAAATATCGACAATTTCTCACACACACTCTCCTTTTCTAGCTTTTGTGTGTTGTGTAGCTGCGCTGGTTTGTTTCAGTTGTGTGCAGCAGAAGTGTCGTTAAATTGTTCCGTCAATTATACTTCCGTATAGCCATCACTTTCATGAAGTAAGTATGCATAAATGATTTATAAGTATGTAAAAAACATATACAATTCAAGTTTCTTTTAATTACATAACTAAATGTTTTATTAAGAAATTTGATTATATATTATTTATTTAAACAACAACAGAAAGCTTTATTTTAAGTTAAGTTAAGAGAAAATCATATCATATTATCTTACGTTGAGTGCATTTAATTCACAATGAAAGTAAAGTAAAAAGCAATATTTGTGTCATATGCATGTGGATCATGTATATTTTCTAGCCGATAATGGCACGTGATTTAGTCATTTTATTCATAATTAAAATTATTATCAACAATCTGAAAGTGTATTAAGGATGGTTGTTCCTGCCATTATCTAGTAAGTTTTTATAGTTTTATTTTAAGAATTTTTAATAAATTTCATTGATAATTAAGGATTTGTAAGTGTATTTTAATGAAGGATATACCGCAGTGTAGCGATTTAGTTTTAATGTCTTATTAACTTAAATGGCAAATGTCAAATGCTATGTTTTCTGTTGAATGTACTTCTTAACAGCGTTCTGCCTTGCATTTCTTGCTATGTTTCATTTATTTTTATTTATCTATTTTACTTTATTACATTAAGCAGATTATGATTTATAACTTTTCTTCTGTTTTCTAAAGATATCTTATTCTCTGTTTGTGTTATTGGTGAGTATAGGAGGTTTAGACCATTTCTATATTCTTTATATATGTTTCTTTCTTACGATATGTTAAGTGATATTAGAATCTACCTTGCCTTGACTTGCAACTTATATATCTGTTAAAATAACTTTTGTAACAAAAGATAGATGTCTGTAATAAATAACATAATTTTTATGTCGCAACGTAATAACGTAATTTTAAATCTATAAAGTATATCAAGTCGAGAGGAGATGTCATGGTGATAATGGTGTCTGCCTAACAACTTAGGTTTCTATGTTTAAGCCTTTAGGGGTCACGAAAATGTCGCCTTATTAATAATAATTGGTTTTATAATTACCAAATAACATTTAATCTCTATTCACAAACAAGATAAAATGAAAATGTTTATTCTAATATTGTGGACTGACTTGCAGGAGTGGTTGATGTTAGTCTTGCAAATATAAAATAAGCAAATTGTAAGACAGTGTATTTATTACAATAATACGGAACAGATCATCATGTACTTTAAGAAAACAGTTTTAACCTTTAGCAAATGTCTTGACAAATTCAATTAGAAAACAAATAATGAAAACATATTAAGGCAAGCTGGTTATGTCATCAGTCTTAACACAAGCATTATAATATCCAATAAAGTTATGTTCTTTTGCTCATTGAATAACATGAGGCAATTGAGTTTATTTGTATTTAACTCATTAAAATGCACATATAAACAAAACAGCCTTCTTTCTCGTTTTTTTTACCTAGTTTGTGCATCGTGTAGCACTAAAATAGAAGAAACACAATCTTCGGCTTTTCATATACCTTTGGTTATTTAACCCTAATCTGCTTGCACAAACTACTTATACCGTTCACACCAGTGCAGACCTAGATCAGATGCCTGCTTTGTTCACCATTCAGTTAGTACATATTTTTAAAATTTTCCTGCAAAAAATCAATGGTTTGGACAAGCTAATTTAAGATATTTAGCAAGTTAAGGGTTAAGATAACAGAAAAACAGTCATTTAATGTCATTTTTAACATTTACACAAAGTGTTGTGATCTGTGTGGGTTTTAGAAAATGCATGAATATTGTGTACAACAAATCAATATTGTATCTTCTAGAAATACATACGAATTGCAATGTTTCTAAACGTGAATACACACAAACATAAGTTCACCTTTGAAAACAGCACATTTGCGGACTCAAAGGCAATAAAACAGTTATAACAATTTATATCTGAAAAAATGTATATATACCAAAAGGGAACAATAATGTTATGTAAACGAGAAGATTATTCATTTTAACTCGTCCGTTCCTGATCATATATTTCGCGCAATCGACAATTTTCCCAGACAAGAAAACAATTATTCTTGTGAACATGAGACTCGATATAAATGTGAAAAAGATAAGATCTATCTGAAAAAGAAATATATGGTTATGTTTCTTATGTCAATGTGATCGCTATTTGTTATGAATTTGTTATGGATTCTTATACCACAACTGAATCCTTTGTACACAAACATTCCAAATTTCAATGAACTATAATATCTATATAAAACTATACAAACTAAACAAATATTTTTGTTTTACGTTGCATTTTATATGGTATTTGACTTGTTATTTTTTGTTTGAATTGTATGATAAATTGGTGCAAGGGAAAGATAAAATGGCAATTGTAAATCGTAAAATATTATACCATAGGCAAGAGGCGTGTCCGTATAATCAAGTTAATTCTGTTTTCAGATGTAAGGAGTTATTTTGTTGTAGACAGATAATGTTTTAACCACGATAATCGAGTTGCTCTAAATAAATGACTTATAAAGCAGTTTGTACGTATGAACACCAGATGGTCTGCAATCAAAATGACGCAGCAGAGCTATATCAAGCTTCACTCTATATCCCGCTTGCGTTGTTCGTGACTTCATTTCCAATTATCAAATAAGTTTATCTCTATTTCAAAATGATCATATAAACACGAACTTGTAATCTTATTTATCTCAGTTATTTAAATTTTCTTTGTTGAGGAAGTACTTATCGAAATGGCATACATTCTTTGGTGCCTTAAAGCATATATTACTTGGAAAAATCTTTCATTGGCGAGTGCAAATCTGCTATTTGTTTGTTTCTATTGGAAGTATTTACTTTTAGAAATAAGCAAGCTAAAAACTTAAATATAGAGAAATAAGTAGCTATAGCTGTAGTTATAAATAGTTACTTCCTTACTTCCTGAAAGTATACTGCATTGCCTGGCAAATCATCGTCATTTAGAAGTAATATTTCACTTTGTAATAATATATTCTTTAACATCGTCTTAATGCCGAAAAAGCTCACAAAATGCGAAGTTTATCTCTTGAAGATAGTGAATTGAGTGAGTTTTATGATATTGTAGCATGATTGTACCCCTTATAATCAAAGGGCCGCAATCTCTGTGGTATTTTCTGATCTTTGCAATCTAATTCGTACTGTATATCTGTATGTATTTTCCTGTATAAGTTTATTTTTATATACTATAATTCATCTTACAGGGCATCGAGATGCAGCGACTGCGTTGAGATTTTTTTCTATAACAGTTTAAATTTGATACATACGGAATTTTGCATGACTATAGTTGTATCAAAAAATCATTTATGTTCATTTTTTATGACAGCCACACTTTATCCTTGCGTATCGTGGCTACCTCTTTAAAAAAAAGACACTTAAAAAATAAGTTGCCTCTACTGGGATTTGAACAAGTCCTCTCACATGTAACCCCTGCACCATAGGGAAGTTAT
Source organism: Ruditapes philippinarum (assembly GCF_026571515.1). NCBI lineage: Eukaryota > Metazoa > Mollusca > Bivalvia > Venerida > Veneridae > Ruditapes > Ruditapes philippinarum. Next base: position 225,389 of record NW_026861623.1, read on the forward strand.
ACGAAAAAAAAGGCCTGAATAAAATCAAATGATTATAAATTTAGAATTTCCATTTCGGGTTTGTAATCCTTATTTTGTTCACGATAAACCTGTTGTTTAACACTGCTGTAAATAATTTAGCGAAAATCTTCTCTCAACTCGACAGTCAGATTTATTTGTGTACTACGCTCTATCGACATCGCTAAAATAACATTTTCATGGATTAAAATGATATTCATCCGCGTAATTTGTGATTGTGCAATTATTGACAATTCGATTACCAACGCTACTTTTAGACTCTGAGTTGGATACTTGTAACAAAATAAAACTATTTCTTTCTTTTACATCGCATGTTTTAAGCTGTTTTGAGAACTACTTGTTGTTAGGTTTGTCGTGAAATTCTGTGTCAGAGATTGAATGTCAGAATTGTATTTCCTGATCTGCGATCAAATAAAATACAAAAACGGATTGATAATGATATTGCCCTTATTTGATCTTAAGATTATTTTATGTTAAGCATTTGGATGAGATAAGCAATGAATACTTTCTTTGCTCATATTGTTAGTTGATTTCGATATTGTATATTTTTATGTGCAAAGTTGGTGTAAACTGTAAGCATTTTGAGTTGTTATGTAATATTTCAAAGTCAGAGCTGTCTTAGAAGGACAGGGAATCGGTTAAAGAGGGCATTTAGGACTGACGCACATTATTCATTGCCGCTCATTTCATTTCAGCCGAACCTATGACATTTTCAATTTTGCAGGGCGACCTTATTTTTTATTACCACTGTAAGCGATAAATCTTATATGCTCGCCGAAACATAATTCATTATTTTTGTTATGGACTACATAGTATCAATATGTTGATGACGTATCAATTGTTTAATAAACTTGCAGTTTTTAATGTACTTTACCTAGTAATATTCAACTAGTTTAAATGCTTGTTTATCTTGTCATACATCTGCCTTAGTAACAAATACATCCAGAATGAAAGCTGGCTTTATTATTACGCTGAAGTTGCAATTAAACAATACATGTATTTCCAAATGTTGTTATGGCATAACGTTAAATTGTTCTCCTTATTTTGTTCAAACAATACCAGCTGCAACTCTTTGGCCATTTTAATTAAACAAGGTTAAAAAACAATAGTCAGATTGAAGAGAACAACCATTGCAATGGTATTTTGGTTAAAAATTTTCTACAAAATACAAAGTAAATTATGCAAGTTCTTGAGTAAAACAAAAAAAATCTGGAAACAAAGTGATCCCTCGGAAGCATTAATCACAACAAAATTACATAAGAATTGCAGACTCGGTTTGATTGAGTCTGTACATGAGGGATAAAGAATAAGTGCAACATCCCTCACGCCCCCTAGTAAGTTTACTTTATTACATATCTAATGCATAAATACATTTGTATAACGAACAACAAATCAATCAATCAGTCATAACATAACCGAAATACATTTTTTTACTGATATCTTTACTTGATCATACTTCATATGAACAAATAAATTTGAAATCATTTAAGAAATCCATTATCGTCTTAAAACTATACAAAACGTCGTATTCGAATTTCCCTAATAAATATCTAAACATGTTCTTGTAATAAAATGTAAAATGAATACCATTAAATTCAGAAAGTTAAGTAAACGTCAAATCTTCCGTCACTATATTTACTAAAAGAAGTTTTTTGTTGTTTTGGGGGCTTTTTTGTGTTGTTTTTTTTTGTGTTTTTTTCTTCTTCTTCTTTTCAATTTCATAATTCAAAATGCATTTAAACATTGTAAATCATTAAATACACTATCTACAAAAAGCTTTCGTGTGAAATAACATTTTGTTAGTGAAAAATAAATTGTGTACCGTAATGTTAAGACTTTGAAGGTCTTGTATTGTAATTCTCTTGGGAACTGAGCACTTTCAACACATAGAAAATTGTTACTGTTGCCACTATTTCTAAAACACTCCTCGCACTATACACAATGAGAATATTACGTTGGAAAATGTGTTTAAAACGATTTTTTGAAAAAAAATACATTAGAGGGACGATTCAAACAGAAATAGTGCTAAAAATAATACTCACGGGAAATAGGGCGACAGAATAGTCTGAGCCATTTGTCAGAAAATCAAATGAAAAAGTATGAAATAATATCTAAGCGTCATGCCATGAAATGCTTCATTTCATAATGGGCTTAATCAAATAGACACGAATAGGATATGGAGTGATACTCCGTGTAAAATTGAATGAATTGAAAAACACGATGTCCCTCAGTGTGTTATTTTAACAACTGATTGTTTCACAGATCTTATGCTCCCAAGCTTGAAGCTTTTTCTTGTTTAGTGAATCTTTTTTAGGAAATCAAACTAAGAGCGTCTGGAATGACCAGAGGTTTTTACATTGAACACTTCTCAATGTCTTACTTAATTTATATGAATAAAAAAACTAAAAATAATAAATACATACGTTTTCTTGAGTTTTATTTTGATTTTTTAGTTTTAGTTAAATATTTGAAACAATCGGAATTACGTTTTAACAAATTTGATCCTAGACGGTATATTTCACCGATCTTTGTGAACTAATGTTATTTTCATATTTCAAGATTTTGGTTTTGCAAAATACTAGTAAATAAGACCGCATTTGATTAATTTGATTCAAAGTGAATCTATAATTCAGTGTAATTATTAAAACAAAACATTATTGCAATGTCCTTGTAAATCTACCAAGCAAAATACAGAGGTCGTCTCTCGAACATCGTAGTCTATTTGATATTAAACAAAGAGAATGGTTTTAGTACCTTACTTGCTTTGCTTTGACATGACCAAATGTACATCACCGAATCAATATATCTGTCTCCAGTACAGGTTTCAGCGTTTTGAATGCTGTATACAAACTAGATCTCTTTTAAAAGGAAATATCGGCGATTTCTCACACACTCTCTCTCGCTTTTCTGTCTTGTGCTTGCGTTGGTTGGTTTCAATTATTTGTTCACAGTTGGAGTGTCTTAAAGTTATTCTATTATTTTACTGGACGTATAATCATAACTTCCGTATTCATATAGAGTATTATGTGCATAAATACTTTATAAATATGTAAAATATCAATTTGATAATCAAAATCTTCATTGATAAAATATTTAGGCGGAGAAGATATATTATAATTTATAACAGTGTATAAGGCTTTGGTAATCAAAAAAGAAATCCAGAAATTAACAGATTATAGATTAACTATTTGTAAAAGGCAGCGAGGATGATGTAGTAATAAATTAATATAGTTAGAGGATATGTTTGCACCACAGGAAGCCGTACTATTGTACGCTTTGAGCATTTTTAATAATATGTAAGTTAAAGAATTACTGCTGGCGTTTTAACTGCAAAACATATAGTGTATTTATATATAAAGTGTTCTAGATATCGCCCAAAAAACAACAAGGTTATTCAGTACCAGCAAACATCATCAACAATAAAATATATTATATGAGTGGATATGTAATAACCGTAACATTTCTACTCGTATTCTGGTAAGTTGTTTATATATTTATACAATATTGTGTTTTATTGTTATTTGTATTATCACATTTCGAATCTAGTGTAATGATATGGAGTAAATCAATTTGTTATTATTATCACAAAAACTGACTGGGAATGATATTTAAGAAATAACATCGGCCTGAGAGGTGTATATCGGCTATTTAACACCGGTTTGGAGTTTTGATGCGTAGGAATTGACCACGAAGGCCGTAAGCCTGAGTGGTTAATTTTGTCGCATCAAAACGACAAAACCGGTGTTAAATAGCCGATATACACCTCTCAGGCCGATGTTATTTCGATTCTAACACGATAAAATAAGGAAAATCACTAATGTTATTTTTCAAGCGGAAATTAATCAACTTACGATGACGTCATTACGCTGCTTACGGATTGGCGCCGTTTTGTCAAAATATTTATTAACTGATATGGATCTAATATGTGGCGTTAGTGTATGTGAGATATTATTTCGGTATTGTATGAAAAGAAAACATTATACGAACTATGAAAAGAAAACATTATACGAACTGAAAATGTAACTAAAATTTTTTTTATTGTTGCTTTAAAATGCTTTGTAAACTATACAATCGAGGGTGAAAACATAACAGCGCATATACAAGTAGTCCCTAACCGGTGTTTATTGGCAGTTTAACACCAGTTTTTTTCCTTCTTTGTCTATAGTGACAAAATCACGTGAGTGTTAGAATATACTATTTCTTAATAGTAGGTTGTTTTAGATTTTAACATAGCTTTTGAAATATTATTTTTAGAAACAGGTAACTTATAAAATAAAAGAAATTACTAAATCAATACAGCAAGGAGCTTCCCTAAAGTTTATTTATGGTATTAACATTATAGTCTGTGTTCTTTAGTCTTTTTGTTCTTCTTATAATAATACTAAATTAAACTTTTATTACAGAGACTGACTTTGTATTTACATATTTATGTATGTATATAGCGTTCATAATGCTTTTCTTTTTTGATAGACGGGGAACTGCAGAAGAATTTTCCTTTATAAAAAACGGCCAAAAATTATAAATGTAAAAGGAAGAAATTACAATCATTATTTACCATATAAAAATACTTAAATTACTCTGTGTTTGGACCTTTTATAAAAGTCAAGTTCTTTGTATGCGTATTAATATTTCATGTTGCAGGACAGTTGTAAAATGATACGTTCCTAAATCATGAGATAAGGTTTTAAAGGATAACATGTGAGAGATAAATATACATTTTACATTATAAACATATAAACAAACAGTGGTGATATACTCTTCAACCTTATATGTCAGTCCGATTATTTTTACAAGCACTTCAAAACAAGGAGAGTTGGTTAAGAAATGAAAGCGTTAACCTCTTAATTCTGTGATAGTTGGTTTAAACCTTATTGCTGTCAGTACGTATAAAACAACTGTTTCCTGAATGGAGTTCAACTGTTGTTCAAAATTGTTCAAGATTTCACAGTCGAACTTAAATCAATATATTCCAACTAAATGCTCTTTGTTAATGCGCAGTCTCGATCATTACATGAATTGCCGGGGGAGTAGGGTTTGCATACTGCAGTGGCAAAGCAAATTGTTTAAAATGTAATACAGCGCATTTGTTTTCACTGAACCGCACCATCAAAGTAATTCTAGAAAATAGCGTTGAACAATGGCCTCGATGTTGACAGATCTAATAAGAGAAGGAATTATGAAAACAGATTTAATCTGGCTTGAAATGTAATCAGTCTGAACACACGTAATTGGATGCCCATTGTACTTGTATTAAAATACTAATGAAATAACGTTCCGGCAAAAAATGATAGTTAATTTAACTCATTCTTAGAGATGAAACATTTGATTCACCTGACATGTGTTCATTATTCTGGATTTTTTTTCAAGTCAAGTCAAATAATTAAATGGCTTAAACATTCTGCATGTCCATACTAAATATTATGATAGGCGGTTAGATTTAAACATAAACCACTAACACATGTACAAAACAATACTGTAACTATTGGTGTGTATGACATAGTTACACAATTACAAACTTATTTAATTTTGGCTATTTATATTAATACTAAAATAACGTTTTCGCTTAGCAATTATATTAAGTCATTAGAGGAGTTGTAGTTATTGTTTTACTTGACAAATATCCATTATTTTTCTGTTAAAATAACGTTTGCGCTAAGTATTTTATATTGACTCATTAGAAATGAAAAATGACAAAATAAGCAAATGATGAAAGCAAGTGTATGTTGTTTAGACATTGGTCGTGCCTTAACTTCATTTTCAGAGACGTAAATATCATCAGCATAATGAAATATGACAGACAACACGTGAATATAGGATACGATATTTCCTACAAAATGTGTACCGTATGTTTTATTACGATAGTGTTGAAACAATACCATTTAGAATAAATAGACAAGTTTTCTGTCTATTGTCAATACATTTAACAGTTATTATCTTAATGTGAATATCTTTATACGAGTTAAAGAAAATACATATTTTCTAGTTACCTAGCATTTCTATTAATTTCTAAAACAAATGACCAAACTGTATAAACTTAATGTTTGTATAAAATTAAATGTGATGGGCAAGTAAAAATATTTCATACTTTCCCCTAGTCGGAACCAGTATTTACTAAATTAATTGTATCCTATTTCTTTAAAAGATTCTCCTATCTGTACCAATGTACTAGCATTTATAAACTGAGAGTTATGGTATTTGGCAGAACATGTAAAACCGTATGTGTTACTATTTATTTATTGTAGGAAAACTATAATAAATTGAACGTTTGAACAATAAGAATGATGTAAGTATTACAACTCTAAATTTGTTTTTGAGAATATGTATGACTTCATGTCCAAAACTGCTGCAGTTTTACCAATAGTAATGCTTCTGACTTCATTCCTTGATACAGTGAAGTTACGAACACGAAGGCACTGGAACAATTTATATGAGAAACGTATAAACGAAACCAAAGGGAAAATAATGTTATATTTACTAGTAGGTAATTCATTTGAATTCAAACAGTCCTCCTGATCATATATTGTCCACAATCAACAATTTCCCAGACAAAAAAGAAACAAAACAATTATTTTCGTGAAGATGGAAAAAACAATATAAAATGTGAAAAAGATTAGATATATATGAGAAAGCGATATTTGGCTCTGTTTTATATGCCACTGTTTATCTTTTACCAGTTTCTGTTGGACGAAAACACCACTGTCAAAACTGGTTTGGCAGCTGTGTACGAGTCCGGTAGAATCAGTATTGTTCTCAAGAATATTTATGTAACCTCTTTATTTCACGCAAAATTTTCAAGTTTTTTTTGGACAAAACTCTGTAACTTCAAGTCCAATAAGGATTTGATATAAAATTCTGGACTCTTATAAATGATAACGAGGCTGTATGGGGTTCGATGTGCATTTGATTAGGATCTTTTGAACTCGTGAAATGAGAACGAGGCTAAATTGATATGATTGGATCCTATAATGATTTCTACTGAAACATCACGTTGTGCAAACGCTGAAAGTTTATTTGTTATAAATTATGTGTGAAATACAGATTGCTATCATATATTACTATCACCTTTAATTTGAACATGTATAGTCTCTGCCAGATGATATCTTAAGCTTTTCGTTGCATTTTGTATTTTGTTAACCTTTTAATTCACGTAATTATTGTATTGTACAATGAATAAAAGGGAATGTAAAAAATCTATTCTTGAGAAATATGTAAATATCTAAGAACTGTATAATCAAATTGACTCTGTTTAGAACCATGGTTATTACCTTTTTTCTGAAGATATAAGGAAGCGTTTTGCAGCCTGATTACATTATTCTGCCATTATACAAATAACCGCTTAACTATTTTAAAAGTTTACTTAAGTGAAACAAGTTGTAGATATCGTTCCTAGCAGAGTAATTTGAAGTCATAAATAAAATGTTAGTGTAACAATTTGAAGGGTTTGTCTGATTTTATTTATAAGAATGTGGTATGAAAACTAATGAGATAAAAAAAATAACGCTTTATATGCCAGAAATTATATAAATATGTAATGTATAAACATGGCCTAGTCCTAACAATAATAGGCATACTTATCCGTTCGGAATTTTTTTTGCTATTACTTTTTACTTCCTTTTTTCTAGGAATTATTTCTCGATATGATATACAAAGCTTTTCTTTATTTGCTGCTAAGAAAACCTATTTATTTACCAACGAAAGTCTGCTCGAAAGTCTTGTTCTAATAAAAGATTTCGTTTTTATATGTAAGCACTACAATGATAAATTAATCCGTAGAAATAAGTAGATATAATTGTTATCATAAATAGTTATTTCCTGGAAGAAATGCAGTCTTTATCGAGCCAACGTCGTATTTCACTTTGTAATGATAGATACTTCAGCATTGTATAAATGCCAGAAAGCTCACAAAATCCGAAATGTAACTTCTGAAGATGATTAAATATTTGTGTCTGATTCCAGAATAAGTGTGCGTTTCTTTTTAATCAAACAAGTTGTTGTAATAGAAATAACAATAACAATGAAGTTATTTTATTATTAGAATATATAGTATGTTTGTATATGTATTCTATTATATATACTTGATTAGCTGATAAGCATGTGGCTCAGAAAACAACGAACACTTTCTTCTTTTATCTAGAAAGTAAATTGTAACATAAAAATTATTTCTTTTAATTATACGATGTAATGCACAATGTTCTTCATAAATTCCAGCAAATAAAACTAAGGTTTTAATCGAAAAAAAATTTGCATTTAGTTGCTGTCACATTTTTGTATATTCTTACTGTGAACAATACAATTTCATGTCATGATAAAAAGTTTTATTCCATGATAACTTTTTTGTCAACTTGTAGTTTTAAAATCATACATACGTAACCTTTTTATTGTTTATTTGTATTCAGTTTTTTTTTCAATATTGTTTTTACTCTCTATAAAAAAAATGAGCATGTCTGTTGTTAATTAGCAGTTCATACAAATGAAGTCTTACTACCATTTTAACGCTATGAACGTGTGGATTACTGTTAATTCGTCGTCTTCTTTCTTGCACTATTCAAGCTGATAACATGTTTAGCTAAGAAAAAAAATACATGTGATAAATAGTGTGTGTAATGTTAACGCAATTTCCGATCTTGTTGCGAAATGATACTTGCATGATAACATGCTATTCTTCACTTATTTTCTTATTTTGTACTTGTCTAGTTATTTATCTTATCATGCACGTTACAAAGTAAACTGTAAAATCATTTATGAACTCAGTTAACTAACATAATTAGAACGGTGGTCAATATTACCAGCTGTTTCTATATTAGATATTATAACTAGTGTAATGTCAGTTTGTAAAGCAGTAATAACTGCAGCGACATGATGGCGCTAAATTCATTACATAAATTGATATAATGTCCTAGAATCGGGTTTATTTTGGTGCTTTTTAATTTTATGATATCGATCTAAAATATTATTGAGAACAAATGTATTATTGTAACTAGTATAAATGCATAGTATACCTAATGGGAACAATCCTGATAAAACATTCTGTAATTTTAACATAATCATAAAAATCAACATGACTCCATTTCAAACATTATAATAAAGCAGTTGGCAATTTAATTATTACAGTAGTAGAACAAGCGTTTTACACGCTCTTTGTAGATCCCAGCATTTAAGGTAGTACACCCCTAATGGGCACTATAAGGAATTGTAAATTTGACAACATAGGACAGTTATATGCCTTAAATGTCACCTGTATGCAAAATTTAAAGAAAATTTACCGTGTGGTTTATGAGTTATGGACATTTTTATGAACTAAAACTTTGCCATTAGAAGGGATTTTTTCAGAAATAAGGAAACTCTAAATAATCTATAATATCATCATTATGCAAAACGGTTTCCTTTTGCTCATTGATAAGAAATAAATAATGACATTTAGGTAACAAATTAAACAAGCAAAATGATTGTTTTTAAACGAAATGTTTTTAATATGTATAAAAATGTAACCCTACCCCACCCACTTTTAACACTAATTTGACCATTTCCCTATGTAAAAAGCCTCATTTAAAATATCCCTTAAATTTTCCAAAATGAGGGGCTATTTTCATAGTTTGCCTAAATTTTCTTTAATGTATATTGGTTGGTCTTGCAAAATATAAAATACTTTTACCGTTTAGTTTTTATTTTATTAAACTTTGAAAATATCTGGTATCATATTTGCTATTAAATTTGGCATTATTTAGTATATAAATACCTACAATAATTATATAATTAAAATAAAACACTTTTTTCTTCCATAGGGGGCCTGAGAGATTAATAAAAAATGTTAAAAAGAAAAAAAAAGAAAGAAAAAAAAATGCCCCTTCTGGGGTTTGAACCCACGCCCCCTCAGTTTCAATACACTTTACAGTGATATTAGCCTATTTGAATACTCTTCAAAGTGGAGACAGTGCATTAGGGGTGTACTACCTTAACCAAAGTGTGCGTATTTTGCACAAAGATCGTGTCCCACACGACATTTACTTTAGATTATTGAATGCCGAGTAAGATGTGAATCTGAATTAAAATAGATTTTTAGATTTTTTTTAGGTGAAGATGACATAGTATTTAAAACGACTTTCATTATCAATATCATGTTGAAGGTTTTGCTTATTATTGCCATTTTTTTTTCAAATTTTAACACTGAATACTTCTTCTCCGACAGTAACAGATGATTTATATCAAATGTGTATCATTGATTACAACTTTAAATGCATATTATAACTCTAGTAATGACATCTGCCTATCAACCCCGGGTCCGTGTGTTCAAACTCCTACTTGTACCACGACTATATATATAAGACAACGGTAAAGGTTTTTCAGGAAACAGGCACTAGCTTATTACATTCACAACACAGCACAAATAAACATGTTAAGATGTTGTTAACCAGATTTTGGTTTTCTCACATTTCCAATTTGTTCAGTAGACAATTATTTTAATGAAAACACTTAGCTCTGGTTGATATTGAAATAGAACAGATGAAATAATAAGGTCGCACGAATACATGCGTGATTGTATCGGTTAAAACAGATTTATTTTCTCCGTATATACATTAAATGCCAATCAAAAATTAAAAACACGTACATGATGACACATTGAACACAAATACAAATGTAAAATAATTAAATTATAATATTGCACAATAAACTTTAAGGAGGAAATACTCTTGAGTACTAAAATAGTCAACTTGTATTTTATTTTGATAATCTATCAATTCAAAAGAGTGATCGGTACGAACTGTTACATTTATACAGATAATATATTAACTATACATAATATAATTATACTTAATATTTTCTTCATTCGAGCAACTTACTGCATGTATGTATAGACTGTGCAATAATGTTTGCCGTCGGGAACATACATTTTTAAACTTGTTTGAATTACTATAGAAAGTATTTCGATATCAACCTGAGATTTATTTAAAAAAACTAAAACATACTGTACTATACGAAACATTTATTTTTGTGACTTTTAAGTTGTTATATGTATATTTATTGATCTTGGTTATACGACGTAAATACATGAAGATGGTTTTTTTATCTATTAACAAATCCGCGAGGAGTTTCCTCTGACAGAAACTGTCAAATGGAATACTGATTCTTTTCTTTAATCAATAAGTTTAATAAGCGTTGTTCTCCCTTGGCGATCTTTACTCTCATGGTTTGTGTTTCCTTGAAACAATATTTTTTTATTTAAACACAATTATTCATCTTAACTTAATGAGCAAACACTGTAGGAAAATAGTTTATTCATTTGTCTGAGAGCAAAATAGAAGGAAATGTTTGAGGCTTTTGTCAATATTGGGGGTCACTTAGACAAGTAATAACTTTCACAAACAGCACAATAATTGCAAAATGAACTAAATCATTTGATGGAGGTCCGATATTTGTTTTCTTGTTGTCTTAAAGTACGAATATGAAGAGGGGTTCCGTGATTTTTCTAAACTTATTTCCTGCCAGACTTAATAAAAAAACAACTCAAGTTAGGCATTGAAACTTCATTTTATTTATTCTTTGTCTGCGACTTGTTTAAGCAACAGTGTTGGTATAATTTTTGCTTTCTTCTAAGCTAGTGATGCTACAAACGTATTAAATTTACTTTTTTCATTGTCACACATAAACAAAGTAAATCAACCCGTATAAAAACTTTTCTTAATATCTCTTTTGATTCTTTTCGTATATTTTTCTTTTTTAAGAAATCTTTACGGCTTACACAGTATAATGATTAAACCTGTCAATACCAGTGCCAAAAACATGCAAATGAGTAATTTGTAATAAAAGTATCTAAAGAATATTTTTTTGATATTCTTCATTTCAATGAATTTTGAACAATACAAAGCTTGAAAAGGAATAATCTTATTGTTTTATGCAATACATTTTTATAATAATCTTCATTCGTTGATTTACTACATGAAATGATCTAATTGACATAAAATCTCTTCGTAAAATATTGACTAATCTTGTATACAATGACGATCCTTTGAATTTCAGGAAAGTAGTGCCCTTATATGTGTCAAAAATATTTTACGACATCAGTAGGTATTTAATCGTGTCCATCGTGTGCTATATAATGATTTATATCATGACATTTTCATTTTAATTCAAGCTAGGTAAAATCTTGATTGTACGATTCTATGAAAAGATATCAGTTCAATATCCCCTACTACAACATTGTTTCTAATGTCATTCATTTTATAACGATTCGTGAACCATCGTAAATGTAAACTAGAAAGGATCATTCCATAATATTTGAGGCTATTTATTACTGGTGCATTGTTTTGTGCCTTTATTGCCATTTCAAGTCGTAGTTTCACACGCCTGACAAGCTTGTATTAAACTTATATATTAACACCCAATTATGAAAACAAATCTTTCTTTAGTTTCCTAATGTGTAATGCGCGTTTGAAATTCAAAAGCAATTCTTTATTATAATGATCTGTCTTGCACGTTCTGTTAGTTTTGTCTGTGTAAAACACTGGGAGAAGTAAGGCATTTTGTCGCATCTTGGATTGTCTAGCTGGAAATGCCTCGTAGACGAATTACAACGAAATAAAATTGATATTTTCTGCATCAAAGCATTATTCTAAGAAAAAAAAAACAGACCATCACTGAAGGTCTGTTATAAAATCAATAAAAACCCTTAGAAGTCTTGAATTATAGTAAAGTTATGTATTCATATAACATTCTTGTCGGTTACAAACGCAATACAAGTAAAATACTAACTATAGTATGCATATATTTAAAGTTTTCATCAATTCCAGTTTTATTGTCAATTGTAAGTATGCAGTAATAAGATGGATAAAATAATAGTAGCATTTGCAAGTTTATATTAACTGATTAATTTTGCACCTTCCACGATCAGATAGATTTATTCTGTTGCCAACTTTGGATTGTTTGCCGCTTATCGTCCAGTATTCTGTAAAGTACCCTTTAAGGTGTTTGGACAAACCTCCTCCCAAATGAATTTAAGTTAAGAAGCAGAGGCAGAATGGAAACCGTTTTATCTAATAAAATGCCCGTTTAACACGTTGCAATATCAGACAATGGCAAAATAATAATGCAGGCAGTACTGTGTGAGAATATTATAATGGTCTAATATTGGAATAGAATTGAATTATACAATCTATATTGTTTATTAGCAAAAATGAGCTTGTTATCCTTGAAATATATCTTAGTTTTGAGCTGAAAGGTGTCTCACGATACTATTGGTGTAATATTTTTATATAAAATGTTTATATAAAAATATATATTATAATATGTAAAAGGTGTGCTAGTTAAGTCACAATATGCACCAGTCAAATTATTAATGTTTCGTGTGTTATGTCAACATGTTTTAATTTCCATGTTCAGTGGTCATATCATTGCAATATTTAGTTTTATTTTTTTCATTTTTTATGAAGGTTATACTATTTATTAAAAAGCTGATCAATTAACACTGGTTCAAAATCTTCTTTGGTATTTATAAAAGTAGTAGACTAGCAAGGAAAAAGACCAACTTTTAATAATTTGTGATTGATGCTGATTCTGTAAACAATCTTTAACCATTAACATGAATAGCCGTCTTAACCCTAAACCTTATGTATTTCTTCAAGATAATGAAATTGTGCTGCTTCCATGTTTGGACTGCCGAGCATAAATCAATTGAGGATATTAAGAAGAAAATAAAAAGTTATTCAGCCAATAGTGGTGGTAGAGAGTGGTTTTAATTTCCGTTTATATTTGGAGTTGTCTGGTCACTTCTGGATTTTGAGTTTAAATTGAAAATTATAAAAAAGCAGACAAATTACTATCACTTTTGTGTTATATATCAGAAATTACTACGAGAACATCTGCGTCAGTCGCATCATGTTTTAAATATTAAAACATTTTGTCGAAATCCGCACTCTTAAACGAAAGTTTGGAGGAAACTTCAGGATGTTTGAAGCATCAGTGGTAAATTAATAAAAGGATCTAATGGGCAATGTTTTCGACTTTTTATTTTCAGGTAGATAGCTTGATTGGATTTCAAATGCAATAGACATCAAGTCATGACACAGTTTTAAAGTAAGTAAAAATTTCATTTTTTATTTAATATATACATTCTTTATGTAATCGGATTTGAACGTTTATATGAATAAATGTGTATACTAGAATGTATGTATAGACATATTACTATGATGATATCTACTTACATAAATGAAGAAAACTTAAGCAAATAAACCTGAAACAGAAAAAGAATAATTCCAAAAATGCAAATATGAAAGAAATATGTTATGTTCGTAAATAACATTAAGAGCCTGTGGTGCATCATTGCTTAACGGTTAAAACCCTACTCAAAACAGCGGCCTGAACATTTTATTCTGTTTACTTACAATATTTATGTGTGCGAAAAATAATAGAGATATTCTATGTTAATATTCTTTAAAGAATCAACTCTTAAATTAGGGATACAACACAATTTTACAGTTTATGAATATTATATAAATACCGTATTTGATATTGCTTTATACATGTAGTTTATACAAACAGATTGTGATACCAGACAGTATCATTTCATACAGACTCACACTTTACTCTTCCCGGAATGATAACATACTTTTCAATGCCTGAATTTACAAAAGCTTTCGTATTAGTCGTCCTGAAACCATAACTCAAGTGAAAACTTGCATATTCTAAATTGTTGGTCAAATCAATGGTGAAAACAACACACACTGCAAGAGCATTAGTCGTGTGTGAAAGCACTGCATACTTACTACAGAGTAGAAAATGAGATAAATATTAATTGGAAAATTTACATGACCTAATTAATGACATGTGTAAGATACAATCAATTGTATCATTACCATAATTAGAAAATACAACTATACAATAGTACTGTGACACAAATAAACTACAGTTGTATTTCAGTAGTAAATTAAGTTATATTAAAGAGGATTCGGGTGTGAGTTAACAAATGCTAGATTTAGATTTATCATACTAAACATCATTTGCAAAGAATGTTTCCATGTTCTGCTCACATGTTTTTATGCCCCCCCCCCCGACCAAATTTTTTGAAAATGAAAATGATACAGTTCAACGCAGAAACGCACTATAAGAATTTAGCACTATTACTGATAGTAACTGATATATGATTGAGAAAAAAATCGGTCAGGTCACATGGCAAAAGTAAAATCATCTTAATAATGTATGTATATACAGTCAATCATATCCAAGGGAATAATGTAATAACATAGTACAAGAAGTTTATTTCCAACCCATCATTGAAATGCAACAAAAATAGGTCACAATCATATTTTCACACATGACGTACTGTGGTGAAGAAACAAAATACTGGAAATAATGTAAGCAATATGATGATTAGAATATTGTCTCCAAATTCAACTAAAGTAATCAACAGCAATCCGTAGAATTCACTAGCTTTATAACCTTTATAAATTGTCTTTATTTGCATCTTTTCCCACTACATGAATTATTGAAAACATACATTTGAAATCAGTATTGTCTGAATGTGTGTATGATAAAGAAGTTTGAAGATATATAATTTAATTGAGGAAGAAAAGAGATGACACATAGGCAAATACAATTGTGCTAAATCGTCTTAACAAACTCGCTGCGACAAACGATTCAAATCGCAGCAAATGATTCTTCTTGAAAACTGTAGTCACCTTTTGAAAGATTCTTCATGTGCAAATGAAAGCAGCGAGTCACAGTTCGATTCCATCATTCCCTTAGAACACTTATAACCCTTAGAATTGCCTATTCATGGACGAAGAACAATACACCATCTAGCAAGTAAACGGTAAAGTTAATTGTTTGACTGCCAACATGTCATGTTAATACATTTTTGTAAGCAATTACTTGAAATATAGTTTCGTTTATTTTACAGGCCATTTTTAAATATCAGATAAAATGAAAGAAAGAGTTATATTGAAATTAATTAATGAATTAAAACTGCTGCGACGATAATGCAATAAAATTTTAATACTGCATGAATATATAATTGATTTTCTAAATAGTGGAAACATTTCTACAATTTATTAATTGCGCAAATCTTCATATCCTACGTAACGGTTTATTGAGTTATAAAATAAATGAAAAATGAACTTATTTTTGATGTCTTCTAGATGAGCA
The DNA here is from genome assembly GCF_026571515.1 of Ruditapes philippinarum. NCBI lineage: Eukaryota > Metazoa > Mollusca > Bivalvia > Venerida > Veneridae > Ruditapes > Ruditapes philippinarum. The sequence continues at coordinate 241,541 of NW_026861623.1, forward strand.
ACTTATAATTTAATATAAATCTACACAGCAGCAACTTTTTAAACATACGTGATACATAGCAGAAGACATTCTGGCAAAATACTGCATGGCCTTTCACAATTATGCAAATACCGCGCATACTTGCCGCCATTTAATGAGCGTTCTACACAATTTACAAAGTTGTAATTATACCTGTTACACACTGTTCCGTCAATCTGTTATATAATCAAATAGTTCTATTTTTCTTGTGTAATTCAGACAATGTAAGCTTAATCTATATAGACTATACATAAAAAGACTTAAGACGGGCAAGAATGATCGTCTCCTTGACATGAACATCACACTATTAGCTAGAAGTGTTTATTTTCAATAAGATTTATGATAAAAAGAGTTAAAATGTGAGCAAAAGATTTTTTTTAAAAGTCTATGGAATTGAATTTTTTTGTAGTGCATTTTACTGTCATTTATCACAGATATGCATTTCTTTCTTTAAATAAACAAAGAAAATATTGTATCAATTATAATTCTGAAGAAAGCAATCAAGTTTTCCGACACTTCAATGCCATACAATAACTACTACATACTGGTAATTTATTCATAATTCAAAAAGGCAGTCGTCATGTTTTCTTTAATTGAAACATTCAATGTCATTGCAGGAATAATAAAGTCCTATTGTATTTGAATTAACATTATAGTAGATACTTGAGATATTTCAGAAATAATCACCTAATAGAAATGGTAAATAATGAACGTTTAGAAATTCTATTTATTTTTGAAAGTTAACACGAAATTTTGATAAATATCGATTTTGTAACTGGCTGCCAATAAAAGTCTGACTCAAAATTCAAAAACTTTTAAAACGTTTCAAGTTTGATAATTAAGCTGGTTTGAAATATAGCTCAAAGGTCAATCATTGACATTCTAGGTCGAAATTTGAAGCTTATAAAAATTAACTTGATTTCAATATTCGATTACACTATCTGTCAGATGCCAACATCTTCATATTGATTTCAGCTACATGGATAATCCATAAAATGTGCACAGATATCACCCTTCTGTTCTTACCCGAGCCAATTGGTCTATAGGAGTCAATTATTTATTATATATCACACCATTAATAAATATTTCTCTCTATAGACAGCTTTTAAACAATAAATATTGTGTTGGAGTGGTCATAAAACATGGAACGTGTTGGCGTTAGTTAGGTCATAATTTATGTTATATATGGAAAAGAAGACAGCCAGACAAGATTCAACAGAATCAAATGTTACCTATTTTAGTAACGAAATTGTTATTTCTGTTCTAACTCAGCCTTGTGTCGGTAATTTGATTCCATAATTCCATAATTTAATTTAAATATGTCCTTTACTTATAAAGGACATTTATAAAGTGAGATGTTTATTAATAGAACAAATGCACGCTTTGGGTGCGTTTCATTGCAATACGTTAATAGTTTAGTTTATTAGTTTATTTAAGTCTCATCCATTACATGTACATATAATACAAATATACATTCAATAAAACTTAAAATACATGTAAATTGTCATTCTTATAAAGAATTATAAGAGACCATATGTATGTTGTTACAAACATGTTACAAGTATCATAATATACAATGTTAGATCAGATTGAACCTTACACAGATGGGTATTTTACATAATCATATATGAGCAGTCCAGTAAGATCAAATACAATACATATCTGAGTAGTTGTTTGACTGACAATATTACTTAATTATTAGATAAGAACTTTAATTTGTTACAATACTTTAAAACAGCTAAGATGTTTAATTCTTTACATTTTAAAATATCTTTAAAAAACCCAGCTAAGATCTTAAATTCTTTTAAAAAAAGTGATATCTCTAAAAGGCCTTTAAAGACGTTAATACATAAGGAGAAGTGCAATAATGTCAAATGACCTAAAAATTTCTGAATTGTCGAATGGTAGCCCCCATGTTATCAATACACGTTATGTCTGAAGTAACCACGTGATTCAGCAATCCTGGGAAAGAGAGAAGTTATTTGGCTGTTTCTATTCTGACTGAAAGAATACTTATTAATTCTGAGAAACCTGAGCCTTGCTTTCAAGTGTATTTCAGTTTGTGTTGATATATTTATGTTCTAGAACATATTTTCATGATGGCTAGGTATAACGTTGATCCATTATTATATTGAACATATACAACCGTATGTCCGTTACCACCCATTAATTGATGCTTTAGATGCTTAGAGATAATGAGTTTGGGTCAGCGACCAAGTTGTTTTTTCACTCTAGCATGAATTTGTTCTGAATTATTCGCGTTTAGGAACTCAGAAAGCATGGCTCTTGTTTTACCATAAATCACTGAGAATAAGCAATCACGCTGTCCTGTGACAGCATTTCTTGATTTTATTTTTTTGCTTTATAAAGATTGTGCTACTTTTCGTAGAAAAATCCTTCTTTACACCACAAATAACAATCAATAATAATCTAATGGAAGTTTTCCTTTTTAGATGTGAGCCATAGAAAGGCAAACCTTTACAAAATAAATGGATAAAGATGTATTCACAAATGTTATTTGCTAAAAGCACGAATTGATCGGTCAGTTATTATCACTCCTACGTATGTACTGGTCGATATAAATGCCCCCAAATCTTCCACATCAGACTTGTTACGTCTGAATTTGAAATTATAATTGGTGCCCTGACTGTCGTTCCTATAGCAAACAAAAGAGCGAGAGTTAGAGGCAAAAGGTTTTTCTTTCTTGTTATTTTTCTCTTCCATTTAAATCCTAAAAATGAACATTTTAATTCAATTTTCGAAAAAGACAGCAATTTGTAAGTTTTTTTTATTTGATTTAGAATAATGATGTGAATAGTAATTATACACACTGAATTAAAGAAAACATTCCAGCAAAATTTCGAATTTGTTTTAATGTAACTTTATAACTCTGGTTTTCTCATATGTGTTAATATGTGATTATTTATCTTCATTCAGCAGAAAAAATCATTTTGGTGTAAGATAACAAACATAAATTTGCAGTTTGTAAGCAACTACTTTTTCACTTGTTGTTTGCGCATACTGGTCTACATGTAGTTAATTTGCAAATTCTTTCTTGTCATAATTTGCATCAAGTCTCTCGTAATATCGATATTTTTCCAGATACAAAATTACATTGAAGTGTAAGACACGTTCAATATATTATAATTTCTTTGATCTAATGCATAAGGGTCGATAATGTCTAGATTTATCCAAGGTTTAAACATATTAAACAATCACAATTTAGTTTGATGAATATTTTACTATCTCAATGAACCAAATAAAACTTGAATTGTTTGATATCATTACCATTTATAGTAATACTTTGAATTTAAAGGTATAGACAACATTCATCTTCATAAAGTCAATATTATACGGTATTAAGGTAAATTAAGTGATTTTGTTATTGACAGAACAATCATTTGTATAAAAAATGATAAAGGTCATAACAAAATACCTGAATTGAAAATATAAAGATATTAATTTGTAAATTTCCAAGAAACGCCTGCGCAAATTCAACCTCGCTAAACCAACTTAAAAATAGCAGTGAAATATCACGGTAATTTAATGTTTACTTTAAAATACCAGAGCGTTAAATGAAAAAGATAACTCTTAAAGAGACTAAGGCTTTTTGGCATGATAGGACTGGTTTGTTTTCGAATTGTCTGTATCATTTAATGTTATTCTGGACTAGCAACTTGTATGCCAAATTTCAGATTATTAGCTGACACCTTTTTCCGGAATAATCAGTTTAATTGTGCAATAAGTCCTAAAATTGAAAAACGGTTAAACGATTTACTCAAATCGAGCTGAAATAGTGTTGTTTTGTTTCTAAGTATATTTCTATATCATCTTTTACATAATTTACGGGTGTTTGTGTCCCAGTTGAACTAATAAGACTTTCAAATTCCATGGGTTTTAATATTGTTGTTGTTTCTGGTGTCAGTGGAAGACGTTAAAGAATGTGGTTGTTTTGTTTTTGAAGTTTATATTTAGTAAACAAGTCATAGATTTACAACTTGAAATATCAGCTTGGGCACGGAACTGATAAATTAATGTATAAGTAATCTAGAATTCTAACAAATATATTCACCCTGTAGGAATCACAATTGATCGAAACTGTCAAGTATTTGCTTGACTGGTTTACTGAGATTGGGAGAAAGAATAAAGTTCAACATTTGTTTCAATAAAATAGAATGCTGTTTTTCTTCTACAATATGAGAAGTGATGCTAGACAGATATTTGATCAATAAAACTAATTTAAATTATAAAATATATTTAAAACGGACAAACTTTTATTATGCATTTTTGTTATACCATCATTATTATGTGAAATAATAAAATGATATAAAATCTTGTGTTATACACACTTAGGCAATTGTAAGATTACAAATGTAAATTGACAATCTAGTTAAAACAAAAGGATAAAAAACTGGGTTACATTTGTAATCGATCAGATGCTAAGCAAAGGGCACCCGGATCCAAAGATGACAAATTTATTCTTACTGAGCTTGCTGTTGCAATAAGAATGTACTTTAAGAGATTATTTGTTTGGGCCTTTATTGAATGAACCTTGATTCAAAAGAAGCACATTTTTACGAGTAAGCTACATGTATCTGAATGCATACTTTTACTGTCCCGATGAATATAAAATATGCAAGTCAGTGATGTGATGCAATTGTACTATCATCGCAATATGATATATTTTAGTAGATTTTATATTCATCGGGACAGTAAAGTAAATTGCTGTCAAGTAAGTTTTATGAAAAAATAGAAACGATCCATCTTTTTTTTCTATAAAATGATAAATTGTAAAAAGATTCGCCTCTCTTCAATTTTTTCCATTAAAATAAAAATATGTCTGCTCTGTTATGATTCGTGTTTATATTATCAGTAAGATTTGAAAGGTCAGAAGAAATAAAATCTCCGATTAATTTACTGTAAGCAGCTGGGATAGTGGATATAGGTTTTTTTATGGAAAAGTTACCAGTGAAACATTATTGTGCCCACACTACATTTGTGGTGTATGCCAATGGTTCATTGCAATAAAATTGTTTTGCTTTTTTTTGACAGTGAAGTTTGGCATTATATCCATGTAATCCATTGTAATATTTAAAACGACACCAGAATTTCAACAACTGATATTATACGACTCTTTAAAATTGTCAATAGAATTTAAAAAAAAATCTCTTGCTGGAATTTCATATTGGACAATAATTTAATTACAATAAGACGTTATTGAGCGGAAGCAATCATGAATACGAGACAATTCTATTGATTTGAAAATAATGAAACAATGTCAATCAATGAAAAAAAAATATAAATGTTTTAGGACAATTGATTTGCAGGAAAAACGTATATTTAGTTAATATTTTTCATCTTCTTTTTTTCTTTGACTGAGTACAAGGATTTTTTTCACAAGAACCCACATGTTACCAATATCTTCAATATCTTTAATTAAATCACTGTAAAAAGGGGACAGTCATTTTGTCAAGATTGCTTACATACAAAAGCAAAATTGTATTAAACACTTACAGTTACGCTATTGCGTGCCCCCAAAACACATCTAATTTACATAACAAACACATAACATTTTTACAGTGTAATTTGAGTTTTCTTTTATTTGATTTAAACATATGATGAAAGAATAACACTTCATCAAAATTGAGCACACGATTGTTTAAATAGAGCGAACCAGACGTGAGACCAAAACTGAGACAATTTTGTGTTCCTGGCTTATGACTCCTTCACATTCTGGTTAGCAATGCGCTGATAAATATTGGCGGATGAAGCGCGAGTCATGAAATTACTTAAATTTTGCCATGAAAATAATTTTTATTAATGTCTTAAGTCTTATACTAAAGATAAAACTGTCTAATGAAACTGTCTTAAGTTAGTTTAATGTTGATCTTTAGTCCTAGGACTTAGGATACTTTCTATGAAACAATACGCTGATTTAGAAAGGAAATAGAAGCTTGTTTTGCAAAATTTTAATGGATGTGTAAGATAACAAAATTATAAGTCTTTAAGCAAAAAATAAACGGATGCTGAAGTTTTCTAAAGTCAGTAACTTTTAAGCTGTTTCTAGATCTATTAAAAGATACATTGTTTTACACCCTGTATTTTAAGCCTTAAATTACACTGATATATTGCTATTTATTCATTTAACACCAAAGATAACAACAAATGTCTTTTTGAAGTTTTTTTATATACAATGTCAAAATAAGAGTTGATATGCACAATGAAGACAGGTTTCACATTTTACATAGAAGCATTCAAGCGCTCTTTCCAATCTCTAAGAAGTATATAAATTTTTGGAAAATACGCTTTATATGTATGTACGGATTCAATATCCTCGCCATCCTTATCGTATTTAAGTTTAGCTTATCTACATTAGGTCCCCTGAACACGTATTGGAGATTTGTTTTACAGACACTTATATACATTAGGTCCCCTGAACACGTACTGGAGATTTGTTTTACAGACACTTAAAATGGGGAGCTTATATCAGAAAAATAATATACATCGGTAAAGAAACAAAAGTTCGAGAGTATTTAACAAAAAGAAGCTATACGAGATTACAGAAATAAATCCAAACAAAAGACTAAACTTACCAGTGAAATTCGAAGAACCTAGACAAGAAAAAATCTAAGTGGACAGAACGGCATGCTACCATAACTACACAACTAAACAAACATATAGAGACATGATACTCGATTACAAATTTGTTTTATTAAGAGATGCCACTAATATGAAGAGTCATCTAGTTTCTATACAAACCAAGGCAATCCACTTTAATATGTCTTCTGATTTGGACAGGCATGGTAGATTTCAATCAAGGATTCCTCGTCTTGTAATTGAAACACTCGGGTTAGACTTGATTTAATTATTGTTGAGTATTTTATCCGGATGTGAGGTCTGGGTTTGATTCACAATGTAATTGAAGCAGCTGCTTCTTGGCTAATAAATCAATTTCAATGATTGTTTTCTTTCACTTGAACATCTGATGCAAAGTTCTCATAGACAAATTTATAGCTTATAAAATTAATATTACTACATAACTTATTCGATAAACTAGTGACAGTTCCGCCAATATAACTGTGTTTCGTTCAGAAATGCAGGAAATGGAATTCCAGTGATATTAAATTTGAGAGAAAACAATTATAGATACGAAGACATTTTAATACACCAGAGCTTAATGGCTTCTTAATTATTTTAAAATTTGAAACTTAGGTTGTCTTATAATGAAATTAAGCCGAATCATTTATTTAATTTATTGGCCAATGAAAATATTGTAATGATTAATGCATTAATACAAACGTACTTTAAAGAAAATTTGAAATGTGTCCATAAAACGCGGGTCAACAGTCTATTAAATTGTCTGCCTACGCACGGACAATATGACAGAAGAAAAACGTGACAGTGAAACGGACAGACAAGGGGAAATATATACCCTCGTTCTAGTATAAACATATTTTGATCCATCAAACTGCAGTACAGATAAGCTGGCTATCTGCCACTATGTTAAACATACCAATAAAAGAAATTTAAAACGTCGCATGATATTTAATAATAACTTTCTGATTGAGTCAATAGTAAAAGTGTCATTCGATGATTGTTTTATTCCTTTCATATACAATGTACTTAAGCATAATATTCAAACGAATCGGATAGAATATTGCCAAAGCAAACATACTTAATGAGATCTTCCTTTGTCAAAAGGAAGTTTATAACGTCTCTGATTATACACATCATTGCCCATTATTTTGCCTGATGGTAACAAATAATCTTGTGTTGATTGCAAAACTTAAATGTCGTGACTGCATTGTGAAGATTCAGTTTTACACCTGACTAAATGCAATATTCTTTGACAGAAAAAATAACTTTTGAAGAAAAGATTATACATGACTGAACATCATAGTTTATGTTTTATTTATCCATACTGTATCCAATGACATTGACTGTATCCCCTTATAACGTTGAGTTAAATATAACAAACAACGGGCATTTACTGCATGCAAATCATTATAATTTGCACCATTCTGAGTTCATTTGTATTCTGGCAAACGTTAACGAATATCTAATACCATGCTGACATGATGTAACGTATCTTGGGAGCAGTTAATCGATAGAATCAATTACGTTTTATTGTGAGGGGAGGAACACATTTACACATTAACAAACGCCCAGGCAACTTTGTCACTTTCTAGTTTTTGATATATCAAGTCTGTTCTCGAACCGCTTTTTGATTAATTATATAACGTTTCTTATAAAACAATCACTCCTTTTTTATCTCATATACAATTATTGTTTTTGTTAATGTTTTTTTTAATTGCACCAATAATGGACCATTAAATGAAAGTATTAATAAACATAAGAGTAAATAATATAGGCGTAAAATGCTTTCAGTGCTTAGAAAAATCTAGAAAATAAGCATAAATAAATGAAAATTTAAGGAATTTAACGAATTGATTGGAAAACATACATATTTTAAGTATGTTTGTTCGAACAAATAGGTTGCAGTATTTTACCATAACTAATATGCACAACAGGTTTGTTGTGTTTATATAAATGTTTAAGTAAAAAATGAGGTAAATTCATTTTGATAATAAAACGTTAGCACATTGTTGATCTTTTGTTCTATATTTTATGCAATTGTTGTTCGGATTGTGTCACTTTTATCATCATATTTCTATCTCGTTCACTAACGGAGTAAGAGAGACAGAGTTTTTTCTATATATTTTAACCTGTTATATGTAATATCAGCTGATATTTGCCGGTTTAAAATGTGTTCCCATCACCCTGACAACATATTATAAATTGGATGCAGCCCTTTAATTTCATTTAAGTTACACGAACCCAGAGGCATGCTGCTTTATAAATAATACTCCTTAGAATTGAAAGGTTGTGGGCGCTTTTCTATTATTATTTTCCAATAATTCTCATTAAACCACGTTATACAATGTATTTTTTTAAGAACATCAATGTAATAGTGTCTTGTTTTATATAAATATAGATCTAATAAACCGTTCATTATACAAGTATGTAATCTTATTTACTCATTGGATATAAAACAATACAATACAATATGATATGATATAATGCAATTCAATACAAATAACTTTATTGCAAAACAAAACATTATTACAATGTTTTTAGCAAAAGAAAAAAAACATAAATATACACTTATACATATGATACACTTATACATATGAAAATGAGATCTGACATAGGATGAATTCATGTGCATCTTTGAGAATGGAAAATGGGTCATTACATTGCGAGTGTCAGTGCTTTTTTCCTTTTTCAACCAAAGGCGCTTTAAACTAATAGATACCATTCTCCTTGAATGAATGAGTTTAAGGCATGTAATATTCCTTTTTTATGATAGTATAATGAAAATATGATTCGATATTTGTTCTAAGTTATCATACCAATTCTATGTGAATCCCTTTTGGGACAATGTCCGGTCGATTGATCTATTATTCATGCAATCACCATACAATTTTCCTTTTTGCTCTCTACAAATTATCGCATTCCATGAAAATATAAATTATAAAAATGCATTTGCACCAATAGCTTTTATTTCTTTATATCTTTGCAATGCTTTTATCAGATTGAAAATAAATTGAAAATGTCGATATTCTTGCAATGAATATGAAAAACAGAGAATGTATTAAAGTAAACAAATATTCTGCAAGCGATAATGTACTAGTTATTGCAAAATACTGTTATATACTAAGAGATGAAATTTGATGTGAATTGCTTTTCATACAAAATTTGATCAATTTATTTATTATTTACTCATCATAACATAATATTATTTCATTTTTTCTACAAAGTATCGCATTTAAAATTTTTCTGCTTGGCAGAAATTGAAATCAGATTGAAATTCGAGTGCGAGGCTCCTGAACCTGATTATTGTGCAAATGTTTATGCATTTTGCGACGTGAAATAGCATGGTCATTTCGAACAGTAGTTATACCTTTAAACATTATTACCAAAAGAAGCATAATTTTACCATTTGCTGAAAGTTAAAAGAGTTTGTATTGTAAAAGAAACAAAAAGTGTTTAAGTCTACGAAATGAATTAATTATTTTAAAATATTTTAAAACAGAATTGAAAACTATAGAGTTTAAAGAATATATTAAACGTAATTAAAATTATAACCACGTATTTGTCTGTTTGTCATATCTGCTCATCATATTTTAACTCCAGTCATTCTTATTACAACAATGTAGTACTGTCTTTATAATTGTGACATCGTTACAAATACAATATGCAATCAGCGATATGAAACAAAAGCACAAACAAATGAGATTTTGTGAGGAAATTATACAGACAATACTACGTTCTAGCCTCCTGATATTACCATATTGTGATTTCCTTATGAACACACAACCAAGGGAGGGATTCTGATGGAAAGCCATTGCCATTTTGATTTCATGAATGAACGATTTCAGCTTCACGAATTCATGATTATAACTTCACAGTCACTACATTTATTTTAACTTCGAAAATTCACAATTTTAACTTGTTTAGTCGGGAATTTGTGATGTTGCATGACGTTATAAAGTCCTTGTATCATAGTTTGGAGACCTTTCTGTTGAAAATGTGTCATGGTTAAATCGTATACATATACATGCACAGTGCGTTAACTGGAGTGCGGGTATTAGTTACTCGCACTCCAAAGCATGCCCATTGATTGGCTCATTTTTGCTGGGGTTTACATATTGTGACGGCAGAGAAAGGGAAAGCGACAGAAATGTCATATTCAGATGTTCGTTCATTGGTTCATTTTTGTCGGGGTTTCATATTGTCACAACAGGGAACGTGCTTTTATGTTTGACTATGATACAAAAGAGAAAGAACACCAAAACACTCGGCAATCTGATTAATACTCGGGGCTACGCCCCCTCGTACAAATCAGATAGCCTCGTGTTTCGGTGCTCTTTCTATTACTTACCGGCTTTGATATGTATGAGTATTTAAGGGAAAGACCAAACAAAGACTAATGGACTTTATTTGGAGGTTTATTTGTTCTTTTTATTCAATGAATGTTTGTTGAAGTAACCTTTATGTACAAGGTGATACATATTTTAAAGCTGTCTTTAACAAAGTTTGAATGTATATTATATTGTGTTTCTTCATTATTATTTCACAAGTATTTCCCATCAACGAAAATTGTGTACGAAATTTTCAGAAATCTTACATACGAATGCATGAACATTATTTATTCAAACTGTACTGAAAAATGCTGATAGCTAATTTGAACAGCTATCTAGCACTGGTGTTCTATGAGGAAACCTGGTCTCGAAGCCACGGTCCCTATGTTGAGATACAGTCACCTTTATCACTAGGTCACCGCTTCTTTAAAAATAATCGGACAGTTTCACCATACGCCTTGAGTACTCTAAGAAGTCGGAAATAATGATTTCCATTCAGAAATCATGTCCATTCTTCTTTTTTCTTGATTGCTTCATTGTCCATTATCAAGGCCAATCCCGACGATTCCGCCTTATTAAAGGTGATTTGCATAATGCTGGCTGACATTTAGTATGTAATCACAGATAATTGGGAGTTAAAAGAGAAATTTCTATCGTATTAGCGAAGTAATTTTTTCTGTGATATTGAATTGTAGGAAAATTAGGGGTTTTACGTCGGTTCCGGTCAGACTTTCATGTTTCAATTAAACTGCGACTACTGCTGATGGTATATATATTTACAGGAAGTAATCATTTTCTATAGAAGCTAGGCTATAATTTAATATTATAAGAAACGAGTTTAAGTGTGAAATGCTACGTTATGAGGCTCAAAATAGCAACTCGTCTGATCTTAAAATAGAGACATTTTTACAGATGTGATGTATTTTCAGTCATTTTCCTGTCCTTTAAACGTCTTGGGGAAAGGATAAAGCTTATAATGTTTAATTATACCATGATAACTTATATAGTTTTTGTTTTGATTTGACGTTGATTTTGTCTTCCTCAAACAATTAAGACTTTGCATAATGATTATACTGGGACAGTTATAAAGTACAATTTAACCGCAGTAAGTTAAAAGGATCCAATCATCGACTAAATTTATTTTGCTGCTCAAAACAGCCCCATCTTGTATATCAGAACAAGTTGTCACATGTCATTAATACAAACGATGGCACCGGGTGTATTTTCTCGGACGTATGTTCTTACGGCAATAGACTATAGTCCTACCTTTTATACATATAAACAATTAATTTGGTCAAAAGTTTAATGTAAACATAAATTAAAATGCTACTCACTACTTATAAAAGAAATGAAGTACCATAGAAAGAATTAAATACATACATTTGCATATGTAAACAGCCGAAGCTTTAGTTAATAATACAAAGATCTAGTACAAGATTCAGACCTGCAATAAGACTATTGTGCAATTTATCCATAGATTAGCGATTCGTGCTTTCATTCTTTGGCAATTTAACTTAATCAAACAGCGCAATAGTTTTCATATAAACGCACTGTACAATTACGTAATAATTACCCTAGTACAATAAATCAGAACTTACGTAGTAAGCTGTACCATTATTGGTAGCAATGTCCTTAAGGAAATAAATGCCCCTCGCTATGTTGACATACCGGGATCAAGCGCAATCATTGTTTTTTGAACACATCTATTGTAAGTGAATTCTATTTTAATTTTTATCATCCAAGCTCGTAATATCTAATTCGCCTCAGTTATTGAGAAAAAATATGACTATACGTTGTTAAAATATATATTTTGTAAAAAAAAAAAATAAGGGCATACCATCTTCTGTTTTAATGAAGGTAAACGCATGTAATGGCAAAATCGCACAAAGTTTATGTGTTTTGTAAATATTTCAGCGACATAATGATAGGTTAATTTCAATATGAGCTGTATTTGCCTGGTTAGAAAAGCTAACCGCCTCCGTGTTCGAGAGTTAAAATCTGGCGTGGGTTCGATCCCCGGGAGATGCTTTGGTAGTTAAGCTCGGAGGAAGGTAGTGTAGTACTGGTGTAACTTTATAGGAACGATGGTTAGGAAACTATCCGCCTCTATGACTAAAATACTATTGGGAAATGACGTAAAATGAAACAAACAAACAAAAACAAAAACTTATTTTTGATGCATGGTTTAAAACTAGTATAATGGTGAACAGGTGCTAACAGACAGTGTTACATCGCTTACATAGTAACAGCTTTGTAAGAATCTCATTCAAAACCGCTGGCCCGCCAACTTCACGCCGCTAGACCGCTGGGCCGCCAACTTCACACATCTTTTCGTATGATATATAAGTTTACAGTTTACATGAATCTACTTGTGTTTTTAATTCAACTGTACGTAATGCGATGGGCGTTGATATAATGACTCTAAAGTATAATTATTCTGTTTTTATCCATGTCTATTTTGTCATTCTTTTTTTACGATCTTAAGTGCTTGTTAACAGCGGAATACATTACTGTTTCATTTTCTGTGCAACATATCATTTCATGCAACCTATCGAGTTGTTGCATAATCGCATTAACTAACGTTTTTGTTTGTTGTTATTATATAGTTTAGCTGATTAAGTAAGTGGATAGGAATTATGTAATTATTCAAATCTGACTCTGTCTGATATTCATACCAATCATAGCATAAATTCCCGACATAATTCTCACAAAGCCGAGTCTGTTAAAAAAATAACATCAACGTATATTTAAAATCAAAAACATTATTATTTACTAATACAATTTACAAGGATGAATTATGATTACTTTGATTGTTTTTTGTTTTTGTTTGTTGTTTTTTTGCCTTTGACATTTTTCGTTGTTTTTGACTATTCTACTTCATATTAGCTTCCCTGTTATTTAGTCTAGAAATAAATCTATATTGTCAATATAGATGTTTGATTAATATATAATATCTAAAATTATATCTTTACTATTGTTTTACTGTAGTGAATCTCGTTTAAATGTTATTTTAGTATCTACATAGCCAAGTGGTCTAATTTTCAATATCTATACTACAAACAAACATTCTCATACACGTGATGTAATAAACGTTTCTTTATTCATTAAATTAAAATAATGTTAGTAAATGTGACGTAAATTTTCTTTTTCATTTTGTTTCCATGTTGTAAATATTATGACATTTCCTTCATGTTCTAATTTCGTCTGCTGAGAGTCTGTATCATCTATACAAATGACTCTATAACCGCCATATGAACTCATATGTAAATGTTTCTAAATTCATTAACATTTCACAATTGCATGTTTCATTGTTGAATTCTGCGCAAGCCGGTGCAAGACGACATGCAGAAGCTTGCATTAACCAATTTTGTCAATGAACAGGCTGAATCAAACCTGGTCTTCAATAAAGCAGTTTTAGGCATTCTTTAAGGTTTCCATTTTCGATCATCTGATAAGGTGACACTATGACACAATATTTAAACTGTTGTCCAGGAGATTCTCGACACATAAAATAAAATGGCATCTTTATAAAGTTATCAAAATATGCAACATCATATTCACTCTTGTACTTGTAGGTAAAATTTTCTTTTCAACGATAAAAAAAGATACGCATTATACAATTTTACCTCTTTCAATGGTCAATGTAATGTTGCGGTAAATGACCAGACGATAAATGTAATGATTTGAAGCCGTGCCTTATTTCTATTTTCAACATTGTTTGTGCTGTACAAACTGATCAAAGTCTAAAAACTATCAAATATTTTCTAAAGAAATCCGCAGTTCCTGTAATTGGATCAGATATTGGAGACAATATTGTTGCCTGCTAATCAAGATATGCCAGGGGAACAATAATTAGAAACTGCATCAATGTACTCTTGCCGATGATAGGAGATACGTGATTGTTTGTTGTTGTTTTTTTTATGAAAAAGAACATGTAATACACTTTAAAATCTTTCACTACAGATAGATTTAAATAATTTAAATTATATATCGAATAAATTGCTAAATGTGTAAATAAATTGATAGATTAATATCAGTTTGTTTTAGATTAAGGCAAACATCTTATGATATGTTTTACACGTTTTAACAAACAAACAAACCACTCTAATTTTCATCGCTATTAGACACATTGAGTAGCAGTATTGTATACATGTACATTTTTTTCTTAAGAAAGTATGTCAAACATGTTTTTTATAATGCTGTAATAATGGACTTAGGGTATGTGCTGAAAGATAGCAAAATGTAAACAACTTTGACTTCCATACAAAAAATACCTCACTTAAAATGTACTAATTGGCTAAAATCAAAAGTAACTTTAGCAACCTTTGGAAACTAGATCGTGACATAAAAAATGAAAAATTTAAAAAAAAAAGAAGAGCATTTCCATGGCTTAATAGACCTTTGAAGAATAAAAATGATGCACTGACTATATTATAACTATTATATGTTGGGGATCAGAACCTGTGCTATGGCATTGTAAGTTATTACGTTATTGTATTACATTAATGAAAAGTATGTGTTTACATTACTCCCATTGCTTCAATACGCTATAAGATAAATGTATCAATTTATTTTTTATTTGTAACGATCCACTTCTACATTTTTCATAATTTTTATTAAATTACCTACTTTTATATTGCAAAACCTATCTGGACACGTGTTCTTGCAATCTTGATGATATAAGAATTACCGTATTCTATCCCTGAACATTTGGCAGCTAGAGCATCAAACATTTTAAATTAGTTAATTCGACAAATAACATCTTATTTATGGAGGAAAAATGCAAATAACTTGCACTATTTCTGTAATATACAGATGTGCACAAGTGATCGTACGTGTTATAACCATCTTTAATGGCACGTTATTATGATAATTTCTTTGGCAAAATATCATTTATATGTGTGATGTTACTTTTGGGATTTTCGATATATCTTCTATCCAAGAATACAGAAACTTTACATTAGGCAGACTCTGTTTTGTTAGTGCTGTAGAATTACGCTTTTATGACATGCACATTAAATATTAATTACACATAAAATGATAGGATGGTAAATGAATTATAGAGAATTAGAAAGTTATATTTCTTATGGAAGTATATACATAAAAATCATAAATGTATTTAGAGTTGCGTAAGTATGTATGTTAAACATTACAATAATTCCAAAATGGTTTGAAATAATCTTTAGGTATATGTACAGTTAAGAAAATACACAATAGTTAAATGACTTTTGTATTAGTTAACAACAGATCAGTTGTTATTGAACCCAAACTACTTGTTTCAGTAAAATATGCACTTGATATTAGATATCAATACATGTTTCAACGTTTTACTCATTCCGCGTAATCGATCTAAGAAATGCCATTTTCGTTCATAAAAAGTAATTCCAGAATTAAAGACGGGCTTAACATCATTGGGGACAGTTTTCCAGACATATTAACAACAGAAATTGCAAATAACACGTGTAGTTTGTAAAACGAAACAAGTCTAAGTGTTCTTGAGAAGGCAATAATGAAACTTTTTGCCATCTTGTTTAGGCATGTTCATTTGTATAAAAATCTGTAAAAATTGTAAAATAAACGAATATAATCATTCACTTGAATACATATATTAAGTCATTACAACAAGTGTGCTCCTTTTACACAAAACAATATGAATACATAAAAGAAGAACGTTATTATAGAAGTAATATGTACACATCTGCAGATTTCTTTTCTACATGTTTAACACTTTTTCTCATTTCCCGATGTCAATGAATTTTGCTTAAGACATAGCATAGCTTCACTATTTTATGGCGAGACCATTTTCATTTTTTTCACTGAAACATTCGTTGATCGCCAATTATCGTGATATCATCCGTATATTGAAACTTGTTATTCGTTTTTGTTTTGCATCTTGAAACAAATTTTGTATTTCAGTTTGGCTGAGGGCAATATTCTAATAAAGCACAAATGCTGATGCATGGATATTTTGTGGTTATTATAAAAACAAGGTTGATTCTATCTACAAATAAGGCTTCTTGTGTAGTATTGATTGAAGCTTGAAGCGACGCCGTGCCTACATTTCCGCTGTTCCTTTCTGGGAAACATAATGACCTTCTTCAAGAAATGTAACATTTTCATTTCACAAATATATGCATTCATTCTGGTTTACAATCATGGGAGAAATGTTACTTTTGTCGACTTCCTGTAAGAATACAAATACAAGACGAAACAAATGTGTTGTACAAGACTGATATAAATAGTCATATTAAAGGCATATGTCAAGCTCTTATAGGTTTTTCTGTAAAATCCCAGCGTTATTTGATACCAATTAATTAGAATGTATGCTCGTTTAGAAGCTCGACACATAATTTACTATTCGATTTATATGATAATAGGGAGTTATTGGAAAATACTTAGTAGACGAAAATGGTAAATCATCCTATAGTAATGACATGATAATTGTGTCTTCAATTGGCTCCAAACCATAAACATCAGACTGCCAAAATACATTTATTGTTGTTATTATCATGTACATGACGGTTTTATTTCCTTATGTTATATCCCCCCTATAAACTTTAATCACCGTCAGAATACATAAGTTGGAATACATTACAAGATTGTATAATTGATAAAAAATAACATTAGGTCCGGCATGAAAAATATTTTCTTTCATACACAAATCATGCAAATGTGTACTAAAATGCAATTTTTGAAAACATTATTTTTAACATTGAATCTACTTAATTTATTGACTCTGTCAAAGATCCATCATATCATTATATAAGTAATTTATAATTTATCAATTATGAAAAAGTGATACAGACAGCAAAAACAAGGGACATATCTACATTGGCCAATGCAAAATTCATATATGATATTTTTTAGTCGTTGAGAATTTCCATAACTTAAATATAAACATCTGCATCTTAAAGAATACATGGTGTATAAAAAGGAATATAATATACTTAATTTCAAAATATACATAGACAAAAAGAATATGTTTCTCCTTTACAATAGAAGTCATCTGTGTTCACTTCTTGCCCAGGGATAATTTTGTTGGTATGTTTTTAAAGAAAGCAACATCTAAAATCCGGTTATATTATATTGTTGTTATTTGAATTATTGATACGTCATTATATCTACATAATGAACATTGACTTGTAAACATGGTAGTTTACAAACAATGTTTAAATAGTAGTTTTTGTAGAAATTAATATCTTGTACAAAATCTAATTTCTTTGATAGATTTTTCTATTTAAACAATGAGCATTTATACATAATCTGATTACCATTTTTTGAAGACTTTATTTAGAGGATAAATCATTACCTCTAATATCTATAGGTCCAAATATGTATTTGTAACCGGATCATTTATCTAATATTAAAATATTTCTTTGATTGTATCTACATGTATATTATTTGTGGGATACAGTTCATTGTTGACAACTTAGAAATTGGTATTAATAATAATCTCAAACAAACAGGTACAATTTGAAAAGTTAACCGTACGAAACAGAATTAAGGTTTTTCTTTCTTTCCCGATATTCATAATATTTTCTATTCATGCAAAGGGAATACCCTTTAATTACGTTATAATCAGCGAAATGTACATTTAATCGTTTACTGTTGATATTTACATGATATTTCCATTTTGAAACAAGAGTAGGTAGGTTTTGACACATTTAATTAATTTTGTTAAATCAAATAGTTCTGACATGTAAGACATATAAAAAATGTCTGTAGCACTGTTTTATGTACAATAATTTTTTTTTTAATTTTTAATTGTGATGATATTGTATAATCATTGTATGACCCATTCTGCGAGGGATTCTCTGCGTAGAAGTATCCCAGTACTGCCACTTTCCGATCAGATAACATATTTTTCTACAATAACTGACAGTGAAATTATAAAACATTTTTTTCTGTTACAATTCTGCAAATATCATCATTTCAGCTAATAAATGCAACATTTTTTTGAAATTTTACCTGAATTATTACCTGTATGGTAAACAAACCATTACTGACACATTTTTCTGTTCTTCCAAATTTCACAACCACTTTTCAATAAGTTAACAAATTGCATACTCTACCACATAAAAATTGTCATACACTGTTATATCAACCAGTTATGTATTTTGAAGAGATTTTGAATAACACAACTTCAAATAAATGGTAATAAACCATTCTAACATATTTGTAATGCCATTTTTCAATTTTGATATCCATTTACAGTCGTAAAGCTGTCACAATTGGGGTATGGATGTACATCTCAATTTGAATAAGAAAAATGATGTTCTTGTGAAACTTTTTGGATCTTAGGGTTTATATGACCCCCGTCTAGTGACAGCTTACTGAAAAGTTATCAGAGAAAATGTTTATCTTTGGTCAAGTGACTGTTTCTTTACTGACGTATTATGTTCCAAATAAGAATTGTACGGTAAAATATATACATATCAAGATTATAGCTTTTGTAGTTCAGTATACATTATGACTTAATGATAGTGAAGGACTGGTATAACTTAATATCCATTTCTGCAGACAGACAAAAAACTGAGTCTGTAAATCAATTATTTTTAGAAAATTATTGCGATTTGTAACTGGGTAAATTGAGGATTAGTGGAAAACAATTATTTTACATATTTTGAGCAAAGTAACTGGTTATTTGTTTTTTATCGCCATAATTGACATTGTTGCTGATAAATGTAGTCAAAGTAAACACTCAAAGTAAACATAAGATGTGCTTACAGTTTGGTTGCATAACAAATAAGGTCAAAAGTAAAGAATTTCTAGGGATGATTGAAAAGTGGTTGTGATTAAAAACTGGCAGTATGTGGATAATTTATATGGCATCATTTTGATTTGGTGATTTCATAACGTTGAAGCATGGATATCATATACGCACAAAGAAACTTAAAGAAATAAAACGAAATATTCTAATGATAATTATGTCGTTGATCAATGTAAAAGTCTCAAAAACAAATCAGTGACTACGTTTCAATTCAAGCTTGATGCATTTTATGAATTATTATACATTTGAGATAAGTACTGACAATTATTAAGTTACATTGACTCTATTGCTTATATCTGCTAGATATATTATATGTTTGATATCTCAACATTGCATGTTTTTTAATGACACACATTTTCCGTCTCAAAATTGGTCTATTGAAAACCATATGACTTAGATTATAAAATGATATTTTCTACTTATAGACATTTCTCTTTATCATGACATTTAGTAATTTAGAACTGTATTGATTCTTGTACAGACACTGTTTTATTTTAATTTTGATTGATAGAGTTCTAAGGTACAAACTAGATATTCTTGAAGAATAATCACACGTGATTAAAGTGCAGGAAATTATGCCGGAAATGAAGGGAAAACTATTGTAAATAGAGAAAAATTGTCTAAATTTGCTAGATCTAGAAAAAATAAGTTCTATTGTAATACAGGTCACGATACATTTGTTAACATACCTTCCTGTTTTGTATTTGATATTCATAAAGTGATTTTGCCACTAAACATGATACAATTTAATCATGTGCTGACATAGATAGGAATTTTTCTTATAATTAACTTTACTTCTCAATTTATACAGTCACTCCAGCTAGGATTCTTTATAGATAACTTATTATTACAAATAACATTGCTTTATTGTTCATTTTTCAATAGAAAGTGTGCGGAAAAAACACCTAAAGAAAGAATGACTGAATAAAAACATTACCGTACAATATAATTAAGTAATAGTTTTCACGTTATTATTGTTGAAACTAATGATTTTTCATTAGTGTCAACACTAATAGTAGATTTATAAACATTCCGTTATTATTTAAGTATTCCAGGTAGGCACATTTCTTACATTCTCGAGTTAATGTCAGAGATACCCTCGTAAACATCTCGTTAGAGCACAAATTTCAGCTAGAAACACAATGCTTATTCTTGGTGTATGTTGCAGAAAACATTGTTCTTATTCGTTTTCATTCTAAAAATAAAATAAAACACCCAACCACATTGATCCCCCGCCCTCCACCAAAAAACAACAACAAAATATTGCGTTCCTTTTCCGAACTTACCGTGTGACAATACAAGAACTGTATATATCATCACATTAATGACAATACAAGAACTGTATATATCATCACATTAATGACAATACAAGAACTGTATATATCATCACATTGATGACAATACAAGAACTGTATATATCATCACATTAATGACAATACAAGAACTGTATATATCATCACATTAATGACAATACAAGAACTGTATATATCATCACATTAATGACAATACAAGAACTGTATATATATCATCACATTAATGACAATACAAGGACTGTATATGTATCATCACATTGATGACAATACAAGAACTGTATATATCATCACATTGATGACAATACAAGAACTGTATATATCATCACATTAATGACAATACAAGAACTGAATATATCATCACATTAATGACACTGTATATATCATCACATTGATAACAATACAAGAACTGTATATATCATCACATTGATAACAATACAAGAACTGTATATATCATCACATTAATGACAATACAAGAACTGTATATATATCATCACATTAATGACAATACAAGAACTGTATATATCATCACATTGATAACAATACAAGAACTGTATATATCATCACATTAATGACAATACAAGAACTGTATAATTATATCATCACATTGATGACAATACAAGAACTGTATATATCATCACATTAATGACAATACAAGAACTGTATATATCATCACATTGATAACAATAGAAGAACTGTATATATCATCACATTGATAACAATACAAGAACTGTATATATCATCACATTAATGACAATACAAGAACTGTATATATATCATCACATTAATGACAATACAAGAACTGTATATATCATCACATTGATAACAATACAAGAACTGTATATATCATCACATTAATGACAATACAAGAACTGTATATATCATCACATTGATGACAATACAAGAACTGTATATATATCATCACATTAATGACAATACAAGAACTGTATATATCATCACATTAATGACAATACAAGAACTGTATATATCATCACATTAATGACAATACAAGAACTGTATATATCATCACATTAATGACAATACAAGAACTGTATATATCATCACATTAATGACAATACAAGAACTGTATATATCATCACATTAATGACAATACAAGAACTGTATATATCATCACATTAATGACAATACAAGAACTGTATATATATCATCACATTAATGACAATACAAGAACTGTATATATCATCACATTGATGACAATACAAGAACTGTATATATCATCACATTGATGACAATACAAGAACTGTATATATCATCACATTGATGACAATACAAGAACTGTATATATCATCACATTAATGACAATACAAGAACTGTATATATCATCACATTGATTATCATCACATTGATAACAATACAAGAACTGTATATATCATCACATTGATGACAATACAAGAACTGTATATATCATCACATTGATGACAATACAAGAACTGTATATATCATCACATTAATGACAATACAAGAACTGTATATATCATCACATTAATGACAATACAAGAACTGTATATATCATCACATTAATGACAATACAAGAACTGTATATATCATCACATTAATGACAATACAAGAACTGTATATATCATCACATTGATGACAATACAAGAACTGTATATATCATCACATTGATGACAATACAAGAACTGTATATATCATCACATTGATGACAATACAAGAACTGTATATATCATCACATTGATGACAATACAAGAACTGTATATATCATCACATTAATGACAATACAAGAACTGTATATATCATCACATTGATGACAATACAAGAACTGTATATATCATCACATTGATGACAATACAAGAACTGTATATATCATCACATTGATGACAATACAAGAACTGTTTATATCATCACATTGATGACAATACAAGAACTGTATATATCATCACATTGATGACAATACAAGAACTGTATATATCATCACATTAATGACAATACAAGAACTGTATATATCATCACATTGATAACAATACAAGAACTGTATATATCATCACATTGATAACAATACAAGAACTGTATATATCATCACATTGATGACATATAAAGTTAAAAGATTTCTAATAAATTTATAAACGTGGATTAAACTTATAACTAATAATAACTATAAACAGTATATCGGACAGCAAATAGACCAAAAAATGTTACGTGTACTCCATAACCGTACGGTGTTTCTAGTTTTCGACTGATTTGGCGTGTACATGATTTTTATTGCATAATGTTTAAGTAGCTACAAATCCTGGTCAAACCAGGCAATCAGTTATGACATCTAGTCTGTTGTTACCCACTTTCCATCTTATATCATATTTTTGTCATCATCTTCATAAATATATTTCAGACTTAAGTGCGTTGTATAAATAGAAATATTTTGAAACTGAATCTGAGAATTTTAGCAATTATATTTTGATATTGTAACATTTCTGTCCACGATGTTCTACTAATACAAAATCTTTATACATGTAATCTGTTGACAGCAGGTGCAAGGTGTTGGTGGGCAGCTGTAAAAAGTTTATGTAGATATTTTACTGCTCCCTCTGGATCATTGATTTCAATATTTTAGTGTGGAAAATTAACCATTACTACAACTACTACTCGTAGAGTTTTGCTATTTTCACTTACTTATTTTTTGCTCGCATTGTTCTCGAGGGGTCTCCTATTTTCAGAATATTTCTCTCTTAACTAATCGTAGCTTGTTCAACATTTGATTTATCACTTTTTGTTATTTCTTGCTGCTTGAGCAGTTACTGAAAGAGGAAACTTTACCTAAATTGTGCATTGTTCAGTAACAAAGCAGAAATTTGACCAGTTCGTTGATAAAGATTGAATTCTCTCATATTACGACATGACACACTGCAATAATCAATGTCAATGCCTTTTTGAACGTGAACGTAATATTCATGCACAACGTTGTAAAAATTGTAGTCTCTTGTGAAATGAACTTCACGCTGAGATGCACTTTAGTTGAATAAAAAGAAAGGACATTATTTTTAATTATATCTCTTTTGCAAAGAAGTGTTATTGTTTTATTTCTCTGCAAAAAGGGATCAGGAAGAATATTATAGGCTATGATTCATTTATTCACGGAGTGATGGATTTATGTTGTAATAATTCTTCATAAAACGAAATGTTTTGTTTTCCGAAGACAATATCATACAAATTAAAGAAAAAAATAGGATTTCAGGAAAAAATTAAAGTAAGTGTTTGGATTTCTACAAAATAGTAGAGGGCTTTCAGATGTTGAAACGGAAAAAGAGGGATGAAACTATAAAACACAATACTTATGAAAAATAAAAACTGAATCACGTTTCAAAACTCCCATCCATTACTATGAAATACATAGTTAATTGAAATGATCATCTGAAACAGACATTTTAATTCCATTTTACACTGGTATCTTGACGCTTAATACATAAAAGGATGAAAAACATTCTTGGTAAGAAAAAAGAAAAAAGAAACAGTTTTTCACGCAGGTCCTCATCAAATTGTATTCGGCTTAAAATACTAGCGTACTAACAACACAACAAAGACAAAGGCGAATGCTGGGGCTTATATGAACGACACAACTTCATACAAAAGATGAAAAAAATCATGCGGTGCTTTTCTCTGAAAAGTTTTATATGCTCATTGAAATGGAATTGAAAGATTAAAAATTGAGCTTTGTTTTAATTAAGTTTTTCACTAATGAGAAAAAAACAAAAATTGCGTCTCTGTTAAATTTTAATGTTTGAAAATCAAAGATAATTTTGCTGAAGATAACATAGCAAATATAAGATTTTATTGGTCGCAAATGTCTAAAAAAAATTACACAACATGTGGATTAATTTTGATGGAACAGAATTAATGCTCGCTTTATAACAACGCGGAAAACAATGGTAAAATGATATTGACTTTTAGTAATTTCTGTCGAAGGTCAGATTGACAATCGAAAGAAGTATTCTTAAATTAAATATTGCCATTTCAAATCCTATCTAAATCAAATAACTTTTGCATTTTATTCAACTGAATGGGCGCTTTTTCCACAAAAAAAATCCCTTCAAACATTCAATAAATTAAATAATTGCAAATATTATGATCTTCGATCTAAATGTTTTGGCGCCAGCTGTCCTGATGGTTATAAAAATTGCTTTGAAAGATTTGTAACATTCTAAAATTGCCTTTCATTGTAAAAGACCTTCAGCAAAGCAAATTGCATGAAGGATCGTTCACGTAATATTGCTTCCATGATGTGGTATAACAATTATGCTCCTTTTGACTCGCTTATGCAATAGTTATTAGGGTAATAACTGACTTATGATTCATTCGAATGCCTTGCACTAATCTATACATTGCATTTAGCTGTTATCCAATCCCAACTGTGATTATATTTTATGTAAAATCTTTCGAGACTTCTTGATTTGTTAATCATTTTCTTGTTTTCTCCTTCTGCATTTGGGATATAAATATCTTAATTCTGTTGCACACACTATATATGGAATACATTAAAGTTTATTGAAATAGTTGTACATCAAATTGTTTAAATAATGCATTCACGTGAATAGCTATATTTGAATTTATGATGTTATTTTATAAATGATTAAATAAATGATTAAATGCTTATATGCGTATTATTCAAAATAGTGATGTATTTACCGCGAATGAATTATATGAGGTTATAAAACATTGTTAAGTACAATGTTTAATTCTTCTGGACAAGTACACGCTGTCAAGCCAATATTGGACGAGGCGATATTGGTTATGTGGTTTTAATGACATTTATTATGTTAAATACTGTCTGAATTGTTGTCATATTTTATAACACAAGATAGTGGTTACAGTTTAGTTTTTATTAATTATTTTAATAAAAGACACGTGCTAGTTGTTGATACACAATACAGAGCACATCGTTGATCCTTGTGCACATAAACATGTTGCTGTGGAAACACAGTTTGTAATGTTACTTTGATATTGGTTGCTGCATGGAGACAGTTAACACGTCTGTACATATATTCTCTATGATTTCATTGAATGTAATTTAAAACGTTTTTTTTTTCTTTTTTTTCAGCATCTACGCCGTCTGATCAGATCAAACAAGACTTTTGATTGACAATATCTTCATACTTCATATAATCTTATATCACGTGGTACCGAGTTTCTACAGATGTAGACCTCACTAAACTTTATTCAGGTAAGATGCTTAGAAAATAAACATAAGATTTTATTTCCATAGAAAAAATATAAAATTGTAAAAATATTAATCGTTTCAAAATTATTTATTTGCGGAAATATTTCGTCTGTTTTTATAGAATTCTCTTTGCCACTTGCAATCCGAAGAATCTTTTGTAAAGAAATGTAAAGATCGTTTTAAAAAGCTAATGACTGCAAAAACAGGTCCATCGTGCAATAACAAAAGAACACTTGTTTATGAAAAAAAAAGAAGAAGATTATTATAAGTTAATTCTAAACATGGTTTAAAAAAGTAAGACTAGACAGAAATAATATAAAAAATGAGATAAGAAGGAAATGTCATCAGTCAATTTAACATAACATTCTTGGTCTGCAATGCTACATTTCATGAACTGGTGGAAAGTCATTCCATAAAATACGTATTTTGCTGATTTACTGGCTTTTTGTACTGAAAATTACATGTTGTAAAACATAATGAACGTAGATCAATGATAAAACAAGATATTGCGACATGAGATTTGTAATGAAGAAATAAATGTATTAAAAGTGAGTGATTAAATTAGATGACAATGACTGAGATATAAAATATAAAGATAAGCGTAGATCTTATCATCTTAATCTTTATTGCTTCCACGTGCATTAATAAAGTTGATTGTTTTGTGCTGTATTAGTTGTAGATTTTAACTAAATATTTTCATATATTCTTATATTTTACTCACGTGAGGTATACAATGATTCCAGAGTAAACTAAATAAGGATATACATCAAAAGTTTATGAAAATGTTTTCTCATTGAAAAAAAAATCTTTATGATAAAAGCGTGTGGAAGTTCATCGTGTTGTAGTCAACTGTGTGGTAGTTTACAGTGTAGTAGTTCACTGTGTTGTAGTTCACTGTGTTGTAGTTCACTGTGTGGTAGTTTACAGTGTAGTAGTTCACTGTGTTGTAGTTTACAGTGTAGTAGTTCACTGTGTTGTAGTTCACTGTGTTGTAGTTTACAGTGTAGTAGTTCACTGTGTTGTAGTTTACAGTGTAGTAGTTCACTGTGTTGTAGTTCACTGTGTGGTAGTTCAATGTGTGGTAGTTCAATGTGCGGGGTAGTTTCCAGTGTTGTAGTTCACTGTGTTGTAGTTCACTGTGTGGTAGTTCACTGTGAGAGGTAGTTTTCAGTGTAGTAGTTCATTGTGTGGTAGTTCACTGTCAGTGGTAGTGTTCTGTGGTTGTTCATAGCATGGGGTAGTTTACAGTGTAGTTGTTCACTCTGTGGTAGTTCAAAGCGTGGTAAGTCACGGTGAGTTAGTTCACAGTTAGTTTGTTCACTGTGTAGTAGTTAACTTTGTGGTAGTTCGTGGTGAATTTCTCTGAATGAACATCAATAATGAATGATACAAGACTTTTTAGATTTTGCCAAAATTTAATGAATATTTTATATTTCAAATTGAAGTTAAAGCAGCATGCCTCCACATTCATGCTATTTTTCTTGAAAAGTTTGAAAAAAGATATCAATCTACAAATTGCAAACGCCACTTTCAATCAACGTTAATTACTAAAAGAGGTCAAAGATAGCCCTTACTGCATTAGTAACGCAGTAGAAATGTGATGATTAATACCAGTCATTAATCTCTTATAACATGTCAATTATACTAATAATGGATTCACGAATGCTTTTTTTCATAAGCTCTGTGAATGACATCATATTGCAATCGTTTCTTGTTTTTCTGTTATGGTTCTAAAACAATTAAAGTGTTGTTTTTTTTAAGCCACCTTTCAATGTTTTTATACATTAATGGCAACTGTACTTGGTATGTTAATCAAATGCATCGCATGTGACCCGTGCAGCAAGTAAATTAAACAATTATTCAGCCGCCGATTAACTCCAATTGTACCTTACTTTCAAGAACTAACCTTTCCATGAATTTAAGGGGTTTTTTTGGGGAAAGAGCAAAACACCAGTTCAAAGCACTTCTCTATTTTATACTACGAGACAATCAAACATTTTAAATTGATTTATTGGACAAATTATCGCTCATTCTCTAGGAAAATGGATAAAAATAACTACTGTCTCTGTTACAAAGATTGTGCACAAGTGGCCGTAATGAATTTTGTGCATCTTTGATAGCAAGTTATTTTGATCGATTTGCTGGCACAGTAGCGATTTATTATATAATGTACCCTTCTGGGAATTTCGCCATGCTTTCTTTTCCACATTGTAATGCGTCATTTTGTGATGTGAAACATTGTGAGATTGTTGAAGCCCGGTTCATAAGGTCTATAAACAAATATCGCATGTCTGTGATTGTTACAGAAATTTAATATAATTATCCTAAAAAAACTTTTGTTAATGTACGGATATTCAACTCATGGTACTGTATTCAGTACTGACAACGCGTTCCTACTAGACCGCAACAAATAGGACCAAAACTTATCCACATTTTAAACCCAATAATTCACTAAAAAACATAGGAAATATATAAATGCAACCTGATGTATACTTGAGCTTGTTAGAAATGAAATTTTTAATATTGTTTGATTTCACATAGCTTCTTTATTTGCTGTAAGAAAAAGTCTTGCACGTTTCGCCCGAATAAACTTTATGCAAAAAAATTTAACAAGTATTTTAATTTAAAACTTCCAAACGGGTGCGCGTGAACTCATTATTCATTTCATTCTGCATAAATTTATGTTCCCTTTTTCAATAAAATCTAAAAAAAAGCTTCACTTTCCTTCGTTAGGTTAGATTTTGCTCTCAAATTTTTGGTACAAAACTTTATAAAACGTATGTATTTGTAGGCTTTTACACTCATATGAATAATTCAATAAAATCAGATAACGAAAAATCAACGGCAATGAATGTACTCCCTATTGGTGTTGTTGATTACTGTTTGAGCATTATTGTCGTTATAGAAATGAAATCCGTTCTGACCTAAAAATAAATGAGCTAGCTCACCTCTTTGCATTCAAATGGCACTGTCAAAAAATTATGCTTTGAAGCCACAAGAGTACCGAAAGGTAGCTTCGCCCGTAAGTACACTTATGCCAAAAAACGTCATAGACGTCATATGTTTCTCAATAATATGAAAAATGGCACATAAAGGTTGCCGCAGTTGTCAAGGACACGCAAAAAAAATACATGAGGGAAGTTCGATTTGACTTTTTTACAATATTGTGTGTTCCTTCTCTTTTCAATTAAAACTTGACTCAATTCAGGAGAAGTTTTCACGTTCTTTTTGTCGGGGTGTAGATTCCGGATTGCTCTGCAAATTTTTTGTATCAAAATATTTATTTGAGACGTGAAGTTGTATCTGTAAGGTAAATAAGGCAAATACCTGTACCATATACTGAGTACTGACATATGCAATAACTTGCTTATTAAAGTCTGTCGTTATCTGTCGAATGTCTGCCTTTGTCTGATTTATCTGTCGAATGTCTGCCTTTGTCTGATTTATCTGTCAAATGTCTGCATTTGTCTGATCGAATGTCTGCCTTTGTCTGATTTATCTGTCAAATGTCTGCCTTTGTCTGATTTATCTGTCGAATGTCTGCCTTTGTCTGATTTATCTGTCGAATGTCTGCCTTTGTCTGATCGAATGTCTGCCTTTGTCTGATTTATCTGTCAAATGTCTGCCTTTGTCTGATCGAATGTCTGCCTTTGTCTGATTTATCTGTCGAATGTCTGCCTTTGTCTGATTTATCTGTCGAATGTATGCCTTTGTCTGATTTATCTGTCGAATGTCTGCCTTTGTCTGATTTTTAAAGGCATCAAAACGGAATGGGATGTGGACTACAATTGTGTAAATGATATGAACTTACTTTTTGAACAGTAATGAATTGTCGTATATCCATCTTCATTGCTTTGTAACTATGTGTCTCGGTATTAAACACTATGTGGCATTTAAAGTGAACTATCTTTGTAATGTCCTTGTCTAAACAATAGTCTGGCTTCTAAATAGTATAGCAAGGTCTTGATTTGCATTATGGAATATTTCTGTAAATGTGTTATTGAAGTTCACACTTGGCAGTCTTGTGACAATTATTTGCTTTGACTGCTGAAACCAGAGTGATTCTGTCAGCTAATATGGTTTGATGTGTTTTAGATAGAAGCTTGTGGCGATATCATGCTAACGCTTCCGGTGACTAAAAGGTCATTTGTATGCTTTGTTCACTTAAATCATTCCTGTGTTAAACAGGAAATAAATGTGGTGTCCTTTTTTCATAAGAATGTTAATATTCCTTGTAATAATAAACGTTTCAATGTTTACATTTGGGTTTTTTTTTGGTTGTATTTGTTGCCAATTAATATATCCCTAATATTATCCACAAACCTGACAATCAATTTACTGCACAATTTATATGATAATTAGGAACTACTGGAAAGAAGATGTAAATAGCAACTCGCAAACAGAAAATTGTTTATTGACATATTTACCTCAAACTGCCGGAAGCTAAGTCTTACATTAAAATCAATACAAGTTCTGATCCCCGGAGGGTAATGGAAACGAAAGCAAATTGTTGAAAATCGTAGACTGTTTATAAAAGATAATGAAAAGTGCATCATTTCTAAGGCCCCCGGCACCGGTTTAAGATCCAATCCCCAACACTGAATGTGTTGGAATCAATAAATTTTTCCATAGGTTGGAGTTTGGTTTTCCGGACCTAAGTTAAACTAAATGCCAGTGTACATGGTGACGTTCATGAGAGATTATGCAAGAATAACTACATTAATTAAGTAATTCAAGCAGTTTTGTAGGAATGTGCTTTTGAAAAGATCAAATCCAAATTATAAAATGTAATTGCAATTTCGCTAAATTCAAGAGGTAGGACAATACTTTTATATGTTCTAGAACCCATTGCATCATTGTTTAATAAGTTTTATCCAATTTATGTCAACATAATCAATAACAAGTTCATCGAACATAGACTGAACCAAAAATGTTTTGTAAAGATTCACTTAACAGAAAATAGGCTCACAATGTGTAAACTATGAGTAGCTAATTTCAAGTTTAATTACAGTTCGTCTGTCACCTTATTATCGGAATCTATAAGATACAGAATACTTTGAGAATGTTACAAGAACAACAAGACCATATTAAATAATTTTCTATCTATAATAAAGTCTTGCATATTCCAGGAATAAGAAATAAGAAATCTTAACCTCCATGCTTAATAAGAGGTGATAAAATAAATGCAATGAATGCTTGTCTGCCAGTCTGTTTCTTTTAAAATTGAAGAAATATATGTTTTGATAAATTGTGTTGGTTTTTTAGCTATTTATATTTAGAATTATATGTAAGCATATTTTTATTTTTATTCTATATCAACACTATGTTCTCACAGCTATTCTTACGGCAAAACTATGTGTCTCTAAATTGACATCATTTTTTTATACACATTACGTCACGACCTTTGACCGGTCGTTCTTAAAACAACTGCAAATATACAAGGCAGTAAATTACACCTGAGTTATGTTTTATCGTAGGATAATTATGATATACGGGCAAAATTGTGTAGATTGTTTTTTAATTTTCACCTTTGTAAAGCGTAAATAAATGCAACAAAGACAGCAATAGTGATTTATACACGTAGTTCATAATTTTGCTGGTATAAATGAACTAAACTAAACATGTCTGATTCTATAGAAGAATTTTAAGCTTATCAAAGGTTAAATGCATTTTTAGATTTTGCCGTCTTAATCGAGATGACAACATCTTTTCCCAGATTACCAGTAGATTTTCACCAAACTTTACAGTAATGATATTATTATTATTATCATTATTATAAACTTGTTTTGGCTGCATTTATCAAATAGTTGTTACTACAAGTTGTATTGTCTGACATAAACATAGTATTTTTTGAGGTATGTTAAGAATGGAAATTTTCATGAAGAGTTTTCATTCCAATAAACAGAAATCAACATGACTTTAATATTCTTACAGTTTTATGTTAGTAGTTTACTTACACAGAACTTAATTAAGATCAGATATGCAGACTCAGACTACGTTTTAATATGTTTTATAATATAATAGACCTTAACAAAGATATATAGCTCTTAGTCCTATGAACAAAATTAACCACAAAAAAAACAACAAAAAACAAAAACAAAAAACAAAAACAAAAAACCACAACAGCCCACATCTTCCCATCTCTAGAGTTTAATGTCTGGAGATAAGATTATATGTATCATTGTCTACTGAACCTTACTGAATTCCAAATGATCCTAGGGTCACTCACTTTTGTAACAAAAATAATGCTTTTCTTTTTTCCAAAATATTTTCTGAATTCAAAATAGTGTTGGTAAATCGGTATTGTCCATTGTCTAGTAAGCCTCAAACCCAAAATATAACAGTCATGGAAAAAGACACGAATCATTCACTGTTCCAGTTTACTAAGAACAATTATTTACTCCAACCTTCTTGTCTAAACTTTATCAAAACATATCATGTCATATATGTAATATAAAATATCAACCATTATTCCGCTAAATATTTTTTAATGGACTTGTCCATCTTTCTGTCTGAAGATGACCATTCATTATTGTATTGAAAATTTCAAAATATGTACAAACGTGCCAGCTGATCTTAGACTGCAGTGGTCTCATGTATCCTTAGCCACAAACAGGCTTTAGGTTAAAATGGTGTACAGCTATATTTGATTACAGATTCTTTAAAAATTCATAAATCTATTTATCACGGTATTTTCACTGTCTACGGTAATTTCTCAAAAAGTGTTTTCTTTTCCGAACATGAATATTATATATTAACAGAATCAAAAGTCCCTTATTTAATTTGCTGTTTAAAATGGCCTAAATAATATTTCGCGCGTGTGCCGCTTGCTTTCATAAAGCTTAACTAACATCATTTGATTCCACTTATCACGGTACGAAACAATTCATGCGCCAATTTTAGGTTTTATATACTTTAACTTCTATAAATCTCTGAAACTCAATACGTCCCTTGTAAAAATAACTTACAAATTAAATTTACGTGAAAGCAGCGAGGGTTTAATGTGTTTATAGATTTTGCTTTTGGTTACTTTGTGATGAATACTAATTCGATTATTGTGAAGAGTGTGGTGTTACATTGTACGGGAAGGTTGGCGAGGCAATCGTTCATTATGACATTCCATAATAACATGACATGTGCTAGTGTCTCTCCAGAGATCACATTGTCTCAAATTTAAAATGATTTACATTTTATCAAGATAAATAAAAGAATAATGTCCCATATGATTGTCGTAAAACTTCTTTTAGTACTTTGTGTTGAAACTGTTATTCTTAACATTACCACTCGAGGAAGAAAGACACTATTAACACTTTTTCGAAAAGATATATGATCGACAAGCCAACTTAAAAACTACTTGTAAAGGTACTACTAGTATATATATATATATATATATATATATATATATATATATATATATATATATATATATATATATATATATATATATATATATATATATATATATATATATATATATATATATATATATATATAGATTACCTTTGTAATATCACGAAAGTCAGTGGTCCAAGAAAAACTTGCTACATTACTTTGAGATAGAAATAATCGTCCCTCAACGCTGAAGCTGGGACTTTGGTATATTTCATGTGAGGAGATGTTCAGCTAATATAAGTTACGGAAGGCCGTAGTTGTTTTCAGGTGGCCGCTTGCGCCTGAAGTAATGCAGGATGTGTATCCGAGGTGCAGTAGTTGTTTTCAGGTGCCCTCTTGTGCCTTAAGTAATACAGGATAGGTATCCGAGGTGCGGTAGTTGTTTTCAGGTGCCCTCTTGTGCCTGAAGTAATACAGGATAGGTATCCGAGGTCCGGTAGTTGTTTTCAGGTGCCCTCTTGTGCCTGAAGTAATACAGGATAGGTATCCGAGGTCCGGTAGTTGTTTTCAGGTGACCGCTTGTGCCTGAAGTAATACAGGATGTGTATCCGAGGTCCGGTAGTTGTTTTCAGGTGACCGCTTGTGCCTTAAGTAATGCAGGATGTGTATCCGAGGTCCGGTTGTTGTTTTCAGGTGACCGCTTGTGCCTGAAGTAATGCAGGATAGGTATCCGAGGTGCGGTAGTTGTTTTTAGGTGCCCTCTTGTGCCTGAAGTAATGCAGGATGTGTATCCGAGGTGCGGTAGTTGTTTTCAGGTGGCCGCTTGTGCCTGAAGTAATGCAGGATGTGTATCCGAGGTCCGGTAGTTGTTTTCAGGTGCCCTCTTGTGCCTGAAGTAATGCAGGATGTGTATCCGAGGCGGTAGTTGTTTTCAGGTGGCCGCTTGTGCCTGAAGTAATACAGGATGTGTATCCGAGGTCCGGTAGTTGTTTTCAGGTGGCCGCTTGTGCCTGAAGTAATGCAGGATGTGTATCCGAGGTCCGGTAGTTGTTTTCAGGTGGCCCGCTTGTGCCTGAAGTAATGCAGGATGGGTATCCGAGGTCCGGTAGTTGTTTTCAGGTGGCCGCTTGTGCCTGAAGTAATGCAGGATGGGTATCCGGAGGCCGGTAGTTGTTTTCAGGTGGCCGCTTGTGCCTGAAGTAATGCAGGATGGGTATCCGGAAGGCCGGTAGGTTGTTTTCAGGTGGCCGCTTGTGCCTGAAGTAATGCAGGATGGGTATCCGGAAGGCCAGTAGTTGTTTTCAGGTGGCCGCTTGTGCCTGAAGTAATGCAGGATGGGTATCCGATGAAGGTCCGGTAGTTGTTTTCAGGTGGCCGCTTGTGCCTGAAGTAATGCAGGATGGGTATCCCGAAGGCCGGTAGTTGTTTTCAGGTGGCCGCTTGTGCCTGAAGTAATGCAGGATGGGTATCCGGAAGCGCGGTCAGAGTGTTTTCAGGTGCCGCTTGTGCCTGAAGTAATGCAGGATGGGTATCCGGGAACGTAGTTGTTTTCAGGTGGCCGCTTGTGCCTGAAGTAATGCAGGATGGGTATCCGGAACGTAGTTGTTTTCAGGTGCCCGCTTGTGCCTGAAGTAATGCAGGATGGGTATCCGAGATCCGGTAGTTGTTTTCAGGTGCCCGCTTGTGCCTGAAGTAATGCAGGATGTGTATCCGAGGCCGGTAGTTGTTTTCAGGTGCCCGCTTGTGCCTGAAGTAATGCAGGATGTGTATCCGAGGTCCGGTAGTTGTTTTCAGGTGCCCGCTTGTGCCTGAAGTAATGCAGGATGTGTATCCGAGGAACGTAGTTGTTTTCAGGTGCCCGCTTGTGCCTGAAGTAATGCAGGATGGGTATCCGAGGTATTCCTCCTGGCTCAATCTGGCAAGTTGCAATATAAACATGACTTAAAACACACAATAAAGAAGAATTTATCGTTCACATAAAATACACTATATTTTATGATTGCAGGCAAGGAGATGGCCGTTATGTTGGATCCAGTATGAGGATATTCTTTTGGTTCATGGTCTTACTTACATGGACTACCGGTATGGTCAAATCACAAGGTAAGATAATAAATAAAGACATGTATTTACATTTTTACATAACTTTCTAGCCTTCTTGCTCAGCTTATGAAAGTTTCTTTCAGTTTCACTAAATTATGAAGCAAATTATTCTTATTTGAAATTTTATTCATGCTACAATGTTTATTTTTATATTGTAGTGTAAGCTTACTTTTGCGTTTAAAACAAACTATGCGACTTACCTAGAGTATATGCTTAGCGTTTAAGCAACGCCACAAAACTGAAATAAAGTTTTCATGCATTTGTATGTTGGAACGTTTTTAGATACATTTGAAACATTCAAAAGAAAACATGAGCAAATAGAAATGCTTATTACTATCAATATTTTATATAAGAAAAAACATTTTGTAACTTGGTTTTATAGGATACATGGATCCAAATATTGAATCTGACTCCTGCACAAGTTGTGAGCACAAGTATACAGTTCGAGGGGCAAGGAAAGGTATATTTACGTCACCCGGATTTCCAGAGGACTATCCAGAAAGGACAACATGTTGTTACTTCTTCCACGCCAAGGAAGATGGCAGAGTAAGGATAGAATTCGACTACTTTGATCTTGAAGCGTCCGATAATGAGTAAGATATAACCGTTTGTTTTGTTGTTGTTCTTTTTTGGTGATTTATTTACTGTACATCATGTCAAGTAATAGAATTTATACTTCTCTTTATGAAGTCGACGTCTATGCCCTGACGTAGTACCTTGTATCGCATTAAAGAGACTCAACTAAAGTGTTTAGTTTTTTTTACAAGAAGGGACTGAATACATTTTTCGAGATTAATGTTCCCTTTAAAGCAGGTCTAGACCACTAACTTGACTGTTAAATTTCAGATCATTCGCTCACCCCGTTTGTTTCCAATATTAGTATTCTAATTGTGCAAAATTGACCACAATGAAATAGGGCAAAATACGATTTTCAATTTATTTCTATGTATATTTCTATATAATCTTCATTTCTTTCTCTATGAAAAGCCCGAGTATATCTATATAAGAAATTCAAATTTTATGTTATTAGTCTTTGGACCTCAGTTGAATTCCTTTAAGATGTTGCTTTAAACCGTGTAACAATTATTGAACATCACCTCCACTTAGTTAGAGAAGATAACTCTGTCGTTACATCATTTTACAACCTCTCTCAAGTACATTCTTGATGGCTTAAACAATGTTTAACGTTTGTAATGAAAGTTCTCAACAACTAGACAGATATATTGAGATAAATAACAATATAAATCAATCTATCCAGACTTTTTAAATTAACATATCTATTTTCTTTCTCACGAAAATAACACTGACGTGTCAGATCACGAAATGTAAGAAACTTTCAATAACCTTCATTCTGTTTTTGACATAACACCAACAATAGATCAATTATTGTTTTAATAGTTTCCATGCAAACACCAAAATAATACATTTAACTAAATTGAAAAAAATGAGGATTTAAAAATAATTGAACATTTGTTATATATAAAGATGATTTATTGTTTTTACACTTTTATACATAAAAACTGAAACGGGATGTCTTAAATGATACATATTCAATTTTGATACAATTTCTTTTTTCCAAATACAATGATATTTGGAAATCAGACAAACGCAATAAAATCGAATGCTTAATGTTTGTGAAATTCAAATCAAGCGCAATGAATTTAAAAGAGTGTTTTAGAGATATTACCAAACTTTGAATGAATGGAAATTAACGGAAGATCTAATTGCTTAAGAGATTCGTTCTATTTTATCTTGAACTTCTGTTTTATGGACTGATCAACAGTTTATTTTGCGGCTCGTTTTTATCTTTCTTGAATCGTGCTCTTGCATATCATTGTATAATAGAAAATGTTTTCCGATGAATTACTTAAAAGCTTTTAAAAAATTAATGCTATCGTAATAATTACTATGAAATAATTTGATAAATTGAAAAACTGTGCGGAATTTGATCTCATTTTTTTTTCTGTGACATCAGATAAAATATCTCTGACCTCAAATATTGTCTTTCATTTAATTAATCACCTGTTTTTAAATTATTCGGTGTTTGGAAACTATGGAAGTGTCGTTTTCAAATATTACTAAAAAGTATTAATTGTTTTGAATAGCAGAATAAACTCTGTACACAATCTGACCTTATGAATTTAACTGTTTAATTGAACACAGCATGAACGGCGCGAGGGGCTTCGGGGGTCATTATTCATATTCTCTAGCTAGAAGTCGTCATGAAACTCATAGTATTTTCTACTGATGTTTTTACATTTATTAAAAAGGAGCTTTACTGAGGTCCAATAAGCCTAAAAACATAAATTTGAAAGTTTTCCATAGGACAACGTGAGCACTTACAACGGAATATGTATGCAAACGATAATATGGAATTAGATTTCAAATTGATTTTGGTGCGATTCCAATCCCGATTTTAGTTTAAATTCGTTCATACGTTTTTTGTTGTTGTTCTTATTGTTCTTTTCTCCATTATAGGTCGTATAACACAATAAAAATGATAATTCTGGGAAAAAAACGGAGTTAGCAAATGATTTAATATATTGCACGGAAGTTGTTGATTCAGACCATCATCAAACTGTTGGGAGGGGGGAATTAGTCCAATCATGGGGAGAAAATGTTAGTCCAATCAAGGGGACAAAATGTTAGTCCAATCAAGGGGAGAAAATGTTAGTCCAATCAAGTAAAAAATAAAACCTCAGTAGAGTCCTTTAAAGGTTTCTCTTATTTTCTACTTGAAAATAATAAAATTTTGACATTGTATTAAAGGTGCAGATACGATTATATTGAAATATCAAGCATCAATTCGCACGGATATAAAGAGAAGCCGAAAGCGCTTTATTGTGGTAAAACTACCCCGCCCGTTTACATATCAACACATTCCAAACTTGACGTAGTGTTCCATTCTGACGTCACTACAAATGCCAAAGGATTTCTAGGACATTACGAGTTCCTCGATAAAAGTAAGTTACGCAACTTACAACATATTGATATTTTATATTAAATGTTTCAATACAATAATTATAGATAATAAAATATAATAATATCAAAATTTAACATGAATTTTTAAAAACAAGCTGATTTAGCATGACGCCTTCAGAGTGAAAAAAACACTTTCTAATCAATCAATCAATCAATCAATCAATCAGTCAAGCATACATAATCAACCGCAAAAACTTGAATGTTATAAATACCCCAAATATAATATATATGTTATAGGGATATTTAATTTTTTGACATTTCTGTGAACATCAATTATTATTTGACAAATTTCAAGTTCCTGTGCGTCACCTTTATTGTACATTTGTAATATTAATGAGGCTACACGTATTTTCAGTATTATGATACGTAATCCCATCAAAGTTATTTTCTTATACATTAATATTTGCGTTAATGTCCATTTTATTTTTATTTTATATCATATAATTTGTATCACCAATTTCTACTATAAACTGGTTTGAAATTTTAACAATTTGTGAAAGCAATACATGTACCATTAATAATTACAATTTATAAGTTTGCTCTGATTTTCAGACTGGCACCCATTTCCACCATCAACTATCGGCTGCGGTCCAGGCTATCTAACGGGTCCTGGAGGTTCGATAATTTCACCAAGACACCCAGAACCGTACCCGTCTGAGGCCGGATGTACGTGGGTCATACAAGTAGAACAACATCAAAGAATTCTACTTAACTTGTTGTCAATGGATATAACAAATAGTGGTACGAATTTAAAGTTATCTAAGCCTTACATAGCATTCCTATTCAATACAAAAAATTCCTTACCACGCTAAATATCTTAAATGGGTTCGTTCATCTTCTAGTCTGGACAAATCACTTTTAGGGAAAAAAAACCGTCAATTACCGTTAACAATAACCACTAACAAATACTTTAAAAGACGATGGAACAATGGCGTCAGGAAAATGTATGTAATATATAACCCCAATTTGCAAACTAGAAACGAAATATCTATTTCAAAAAATATTAGGCTTGCGTGAATTATCTTATTTGTATTTAATTTGTATTGCCGGGCAAACGAAAGAAAGATAACATTATTTGTTCTTCATTTAAAGAATGCCTCGTTCAAACACGAAACAACATAAATTGTAATACATATTACAGTGACGTGCACGGACACCAATCTCATGATGATATTTGATGGTTTTGTAACACCGGACAAGGATCCTCTCAGATATTGTGGTCAGTTAGAACAAGAAGCTGATGACCGCCGGGAATATCTCTCTCAGGGTGACAGAGTAGTTATAAGGTAAGTTTTTATAATACTTGTAAATTATATCTAAACGTGATTGTAAGAATTCATATAGATATAGTTTTAGAATTCATATAGATATAGTTTTTATTGTGTTTAAAGTATATAGGGTAATGGTGTAACCTCTTAATTAAGCTATGAACATCTAGAAAACTGTGTTGTCAAAATGTTTTCATATTCGTATGGCCACAAAAAAAGGATATCATAGTTTCTATGCTATCTAAAGCCTTTGGTAAAACTGCTAAAGCACAAACACCTACTTCTGTGATGTAAAGACTTTGTTAGATTCAGCTCAAATGAAATAATGGTGCGCTGGGAAAAGCCCTTAAAGGAAATATATTTTGTGAAGATGAATATATGAATCATTTAATAATAATAATTTTTCTTATATCTTTATTTGAAGAAGGTAGCACTTGAAGATATATCATCGTAACAAATAACATATCTTATTTTAAGTGTGGCCTTTTGAACAATGAAAACAGAATGAATATTACATAACAAAATATTCAACAACTTAATACACGGTTTAGCAATGATTCCGTGCACTTTCCACTTACTTTGTCCGAAATTCAAATAGTATTCTTTGAAATCGTAATGCTTAATATCATGATATGACCAAACATTCGAAAGATAACAGATGCAACCCGGATCGCGTGCCAAACTATAACTAAATTTGAAATTATCAATTCCATTGACGCATGCATATTATATTATATTTCACACAAATGTACCAAATGAACTTTCAGCGTGTGCCAATACAAATGGATCCTTTCCTAGCATTGTAGAATCGTTTTCATTTTGCCAGTTGATAACATTTCACAAATGTAGTCCATCAAACTTCACTTTTCATCTTCCGAATCCAAAAACGCTACACCAAATCACGATTGTACTCCCTCCAAATCTTGATTTCATTTTCAGAATAAAAAAAAAACAACATTAAATCCTTATGGTACTGTAAGTAACAAAGTTCTGTCAATATGTCAAAGATTTGGTGGTATGAAATAAAAATGCCATTATACATTGTTGAATACTATAAAAGTACACATATGCAAACCTATATTAATTTGGCTAGTAGGGTGACATCTGTGTACTCATCCAAAATAATTCAGTATTGAACACAGCAAAGTGTATCATGATATTGATGATTAAATGATGATTTATTTAAAGGTTCATTTCCGGATTGACTAATCCTGGAAGAAACAGTGGATTTGAATTAGTCTGGACAGCTGTAACTCTAGAGAAATCTGGTAATTATAAAATGTCACAAAAATATACATCAGCTTTTAGCGACATTATTTATTCCTGTACTCATGTATCAATATATAAAATGTTTTAATTTTACAAGATTATACGTATGCATCGTTGGCGAGAGGTTAGTGAAAACTATTGACCCATACTTTACGTATCTTACCTATCGTAAATGGACTAGTCTATATTTTAATATGGATTACTTGTATCATCATTCTTAAGGAAAATCTAAAATATGTACTGACTGAATAGCAAATAGTGCAGACCATCCTCAGATGAGGTGTACCGGTTAATATTGGTCTGCACTGATCTCATCTACCAATGCATTAGATAGGAAAGTCACTGTAATATCGTAGGCCTAGCTAAAATATCGTTGAATTAACCGTTATTCCAGTAGAGTCATTGCCTCCAGTACAGTGTCAGATCAACATTCACATATATGTGCATTCTATAGTTGTAATAGCTCATCATTTGAATTTTGAATGGACTGTAATAAATTCAAAATTGGGTAGTTCCATTGGATAAATTCAGCAGATTAAGGGTTAAAAATGTACTTCAAACACTGACTTTTCTGTAAAAATATATGTGTTTTATATATTTACATTTGTACATAAATGAGTAAGTATGTCTATAGTGATAAATAATTAAATGAAGACTGGAGAAAAAAAACATGTTTTTCTTGTATCACGTTAATTATGTTATATTTTTTTATATTTGTCAGGTGATTGTCAGGGTTTTGAGTGTTCTCGTGTGGGTACAAAACGATGTGATAGGTCGCTAGGACAGGAACTATGCAATGATCAACATTTTTGTATCGACAAGAGTTTGAAATGCAACGAAGTCCCCAACTGTGGGGTGTCAGACGACAGCGATGAAAATAAGTGTTCGTGAATATGCATCTTAAATTTACTTATTTGGTCATTTTCGCCCATTTCTGGCCTCGATGATGTAATGAATCTTTTTTCAGAGCTTTGTCTCAAATCTCTGAATTGCCATTGGTCAGTTTACATTCTTCACCGGCTTCTCACCAGTCAAATACCTAATTAATTGAGGTGATTTTTATCTATCCTTGGAACCAAGGCAAAGGGTTTTACAGTGTTCTCCCTCGGGTTCTGTCTTGGATCTGCCATTAAAATCGGAACCTCTTGATTTTGATTTATATTTGCTAAAAGTTGTCTGTTGATACTTTACTTTTAAGGAACTCGTATTGCAATTATAAATTACAATTAGATCTATTCTAACAAGAAGTTATTATCTAGTTTAATTATGTCATCATATCTGTAAGATTTTAGAAACACCCCGAATCAAACCAATACTAAACAATGGGTGTAAAATTTCTTGCTTAAGGAAACAACGGAAAATAAATTACATTGTTAGTGGTTGAAATCTACTCTCTATTGTCATATCATATAAGATTTCCTTGATATTCCGATGGAGATATTAATATTTTGATAATTGACATGTAAGACAGAGTAAGTTTCAATAAATAATCAATGTCTGAA
This sequence comes from Ruditapes philippinarum, assembly GCF_026571515.1. Taxonomy (NCBI): domain Eukaryota; kingdom Metazoa; phylum Mollusca; class Bivalvia; order Venerida; family Veneridae; genus Ruditapes; species Ruditapes philippinarum. Next base: position 284,208 of record NW_026861623.1, read on the forward strand.
AAGAAAAGAAAAAAAACTAAGCAATTAAGTCATCTAAATGTAATGGGCTCTTTTTATATGGCAATTTTACCGTCATTATATATTCTTTTATTTATAATTTCAGGCCTCAGTTACATAATGCGATATGTGGGAATAGTAGGTGGATGCTTGATTTTAATAGTTATTATCATAATAGTTGTCTTCTGCTTTTATAAAAGACGCTGCAACAGAGACCGCGTGAAATACAGCGTTCCAAACGAACAATCGCTTACACATTCAATGACGCATTCCTTCATGTCCACACAGAGCTCAAGTGTTCCAGTACGTTCATTGGAGCATAGCCCTAGATCATCTTGTGTAATGTACACTACATCATTTACTGACTGTGGTATCAATGATCACGTGACCACACCCAACCACAATGGTAAAAGTAACAGTGGTTTAAATAGTTTTTCACATTCGAATTCACTGCAGCTACCAGAGCCTAATAAAGATACAGAGGTAGGCGATGATCAAGCAGCAACTTTAGATGACATTAAAGAAACCAGTGCATCATATAAAGGTCATAAGAAACGACCGTCATATCACATGATGAGGGAATTATGTTACGAGGACGGAAATATTGTCCTTGCTGAGATATAATAACATTCACATCAAGCTAAAATAAATCATATTATTAAATTTCTTAAGGCGCAACATTCTGCTTTACTCTGGTAGAATTCAGGCAAAACGATCAATTCATTTTTTGACCTCGTTCTACTTAGCTTATCAGACACCAACGGCACTTCTGTCTTTAGTGATACTAATGTTTTCATTATACAATGTACCAGCCTTTTTCTTTAGATTGTCTATGTACATTATTGCAGACAGAAGATATGATGAAAATGACTTTACATGGATAATTTCTAGAAAAATCTTTCAATATTTTGAGTCTGACATTTTAATTTACAAAAACATTTCAACACCATTTTATGACTATATTTCATGAAATACAAAGTCCACTTAGGATTGGGACATACTGTACAAAGAGTAGGCGTCCGTTTGCCTTTTTCTTAGATATGATTTACATAGATACTATGTCGTATTACATTTAATTAAATATCATTACATTTTTACAATGTTTTACTATGTGTTTTTTTAAACATTGACTTCTGTTATACAAATATGTACAGCAACATAATTTAGGAGACAAATAAGTTGGTTGTTGGGATATTTTCTTGTGAAGTATTACTTTGGAAAAAGCTGATGTAAGCAGGTGATTGTATGTGTAAAATGTATAACTCGTGTTCTTTCAAGGAACAGGTTAGTTTTAAGACCGAACTTTAGCTGAATAAGAATTGTTTTGATATTCATATTTAAGTAACAACATTTTCCCCACTGGCAAATATCGTTGTACGTTTATATGATTGTCAATCACCATGTTTGCATGTACGCTCCCTTGTTTAGGAGTACATGTATTTGACAGTCTGCAGTCGAGTTGATAATTAGTTACCGTGCTGATTCTGCTCTTATATAACAGAAAGTAAACAAAATACATGAAAGTAATGTTTAAATCAAAGCCGTACACGTAAAAGCAGTGTCCTTGATTTTATTCTTTGAAATTGATAATTACACGTACAACAAGTTAATTTACTATTTATCAATTAATAAGTCACTCATTCGTATGTATCTGGTCCGTTTATTGTTAACCCCTGCATTACACGAACCAAAAAATTGCAACGCCTTTGCCACCAGTATAGAGCAAGGTCAGCCTGTATGTCAGCACACTGACCATGTTTTATACTGTTGGCTGACCAACTTCAAAATTCTAATTGCACTTTACCTAAAATTGATAATGAACTGTTTTAAAATAGAAGTTGCACAAATTAATTAAGAAAAAGTCAGGAGGTGAAAGGTTAATAAATGACAGAGTCTCTCGCTGATTATTCCAAACATGCTTGTTATTTCATATCAGTTAGAAATTGACATTGATCATATACATAAAACAGATATGCACCTTTCCATTACCCCTCATGAACTCTACAATTTTCATACATTTTTCCATCTCTGCCGAGGCATCTCCCCTTTTCAAGATTTTGTCAGTTGTTGTTTTAACCCCTTGAAGAAAACAATAGAAAAATCACATATCATCTCTTTTAACCTATCTAATTTCAAATAAAAATATGAAGAGTTCATGTACACATTGGCCCTGCCTTTACCGTACATGACGCCGCAAGGAGATGTATATATGTCTAACTACATGTACATATTTGCGCGTGTTTGAATTCGTACAAATCTCAAAGATACTTGTTCAATGTCATAAGAAAGAAGTAGATCTGAATTTAGTCAGATTTTGACAAGTGAAATTTAAAAATACATGAATCATTAGTTTACGAAGCAGTCAGGGCGTAAATACTGAACCAGTGCGAAAATTGATGATTCCATGGTATACTATACTGACCAATTTTTGAACACCGTATAGGGCATGCTATATTTTTAAAATGCTTAAAATATATGTTAATGTATGTATGCATGTACAAAAGATGTACACGTGTTTGCCCAACTGTTATCATAATATGAAAATACCAGAGATTAATTCAACTTACTTTTAAAAGGGGTATATATATAAAATGTTTATATGCTACAATTGTTAACTTTAAAGTATACTCTGTCTAATTTTCTGTACATGTTAAATACAATAATAAAACTTTGTATTATTCAACTGTGTGACATTGTCTACTTTTTCATGCATAAATTGAATAAAGAACTGCTGACAACATGAATTCGCGATAGTTTTGGAAGACATCATGCATGAGCTATACAATAATTGTTATCAAGTTTATATAGTATACTATTATTCCAGTCACATAGAATCTACTTGACATTGCCACAGTTGCTGCAATTAGTTTTTCTTGACCTTGTCAAAATAAATAAAATCTTTGAGTATAAGGCTGTATTATAACCGATTTTTTGGTGCAGGATTAAATTCATGTTTTAATTTCCTTGTGAACTATTGTACGTACAAAATGAAAAAAAAACAAACATAATTTTAGTTTGAGCCCAGAGTAGAAGGGAAATAACTGTTCGATAACTAGTCTGAAAGAATGACTCTGATTAACTCCCCTGTCCATATAGTAATATAACTTGATTAGATTTCATTCACTAGGACCTGACCTCAGGCTAGGTTTATATATTTTTCAGATAAGGAATTTTCATTGGTCAATGCATATTCTGTCTAATCACATACATATATATACCTATAAACCTTAGTAAAAAGGTGTACATAAATAAATTCCTTAATACATAAGGACAAATATGGCAATGAATTTTACTAATTAGACGAGTTGTAACCACGTTTTTGATCAATAAAAAGAGGTATTCATACACGGACAATTTTAACAATAAAATACGTCCTTTGTGAAACAACTGGTGACAGTACTGCAGTGTACACACTGTAACATAATATAATGTAGCATTAGCACATAACATGTATATTATATCATTTGTAAAAAAGACTTAATCCATTAATTTGAAAACTGACACCATTCGTGCTTGTTTTATATATCTTTGATGACTTAAAATATTTATTGAGCTAACATTTTTTAAACATGTTTATAAATCAAATATCTTATTGGCAATATGCAGGTACCATGTCTTGACTGTTATATTGCATGTACGAATATCCAGTCAATTGACATATTTTCAAATGGTGATAAGGAACCGTTTACTCAAGGCTGCAATTTTCTGTATTATAATTTTAGTTTTTACTAAACATGGGTCTAATGACAACAACTACTAACTTGGTTAGACGCACACATTCCAGGCTGCAGTCCATCCACAGTTAAACCATCAACATCTATTAACATCAACATTATCAGCATCTATATGTACATGTATTCAGTTATGTTTTAAGTCTCAACAACACTGTATATGTCAGATATGGCAACTCCCCAGCATTGCTCGTGGAGGGAGACCTCTAGTATGCGTACCTCTGTGCTAATACTGCTAGAAGCGGTTACCTTAGTACAACCACCATTATTCTGTTATACACAGTTCCTATCAGCTTTTGAAACCCAATATGGTGTGTCGCAAAGATTCAAACCACACAGACACAGAGAAGATTTCTAAGAGAGTATTACTATCAAGTTTTAAGGATATTTGCATTATGTAAGTGTAAGTGAACTAAATGGCAATCATGTATTTTTCTCCTGCTCAGCTCATCAATTTAATAACTTCAGTAACACACCGATGTAAATTTTGGTTTTGACATTTGTATTTACAATTCCAGCATCAGTTTTCAAGCTCGTCAGCTTTATTTGACAAATGAGGTCACTTTAAGTTGTTATTGTTTTATTGAGCTTGTATTTTCTGAAGATGAGACAGTCTATAAGCTAGCTGTTTTGTTGTCTCATTGGTCAACTCACCACTAACAGCTATTGCTTTAAATCATACAGTCACTTAACAGCATGCGAATCTTTATAAAATTTTAGAATATGTATAATTTAGTAAATATAGTTGAGACATTTCTTTTTACGTTTGTATTTAATATACATAAACAACAAAGTTTAAATATGCGTAATTATTACCCACTCCAGACATGTTAAGTCATTTTTTGGTATACATATTTTACCCAAAAATGTTATTCATGAGTTCGTTTGAATATTTTTGCGGGCAATCAACAAGAATGCTTAACTTCAAGAAAAATCACAATTACACTGGGAAAATATAAATGGGTATTTACAAAAAGATAGTTGTTCTTTATTCTAGTAATATAGTGATAAAGTTTTTTCCTTAAAAATAACAACAAAGTAACATAATAAAATTTTCATTAATGCAAGATCTTTAAATATCAATAATGTTGAAATTTTTTAACAACAAATATTGTATATAAGTTTACAAAATGTTCTTTACCTGGTAAATTGGATTCTGTAAAGAAAGATTGTATAAGTTTGCTTAATGCTCTTACCGTAAATTGGATATTTGGTAAAAACTAGATGATACTGTGGTAATGTATGATTGAGTCATAATTTTCATCTTTGACCTTTATAATAAATTCCTGACCTTGTAGCCAAGGTGAGAAGTCTTGAAAAGATATAGATTTCTATACATTGTTTCATTTAAGTATGTACATTTATATATTGTATTTAACTCAAAGTTCCAACACTAAATGCGCAGTTATAACATTAAGTCAACACAAACTAAGAAATTCCAAGTTTAAGCTTGACCTTGATCCTAAACCACAGTCTCCCTCAATAGAAAATTCTTAGTTTGGTCCTTAATATTTTGCTTTACTGAATAAAAGAATGCTCTGAAAAACAGATTCCATCATCTGCTAGAACAAAAAGTGATTAGCCTGCACATCCATGCAGTCAGAAAAGGCTGGGGTCAGTTGAGAACTCAATTTTATACCCCTAAATATTAAATGGACTAATCCAAAAAAATTAAAAGCCAGCCAAAATTTGTTAATGGTGTATTTAGATATGTGTATTATGTAATAATAAATCAATCTATAGCAACAGATTAATTCAAAATGAAACTTTTATACTTTCAAACAATGTGGATTTAATTCCTAAAATAATATTATTAGTTAAAAGTTACTCTTGTTTCACGAGATAAGTTTCATAGCTCACCCTATAACTATAGAACAGTGTTTTTGCAACTTTTTGTATGGTTATTGTGAATATTTCTTATTGCCAATTTGCCACTGGATTTCATAGTAACAATTTATCATTTTCTCTATGATAAATCAATCTTAAGATTTCTTGTCATAACACAGCTACAATATAAAGACAGACAAAAAAATATTCACTAAATATTTACATACAGTGTCAATCTTCAAACCATTCTTTCTCTCAAAAAACACACAGAAAAATAAAAAGTTAAAAATATTTAATTACAATCCCTGATTTTAAGTTAATAAAGGCGTCAATACATGTTATTTGATTTTTAATAGTTTAATTATATATGACAATGAATAAAAATCACAGGATGTGAAATAGGTAAATCATTAAAATGATTTTTATTCTGCATTTAATGTATTGTAACATTTTATTAAAAGAAATATTGCAAGCAAATCTTTTTAAGGTTATACTACACTAATTTCAGGTTAGACTACAAAAATTTCTTCCAACATTTTATACATTAAAAAAAGCTAAATGTTGAGCAAGCAAATTCATAAGGACTGTTTTAAACCCTTTTAATGTCTGTATACAACTTAATATTATTCTTATATATTTCACTGGCAAATACTGGGTACATACTAATTCTATTTATATTGAAATTCTGCAATCAAAAGGATTAAGAAATATATATATGATGTGTACAACAGGGTGAAGGATAATCAATCCTTATAATTAGTAGTCATCCTCAATATGAAAAATCAGCTGCCATATGAAATCATGGTGCAATTTGTAACCACAGAACTAATATTTACACAACAAAACATGAAATCACATAATGATAACTTTAATATCATAATGATAGTCTAAATATAAATTTTTCAGATTGTAAACCACACCGGAAACATGACATCACAATGGATAATGCACGGAATCAAGAATTGGCTATATATCACCTAAAGCCATCAGTAACATGATATAACAATATAGATATTAACTTAAGGCCATCAACTGTGTAAATTATTTTTGCACAACCAACTACCCATTACAAGAAATAACAACATTGATAACAAGTTTAATAACATGATATTGTAATCATAAGATTATAATAACAACGACAACATTTTCTTTCCATAAAGAAATCTACAGTCAAACTTGTTTTGAAGATCACTCCTAAAAAACACCATGACTGAATAAAACAAAGAGTAAAAGCTGTGATTACCTTACATCTGATATTATACCCTCTGACATTAACTCAAGACAACAATGATTCTAAATAAAGATCTAGTGGTCTCTGTAGTGTTTACATGGCTTTATTTTGAATTGACCTGTTGACTACTTGACCACATATCACCAATTGATAGATCCCTATTCTAACCTTTAATTTGAATAACAACAGATTTAGCAACAAACATGGACATGTGCTCTTTTGTTAACATATATGCTGTGGTAAAATTCTTTTTGTATCCACTAATCTGATAATTAGAATTAGACAGGTCAGGGATCTATGTACATATGAATAAATCAATCATTTTGACAAAGTTAAAGATCAATAGAAACTGTGTTGTTTATGTATAGAGTGGTAACAACCACACTGTGTGAACAATGGACAAACAACAGATCCTAATAGCTTAACCTAATGAGTGCTATGTGCTCCGGTGGTTAGCAAAAAAATCTTCTTATAGTCAGAAATTTGCAAACTAACCTGCTTTAAGAAAGAAACCGTTAACAAAGATTGTGCATGTATTATTTTTGTACAAAGACCTGAATGAAAATGCAATCATCTTAGTACTAATATGACATGCTTTTGTAATGAACTGTACCTAGAAGGTACATACAGGTGACTTCCATTTTTAATATTGATACATCTTATCTATTACATAATACACACTTTTATTTCATATTTCACATAAAGGATCGGTAATTAGAAGGTTGTTGGTACATAAATTTTGAAATATTCTAAATTCAATCAAGGAAGGAGAAAATCTGCAATCAACTCTGTTTTTGTTTTAAAAATGAAAATAAAGCAATAAATAAGGTAACAACAAAGTAACAATACATTAACTTTGACAGCAGTCATTATAAACGAGCCAATCTTCAGTGAAAGCTTTTGTTATGAATAATGAAAATACTATATATATCATATATAGAGAATCAATATTACTGTAAAAATGTCATTTGTAGTAATCTGATCCTGCCAGCAGGTCGCCATTGTTCACATATTATAATACATGATTGTCTATGAAAAACTTAAAATCGAGGATCCAAACAACAGGCAAATAAAAATATGATAGAATTAAAAGCAAATAATTTAACAATAACTGCAGGAGCAATAGTAATGATGAATAAAGCTACTTTAAACATAAATTGTTGTAAAGATTTAAAATTAAAGCAGGATAAGCATTTAAATCACCTAGTTTCATTAAGTGTATATAAATAAACAAGTGATGTATTTTTTTTCTAATGACATTTTATTCAAATAAGATAAAAACTACTATGTGTGTTATAGCAACTTTCACTGCAACTGGTTTGCTTCAAGCCTTCAACATGTAGGTAACTGAATGATTTAATTATTTATTTTGTTAAAGCTTTAGTTATTCATCTATGAATGCATAAGTATTTAACAGATATATTACAGTTAATTTATGTAATGCACAATGTCTAACAAACATTATCTGCACAATGTCTAACAAACATTATCAAAGACCAAACAAAATAAGTATTTCCACGCTAAATATCTTAAATGGACTTGTCCATCTTTTAATCTGGGCAAAACCATTCAACATTTTTAGAGAAAAATTTTAAACAAATTATAATAGCAAACAGTGTAGACCATCATCAGATGGAACTCAGATATGTAAAAAATTGTCACTATAATTATGTGCAAATAAACTGCTGTCATATGAAAAATAGATACAAATATTTTCACAAACACATGATATCTTTTCAATCAAACATCATTTAAGTATACTATGATTAATACATTGACATAAATGTATGATATTCATAAACATAGCTTTGTCCCATTATAATTTAAAGAAAAATGGTATACATCTTGTAAAAAATGTTATAACATGCATGTCATGGTTTGAAATGAGTTGGTCCCGACATATAATATACATATAGTATAATATTGATAACTAAAAAAATATTACTGGGTCTGAGGTCATGAAGAAATTTAACAGAATAAAATTCAAATCCTATGAATCTGATTGGTCAGCAACTACCACAGACTGTACACTGGCCAATGAAAATCCTGAAGTTTGAGATACCATTTAGATAAAGGTTTTATAATTTTGAGGCAAGTCGACACTTCACTAAAGCTTCATGTGCTACATTTTACCTAAAACTATTTGAAAATTTGGACCTCAATGCAAAAATATGAAATTGTTGTACTTTGTATGATGCAATGTTATCTTTGTTTGTAGAGCTCTGTCCTGGTTTATTATCTGTGAAAATATGCCTTAAGTTGAGTGAATAAGTTCATTTTCACATCACATAAAAGTGGAAGATCAAATTTTTATGCTATATATGAAGTGAACGACCTAGTTCAGTTTAAAACAAGTCCAAACAGGACGATTCAAAGTAATGAATGACTTAAAGGGACTTTACTGAGGCTCATAAAATTTGATAATCTTACAATAATAAAATGGAAAGAGATGAAGGAGAACATACTTAGAATAAAGTTGAAAATCAATACTAAGTGTAAGTCTTAGCCTGCCTTGAGTTAGAACTGTTAAAACAATTTATAACAATTATTCTGCAGAAGTGAGAAAGTTATCTGAAATTTTAGATTAGAGCTACATCAAATAGTATAAAAATCTCGAAAAAAAATATTTCCAGTCCTATTATGTCAAAAAACATCAGTATAGTCCTTTCAAGTTCAGCTTTTTTCTTCTGTTTTACACATGACACCAGAGGAAGGCCTATTACAATGTAAAGCATCAGATTTCTTGAACACAAGTCATCACAAAAATGTCATATGTAGAAGGCACTAAATTACATTGGAATTTTCTGCATGATAACTGTAAAATTTTTGATAACACAAGTTCTTTCATTAACAGAATTTAATTCTAAACTAGAAATGTGTCCATAGGACACGGGTGCCCCCACCGCGCCACTGTTCTGTCAATCTTTATACTAAGTCAAGGGAAATACCTCTACAAATACTGGATAAATCCACAAGCGAAACCCCAGGTGCATATCTAAATATGCTGAGCAACCTGCCCATAAGGTTTAATGACTATGTCAAATCCTTTTTGAGTAACTTGCGACACAAGTTGAAAATTGCAAAAATTTTCTAAGTGAAGGGCAATAACTCTAAAAATACTAAATAAATCCAGGCGAAAATACCTGGTGCACAACTGCACATGCTGATCAATATTCCTGTAAAGTTACATGACTCTAGGTCAAATACTTTTTGAGTTACGTGCGACACATGTTGAAAATTGCAAAATTTTACTAAGTCAAGGGCAATAACTCCAAAAATACTAAAAATATCCACACGAAAATACCCAGGTGCACAACTTCACATGCTGATCAACATTCCTGTAAAGTTTCATGACTCTAGGTCAAATACTTTTTGAGTTACGTGCGACACAAGTTGAAAATTGCAAAATTTTACTAAGTCAAGGGCAATAACTCCAAAAATACTACAAATATCCACATGAAAATACCCAGGTGCACAACTACACATGCTGATCAACATTCCTGTAAAGTTTCATGACTCTAGGTCAAATACTTTTTGAGTTACATGAGACACAAGTTGAAAATTGCAAAATTTTACTAAGTCAAGGGCAATAACTCTGAAAATACTAAAAATATCCAGATGAAAATACCCAGGTGCACAACTACACATGCTGATCAACATTCCTGTAAAGTTTCATGACTCTAGGTCAAATACTTTTTGAGTTACGTGTGACACAAGTTGAAAATTGCAAAATTTTACTAAGTCAAGGGCAATAACTCTGAAAATACTAAAAATATCCACACGAAAATACCCAGGTGCACAACAACACATGCTGATCAACATTCCTGTAAAGTTTCATGACTCTAGGTCAAATACTTTTTGAGTTATGTGCGACACAAAAGTGAACGGACGGACGGAAGGACGGACGGAAGGACGGACGGACGGACAAGGGTAAATCTAAATGCCCGCCACTAACTAGGGGGCACAAAAAGAAAGAAAAATGCAAAAAATATTTACCACAACTTTAATTACTTCACTAAAATAAAAATAAACTTAATTTCACCACTTATGCCTGCAAACTTATTAATATGAACTTACTTATATTGCCTCCAGATATAAAAAAAAATCAAACTTTTAAAAAGCATGTTTATAAGAACTGTATCAATATTCCTAACTTTGCAGAAACATTAAATGTATAATGCAAAATAAGATAAAACAAATTTATTATCATCAAAACTTTGTACTGTTACTAATGGAGTCAGTATATGGAGTATTTCTGAATATTTGACCAGTTATAGGCAATTTTCAAAACACTAGAATCTAGAATAATTTATAAGTTATCATAAAAATTAACCCATAACAGTGGCAGTGCTACTTTAAAGCACTAATGTATCTATAAACTATAATCACTCTTAATGAATTCTTAATAATCACTAAATTCTTACATGTAAGATAGAATGATACAAACTGTCGAAATGTTTGACTATGAATTAACAATGTGATCTAAATGACAAGACACAGGCACTTGACTCTATATTATATTATTACAAGGATAACTAAATAAAAATTTTATATGTTAAGATATGCTATTTTTATTATTCTCCCTGGATATATTGGTAAATTTTCTTGTCACCAGTTCAGAATTTATCTGGGCAGAGTGTTGGAAACGCTGGAGCCACTTCTTGAACCATGTCAAACTTGCTCATTTCTTGGTACTCTTTAAAATAGGCATCCGATGCTAGACGACAAAACATCAAAATGTCAATAAATTTAGAAAATCTTTTCTGTGCTTCCTGGCCATAATTTATACGTAAAATTTTCATGAGAAGCTCAGTCAAATCTGAATGAATTTTTTCCACTAATGTCGGATTTTCCAGGTCTAAGCGATCTGAACAAACTAGTGACATTGCACACAAAAGTGTTTTTTCTTCCTTCATTAGACAAGCCTTTTGCCAGCGTTGAAAAATCTTCGCCTGAATTTCTATCAATTCCCGGGAAAAAATCTTATCGGATGCTTCCTCAATATGAGCTGGAAGTCCATTCATTTCCAGATAGATCTGTTTCTCATGATCATACCCCTCGTGCATTAGAATAACAAAAAATTCACAGTGACCTACTTTCAATAATGATTCCTGATCTTTTACACTGATTGTCTGAAAGCCAGGAATTTTATATGCAAACTTACAATACCTCTCAACAATATGAGCGCAGTTATTTGCTTCTTGCTTAAACAAGCTCCAACGGCCATCTAAATCAATATTATACAGCTTCAGAAGCGTGAAATACTCCTCCTTTGGTATTGCTTTCAATGGTCCAATCAATTTGACTTTGGCAAGGTAGCGGTCATAATGTTCATCAATAATTTGTTTTCTACCCTCTGCAGTCTTTCCTCTTTCACCAAAATGTTCAATAGCATCCATTGCTACTGTTAAAGTTTCCAACAATTCTTTCTCTTCTTCAGTTAAACTTTCTGTTAAACTTTCTTTTTCACTGTTTTGACCCAATTCATTCATTGAAATTTTTGCATTGGTTTCATTTACTTTCAGTGACAAATCTTCGACTTCAAATTCTGCTTCATTTTTAACATCAACATCATCCATATGCAATTTTCCCTCTAGTTTTTTAACTTCCCTGATTGTCTCTGTACGCTGGGAATGTGTATAGCGTCCAATTTTAGACTTCTCCTTGGACATACCAACTTCCAAACATTTCTTCAACCTGCAACCTGAGCAGTTACCTCTACTTTTATTACCAATGGTACAGTTATTGTTTTTCTTACAGCAGAACCCACCACTACGCAAAAGGTAGCGACGGAAAAAGTTTTTACAAGCTTCACATGTATAACATCCGTAATGAAGTCCTGAGGATTTACCTGAACATACTGCACATGGAGGATACTTTAAGGCATTTTGTTTCCAATCTTTTACCGGTGTTCCTGAGCTAGAAGCTTGCTCTCCATCTGCTACAGATGTGTCTGACGAGATCACCTGAGACCAAAAACCGGCATTAGAATCAGAAGGCTCATCTAAACTTTCAGATAAATTTCCATTTGATTGAGAATCAAGCAATGTCAAGGATGCCAAGTTATTTGTCTGACTGTCAGATTGTGACTGCGGTGATGAATCAGAACTTGAACCAACACAATCTGTCGGAAATTCTGGAGAAGCATTTACACCATTTTCATTGGCTTCAATGACATCAAGTGATTGTAGGATATCTAAATCATGAACAAATGTTTCAGCATTTCTGTTGTTTGTATAACCAATCAAAGTTGTTTTATTTTCAATATCTGTTCCTTTACCTGGTGATGGAATACTAAATGGATTCAAGTGTTGCTGAAAGGTTTCTATGTCCAGGTTATCAAGTCCTAAATCTCCTTCTGCAGACATTTTGATTGTCATGTAATTTTACTATCAATACTGAAAATTAACAAAAAATAATCAAACTATTTACAACAATCTTAATAATTTTTAGTTTCTGTTCATTTAATACATCTCACAGGATTTAGCAATTTTAAGAATTATAATTTTAAATGTAAATGTATTTCATCAATTTCAAGTCATAGTCACATATAATTTCTATTTACAAAATAAATCTTTATCTTATATACAAATTGATATAAACTGTAAATTAAACAATATCAGTGATGGTGCTAGCATTTCTATTATTATTAATATTAAATTCATTTTAACAATTATGAGTTCACACACATTAAAAGTAGAACAAGAACTACCAAGCAGACATTTTCACAGCATCTTTATTCATTCTCAGGACTTGATTATAAATCTATAATGCTTCACAATCTTCTCCTATTAAAGAAATAGGACAGACAAGTGAATTATTATATACATGTAATATATGCACTGCACATCAGATGTGACATCAATAAACCAAAATTGATGATGACTGGAAAATAATCTCTCTGCTCAATGTAGTTAAACATATTTATCAATCATCAATTCTCTTTTTATTAGCATGACAGAGTGGAAATAATTATATTAATTTTTCTTGCATTGTAATATAACAATGGAGATTATTCTAATGCTTTGTAATTAATTAATCAGTCAGGGCTTCTGGCCTTCATGAATGTATTCCTGCACAATTTTGAACCAGAACGGTGCTCATTCCATGCATTATCATTCAAAATTGATATCTAATTCCCACACATCAGCTAAAGGATAATTCAGTATTTTCTAAGATCACAGAGAGGAAATTTTCAATTAAGAATTTTTTAAGAATTTGTGCTCTAGATTTCTAGGTCTTTGAAAGTGACTTCATTATTAATACAGTTCAGCTTCATGTGTATGGCGAAGTTTCAAGTGAATACCTCCACTAGTTGTGAGATAGGGTTATAATTCATTAAAAATTCATGCTAGAGGTATGACTCTCAGTGATCAAAGAACATAATATGAAGTATCAAATGTAAACCTTCATTGGATAATGAGATATGATGTTACACAATATAACAATAATCAAGCATAATAATGGCAATGCAGAGGCTTCAGTAAATAGCTAGGATAGCCTCAATATTCTTCAAATACAATGTAGTGCTAATTATTCATTAGATCTTAAGTACTCATCTTTCATATTATTTATTAATTAATCTCACAGGAACTGGAATATTTTCTCACATTTAGCATATAGTAAACTGATACAATCAGTTTGTATATATTGTCATCGGGAGAAACAAAGCTGGTATATTTTACTCCCCACATTTATTTATCTGGAATATGCTGATTTTAACATATTTTTAAATCATATATCCTGCACAATGCAGTCAGTCCACCTGACAGGTTTTCTTGGATATATACAACTAAACTGCATACATAAATTTCTCCACAAGAGACCAACTGCTAATCAAACCAATATGATCTCTGACTCTGCAGGTGTAAGTCACAAATGACCATTCAACCTTATGTATGACATTGGCACATAGAAATGTCATTAATTTTTTTTTCAACCTACCATTGGTCTGAGGTCAATTGACATGAAGTTCAGTAAATTAACAATGATTTCTTTTCTAGAATGATTTAATAACAAATCTTCTAAATTTTACTTCATTATTTTGCCTTTTGTTTATGAGAAAACATTGTTATCATGTTATTAAGTAATTATTTCATCCATTATAGACATGTACATTAGCATTTGAGATGAGAAAAAGTTCACTCAAAGCAACATACTAATGTCTACCTTAACTTTGCCAATATTTTGACATCTGCTATATATTAGGTCTTGTAAGTCAATTCTTACATTGTAAGTTATTGTATCAAAATTTTGTAATTAAATCTCAGCCTTTTTGAAACAGGTACCCATGTATCTAGTGCAGACCAAGATCAGCCAGCACCTCTGTCCCTTCTGATAATGATAAGCATACTATTTTCTATTTTGTCACTAATTATGTTTAACTTTCTCCCTTTTAAAGGTGAATGGTTGTGTTGTTATCATTAGTGTCCATGCTCATTTATCGTGACAGGAAGGACTAAGTGCAAGTTCAAATTGTCATAAAACCTTAAAACCCTTAATTAGGCGGGATTTAAATTGATTAATATAGAAAATATTCAGCTGATCTATGTTAAAATTTCACATAATATATGTTTAGGCCTTTTGAGTATCAGTGGAGCTCCTTTAAATCCCCATTAGTTCCTATAAAGCCTTCAAATAAAGACAACTAAAGGCTATGAAGACTAAAGTAACCTTAAAGTATTAACAATCCTTTATTGCTTTATTTGCTTTATTACAAATTGACCAATAGCTGGATTTAAACAAACAAAGTCTGAATTATAAATGCAATATGACCTGTACAAGTCAATATTGACATTGACAAGTCACAAAACAGAACAACTACCTGTTTTTTGGGCAAACAAAATGGCTCCACTATTGTTTTAAAGGTAATAATACAAGTTAAGCCAATATTAAATTTCAAGCCTCAAAAATGCTTTTATTTTTATTTTCAAAGCTTTTTATTTTTGATGTCCCAAGTGCTGTAGTTTTCAAAATGCTCCTTATTAACTAATTAATGGAACCATTGTTTGCTTCTGTTGCCTTTTGTCATAGTGGTTTAGTGTTTTGAACCAATGTTAAAATACTATTGTTTATATTTTGCTTCTTTAATGACACATTATTTTACATTCAGCACTACTTTCTTCAGGTGACTAGCATCCAACAATCACTAAAACCATTACTGAATTGTTTCAAAACTCATGCTTACCATTTACAAAAAATGAACAATTTATTTGTTTCTCAGAAATAAATGTGGCTTTAAATATGAATTCAAGCATTATTATAATGCAGCTTTCAGAGTAAAAGATTTAACAGAATATTCAAGCAAAACTCTTACCAGTTAGTTTAGCTTCTCATTAAAGGAAATGATGACTCTGCATATCAAATTATGCCTATTATCTTGTAGCCATTTAGTTTCCTGAAAATGAAAATAATAACATTCAATATTTATAACAAAGTAAATTGGGAAGTCAGCAAAATAATGCATGTATGCATGAACAGTGTATGTACTGCTCAATGTAAATTAACAACTATAGCCAGAATGATATACAAGAAATAATTGTATAATATTTATATTAATTTATATAATTATGTAAGCATGAATCAGATCAGATGAACAAAATAGCTAATCTACAGAGATGTTGATAAGTGTCCTAACCAGCTATTAAATTTATTTAAAATCATATAAAATTTGAGCATCATGTTAAGAATATTGGATGACAATAAAAAACATATTATTCATTAAGAACTTTTTGAATAAAATTACATATAAATATAACACACAATTTCACACACACCTGGACAAATAAATAAGAATAAAATTGAAGAAAAATCCATCCTAAAATCATCACTTACTGATATACATTAATAATACGGTATTCACCAAAAATATTATTATATTCACCAGAACAATATACATGTACGTACATCTAGCATTATGTTTCACTATTGGGTAGTATTTTTTCACCATGGTTACCTAATGACAACAAAACGATGGAACAAATCAATAAATAACATAGTCAATAGCACTCTTTGATTTATCCTCCCCCCACACATTGTCATAACAAACATGTAAACAATTGTAAGCTGATGACACTTTACTGTGAAGATTGTGCAACCTGACAATACTTTTTAACAATTGGCTGTTTAACTAATGAAATTCAGAAACTGAAATCTTGTCATGTTCCTATTTTCTCGAGAAGCAGGAAAAATCCAATACATATACATAAATATATCTGATTTAACAGTAAAGTCCAAGTATTTTTTGTATAATATTAGTAGATACTGTCTGACAAAGGTCATTATGCCTTAAGGGAAAGACCTATAGATTCAGCTAACTTATCTTAAATAAATGTTAACAAAAAAACATCACAATCTAAGGTTCAAATCTATCAGAAATAACAATATAAAGTTAAATGTTGTAACAATCACTGACAGAATCGTTAATGTATGACTCTATATACATTAATTCAGTTTAGATTTTTGGTTGTACCTTGGGTTTGCCTTAAGTTCCCGAGTATCCCTATTTTGCTTTATGCAACTTACATTGATCAAATAAGCTTACTTCAAACCACTTGCCCCTCACCGCTGTGGGTTCGAGTCCCGACAGGGACTTTGGATTCTTTCATGTGAGGAAGCTATCCAGCTAGCTTACGGAACGTCGGTGGTTCTACTCAGGTGCCCGTTCGTGCCTGAAATAATGCACGGAAGGGCACCTGAGGTCTTCCTCCACCAGTAAAGCTGGAGCGTCGCGATATGACCTATACTGTGTCGATGTGACGTAAAACCCAAAACAAAACAAAAACAAACAAACAAATAAGCTTAAGTAATATAGTTGATAATTAACAAAATATAAAAACTTGCTCATTAGCAATTACAACAAGAGCTGGCAAAACGCTTCATACAGTTACCTCCTCCAATTT
The DNA here is from genome assembly GCF_026571515.1 of Ruditapes philippinarum. Taxonomy (NCBI): domain Eukaryota; kingdom Metazoa; phylum Mollusca; class Bivalvia; order Venerida; family Veneridae; genus Ruditapes; species Ruditapes philippinarum. The sequence continues at coordinate 301,895 of NW_026861623.1, forward strand.
CATATTTTTATTAAAATTGTGCCACTTACAAATTGTAATTAATCAATTTTTACTTGCACAATCATCAAAAAAAAAAAACAACACTTATTGTGATACAAATTTTGCTACTAATACGTCTTTTTTCAGGTATTAACATATTAAATTATTAAATGTCAGATTATAAAGTGAAGTTCTTTATTGATAACCTACTTATAATCTGCCTTTATACCTTTCAACTTGTTTACAACAAATACTAATTTTTCGTATTTGGTATTGAGGTTAATAAGTCAAAAATCACACTCAGTGACGTTCATATGAAGAATTTCAAGCTTTGCCAGTTAATGAAGACATACAAAACCTAAGTCCTGTCATATTGCCTGATTTCTGCCATTCTGTGTCCTCGCCCTTCAAAAGTCAAAGGCAAAGACACGAAGGCACATTAATATGCTGACTAATCGTGTCTTCGACTTGGTGCCAACAGGAAGACACAAATATATTTTAGGCAAAATAACTATGTTTTTATAGGTCTAGACACAAGATCTTTTTTTTGTAAAATTATCGTGTCAGTGGGTAGAAATCTTTGTATTGCTGCCTTTATTTGTTGTGTTGTTGTGTCTTCGCCTGAAAATTCGATACTAAGGTGGTGCCAGAGTAGAAACATTAATCCTTCATAAGCTAGCTTGATAACTATCTTAAATGCTATATGGTAATTCAAAGCAATCACCCACAGAGGTGATGGGCTAAAGTCCACGAAGTCAGCAACTTTACACTATAGGTCATAGGTCTGAATAAAATTTCCTCACTGTATTTTTTCTTGCATGTTAACTACATTGTACATTATAGGCTAGCCATGAACTCATATTCATCATTAGATCTTTTAATTGCTTTTCTCAAAACTGGTAAAATGATTGTGTCAAGCTGGAGGAAGAAAATGAAAAAGTAATTTTAAATAAACAATTGATATAATCATATCTTAAATCTATAAAGTCTAACATTGTTATATTTTTTATCTTTCTTTTTCAACTGGTTAACACCTTATACAGTCCAATTCTTTTAACCTTTCACTTTGCTATACAGTAAGAGGTCAGCCTTTGCAACGATGTAGCCACACCTTATTTTTCATGGAGGCAAATAAGGAGGGTCCGGGCATACTCCCCCAGAATTTTTTTTTATCTAGAACGTCTCTAGTGTGTTTTGGAGCACTCTGGGACAAGCTTTTTATCACTCTGAATCTAACCAGCTTTATATCATTTTACTAAATTTTACATTTATATCTTGGAAAACTAACAAGAAAACAAATTTATGTTCTTTACAAGATTTGAAATGCATTTTGTTTAATCTATCTATTAGCTCAGATTCACAGTTTCATGAAAAGGTCAAGGCAGTTCTTCGGTTTCCAGGAGATTCCCATATTACTTTAAGATCTCATTATTGCCAAGTGACATTTGTTTATGAATATGTATCAAAGCTAGGCCATTTAATCAACCATCCTTCATAGATGATCTAGTACTTTCACAAGAACATGACCCAACAGGTAAACTTAGTATTAACTGAAAAATCATGTGAATGTTTGGATAATACGCTTTATCACTGTTCACATACCCCTGCCGCTTTTTGCGACTCCATAAAAATAGTATTGCACGGTCATGGATATATTTTGACATGACATCATTCGCTTGATACAAACAGAGCGTAATGATGCGCTAAACTATCGGTGCGTCAAAAAAATAGGATTATTTTCATTGTAAATAATTCTTATGTTGGTTATGCGATAAATGTAATATTATATTTGTGTAGATTCATTACTTAATTTATTAAACTTGATGAATACAACAATATTATGAGCATAATTTAATTTTATACAACACGTTCAATTTGAATTCAGTATTGAATCTACACTCATTCAATAGCCTTTATTTATCACATATTTCAAAACCTTCTGGGAGGGACATTGGATTTTTTAACATTTCTATATAAATTTTTCCATCTTATGAGCTCTGTTTTGTAATGACTCTAATAGTGCTGTTTCTAAGCTAATGAGATCATTCTCGCCGGGTTATTATAGTGAAGTAATCAAGTCAAAGTTTAATTGTTTACAAGAATAGGCGTAATGTGACGGACTTATAATGCTTTTATGCGTGCCAACATGCAGCACTTGGGTTTGGTAGGTAGTGATCAACTCCACTTTGGAACAACAAGCATTACTTGTTTCATTCTGCTTTAACTTATATTGAAGGCTTTTCTTTTCTTTTCTTTACTATTATTTACAAGTATAATATTTAACTACTCAAATTTTAACGGAGGTAACTGCCTCGGTTTGCCTCAGTGTGGCTATGGCGCTGCTTTGCACCCGAGTATTGAGTCTGGCAAACCTGAATATCAGTGCAGTCTTCCCAAGCCCTATGCTGCTACTGCTTTTCAACTTGAAATCAAATAAACAATAAATGCTGAACAAGTCTATTTAAGAAATTCGGAAGGCATAATTATATACATGAATAAAAATAAAAAAATTACATCAGAGTTATAATCTTTAACTGACTTTGACCTGTACTAACCTAGTCACCTTAAACCACAATAATAAATAGTGATAAAGTAATGAGATCAAGGTCACAACTATAGATAAAATGACATATGCACAGGATGACTCAAAAATACATTCAGATAAAATGTACATCATGTGTGGATTACTTAAAGCTTGATAGTCATTAATGTCACATATGAATCTATTCTTTACAAAATAATAAAGTGTTGTTTTTTATTTTTATTTTTCACCCAAATTATTCCTCTTCATAGGAGGGTAAACTGACCCTTACCATCCTAAATATCTGAAACCATTGATCATTTTAAGGAAAGATTTCAAAATAAGTATTAATTGAATTGTGATTGTGATGCGACAGCATGGGTGAACCATCTGAAAATGTTCAGGATGGGTGAATTTAGTCACTGTTATATAGCTAACCTGGACATGCAGGCAAAATACTTTACAAGGCAATATTTATTTCAAGATTGTTAAATTGATAAAGGCAAAAAACAACCTAAAAAAATACAACAAATGTCTGCTCAAATGTAAAAAGAATTTAAGCCATTTCATTCATTTAATATTTCACATTTTGACTCACATTTCTTTGTCTAAATATAGAAATGAACATATCATGGTACATGTATAAATTATGTTAAAATTGTTAATTTAAAATCTTTAAAGGATCTCCATTGAAGTCCAAAAGCCTAAAAACATAAACTTTGAATTTACAGCTGGATATTTCCTGTAATAGACTGAAGCAACTCCATTATCGTGTAATGATAATCTTCATTTGTATCATTTATAAATTAGTGTAGTCTTTTTTCAATGTTGCAAAGTTAATATAGCATTATATACTGCTGCACAAAGATCACCAAAGATCATTGACATTCATTTAACACTGCCTGGCATCCCTGAAAACATTAACAACTATGGCACAAACATTAAGGCATCATTATAGCATTTGATGGAAATATTGCAACCACAAATTTAGTGACCACATAAAGTGCATGCTTTATTATGAAAACTGGACTAATAACTATAATAACTGTTAAATCAGATAATTAATTCTGCAACTTAAAAAAGTCTGCCATAAATTACTGTGAATTACAGGCTGCATGACATGAAAATATCTCTACCACCCTCAATAGATAAACAGATGTATCTAGGTTTATAGATCATTTAACCATTTCCTATTACCCATACTGAGCCAGATTTAGGTGTAACTGCTGAAGAGGAAAGCAAGGATCATGAAAGATATAAACAAGTACATTAAGTTGTTTTCCACTCCTTAACAATTAACACATATCTATTTATAGCTTCCACTTCAGAAATCTATCCAAGTATAAAGAAAGTCTATATTTAAAGCAAAAAGAATATTATTTCTTAACAATACACGTTCAATCTTAATCTTTTACTCCGATATTGATTATTATCAATAAAACTGGCTTCCAATCAAAACTATTTTTATTTTTAAACATTATGTGGATTATCAACAAAACATACCTGCCCGCTGGAATATCCATTTTAGTTTTAGTGTTACACACACTATCATTGATAAAACTGTGACGTTTACAGTAGTAACATGGTTTACATTACAAACATTGCAAAATCAAAGCATGTGACCATTTGTAATCATTTCACAATACTTAAAACAAAATAAATAAATGATAGCCTTAATGCAGGTATACCTAATAAAATACTTCACGGTCACTGTCACCGTCACTGTTCTATGTTTTACTTCACATGGTTTATTGATAAGATCGGTCAATATCAGTTAACCATGAAAACTTAATAGCGTATAGAAAAGGACGTATACTGTTTACAATGACGTAGCATAGTATATTTTCACACACAGTAATTTGCATATTAAAGGAACAAGTTTGGTATACTATAATAGGGTAAGGCCACCTGGCTGTTAAAATTCTTTTCGTTAACAATAAGTTATATTGACATAAAATTACACAGTTCATAGCAATTTTAAGTACTTTTTTGATATGTCTACTTTATTCTTAAAAACTTTATATAAATAATAAAGCAGGCAATATTAATAGTAAAAACTGTTTTGTTCCATATAATTTTTAAGTTTTGTTCCATATATTACAAACAAAACTCTTATACTATTACAAAAGAATGTTGGAAATTAAATGATAATTTACAGTCCAATTTCATTCATTTCCTATACCTATATCCCCAATGACTATAAAAATTCATTATTTGGCTAAACAATTCTTTCCACAATTCACCTATTTCACGACTTCAAGATGCACTGTCCTGTTCCCACCAAAAAAAATGGTGGTAATTTAAACAATTTTTGTGCATTTTGTGACTATCTAGAGGCTATATTGACAACATAATTGGTAATGATTTCAAACTCTTTTTGTTAATTTTAAAATAGGTAAAATGAACAAGTACGTTACATATACTGTACCATAGAACTTTTTTATATTTATAATCAATTTTTTGCAGAAAAAAATTGTCATTTTGCGACTTTCAAACTGATGTTATAGCAACAAATCTCCCGTATTCAGAAAATTTTAAATAATAAAAAAACGCTAGAAACGTCAAAAACTAAAGCAAGCGTTTGTTTTAATTGAACTGATTATAGGTCCTGTTTGGGTACAGAGCCTTGCTTTCTTTAGACTAGAAATGTGTCATCATGCCACGGATGCCCCCGCATGCAGCCAAAATTTCAGATGTTATAATATTTAGTTCCAAATTTGTTTGCACAAATTATTGTTTTCATTTAAAGTTCAAAGCCCTTAAAACTTTTCAATGTTAACACAACCATTTCCATACAATGTTCAAGGCACTGAAATTATTCAGTCTTAACCTTTTGAAAATAGCATATTTCATATTTGTAGCCAAAATAATGGCTACATACATTTCCACAAAAGTATGAGTGCTGAAACTGAAAGTTCAAAATTTTTTCCAATATTCAAGAAAGATAAGTTTGTCCACAATCATTGAACCACGACCAAATTCAAACTTAAACTGCCTATTCCTAAGATGTATCTATATTATTTTCAAAGTGAAAGGGACATAACTCTGCCAAAAAATCATCGAACCATGACCAAATTCCAACTTGACCTGCCCATTCCTTTGACATATCCATATGTCAAATTTGAGTTGAATATGTAACACTGTTGGGTAGATAATGAACAGAAACTGTAAATTTCATATTTTTTTCAAAGTGAAAAGGGCATTACTCTGTCAAAAATTATTGAACCATGACCAAATTCGAACTTGACCTTGGCATTCCAAAAAAAATATCCATATGTCAAATTTGAGTTGAATGTGTTTGTACCGTTGGGGAGATAATAAAACAGAAACTGAAAATTTCATATTATTTTCAAAGTAAAAGGCGCATAACTCTGCCAAAAATCATCGAACCATGACCAAATTCAAACTTGACCTGTATTTTCTCATGACATATCCATATGTCAAATTTGAGTTGAATGTGTTGTACCGTTGGGAAGATAATGAACGGAAACTGAAAATTTCGTATTATTTTCAAAGTAAAAGGGGCATAACTCTGCCAAAAATCATCGAATCATGACCAAATTCGAACTTGCCCTGTATTTTCTCATGACATATCCATATGTCAAATTTGAGTTGAATGTGTTGTACGGTTGGGGAGATAATGAACGGAAACTGAAAATTTCATATTATTTTCAAAGTAAAAGGGGCATAACTCTGCCAAAAATCGTCGAACCATGACCAAATTCGAACTTGACCTGTATTTTCTCATGACATATCCATATGTCAAATTTGAGTTGAATGTGTTGTACCGTTGGGGAGATAATGAACGGAAACTGAAAATTTCATATTATTTTCAAAGTAAAAGGGGCATAACTCTGCCAAAAATCATCGAACCATGACCAAATTCGTACTTGACCTGTATTTTCTCATGACATATCTATATGTCAAATTTGAGTTGAATATGTGGAACCGTTACTAAGATAATGAACGGAAACTGATGATGACGGAATGACAGAATGACGGAATGACGGAAGGACGGAATGACGGAAGGACGGAAGGACGGAACAGGGTAACACTATATGCCCCGGCCATTACATGGCGGGGGCATAATAAAAAGCCCGGTCCGCTGGACGGAATTGTCAAATTCACGTTAGTCCATCACATAAGCCACAGCTAACGCTGAGACTCTCAACAAAGATGAATATATTCACTCAATGCCCCAATGCTCTCTGAGGAAAGACTGTCATTCTGCACACCTTCATAAGTAGCAACTGTTGTAACAATATATTAATTTAAGAAAGATAATGGTGTGAACATTGTGATTAAGTTCAGTGAGTGTTTTGGACTGTTAGATATTTCATGACATTACAATACAATGTATATATAAAAACGCGTTATATTACACGTTATATTACACGCAAAGATATTTCAAAATCTCCTTTCAGAAATGTCAGTAAATTAATTAAAATAATCAGACAAGCCACACAAACACGAACATTTAGTAATTTAATTTAATTGCAAACGTTTCGGCTATATGCCTTCATCAGTGCAAAACATAATAATTTTTTTTTTTTTTTTTTTTTTTTTTTTTTTTTTTTTAGTAAATTAATTAAAAATTGTTGCATATAACACGTTTCGCAAAAACAGGCCACCAAGCCAATGCTAGGGGAATATCTCGGCCAAAAATAGGTTCTGAACAAGACAGCTTAAGCTTTTCATAACTTTCCTCCGTTGAATCTGTACAATATATCGCAATATATAGTTATATATATAGATCATTTTAAAAGATATTAATTTATACTGTATAATTATGTTATGAAATATTTATATAATGATTAAGTCGAAAGAGTCAGAAGGCCTGTATGTGCCCCGACCACACTACCCCCTATGTTTTTATCACTTTTTTAGAACTTTTAGCGCATGTGATTTTTTTCAATACAGGATTGATTTGTACGCACGGGCGTACAGGAGTACGCCTAGTTACGCCCCTGAATCAGTGATCACATGTGTCACCTTATGATAGCCAATAGCATGTTGCAGCCACTGTGCAGCAGGAGACACAAAAATGATAAACAAGCCAAAACACACTTTTAATAAAGGGCCATAACTCAGCCAAATATCACCAGATATGATGGAAAGTCATTTTATGACCTTTACAGTAGTAGATAAACAAAATCACTGTACCCTACCGGTATATTGCTAGTCTAAACCATTCAATGTGTACCCTGTCTTGCAATTACAAGCACATGTTACTTCCAATCACTGTTACATGGTAACCTTTATTGGGCACCTGGATACTTAACTTTCTTGCAATTACTTGAAATATTTCGACCCGAGTGAGGATCGAACCTACAGCCGTGAGGGACCTGTGATCTCAAGTCAGCGACCTTAACCACTCGGCCACGGAGGCCCCCTTGCAATTACAGAAAATAGACTTGTTTATATACTGTTGCCTGGTGTGACTTAAAATCAAACAAAACAAATCAGTTCCACTTTTATTTTCAGTGAACCTCTAGAATAATTGTTTGATTTTATTGACCTGTCAATTGCATACCAATTACACGGTCAATGCCAGTGAATTTTTTTTTCAATTTTCAAAACAACCTGTGGCTTTCTGAAGGGGATATATAGAGCGATAAATCAGAAAAGGGGGGAATCTGAAATCAAATTCCAACAACTGAGAATGGAATTTACCCACACATTTTATAAAATTTTCAATTTCAATTCAATTTAACATGCATGGTGCATAGCAGAGGCTATCAATAGGAACAGTTTTCTATCTTCTAGCTGATATAGGTCAGATGTTGTTGATACTCATTGTTAGGGCGAAAAAGAGCCAAAGACCTTTCATATAGTCGGTAATCACTTAACTGACTGTGCTATAATTTGTGGAATGGAATACAACCTATGCATTAAGCTTGTGTTCCTTTTCAAAATATTAGTTATATACTCTGCATATTAATAATTTAATTCTCATAAACTACAATGTACACGGACAAAACTGAAGTGGGATCGAATATTTAAATAAGTGCTCTAACGTATTCATAATGGACTAATTACCAGCTAGTACAATTACGTCATAGCTTAAAGTCATACATTGTACATGAACATATGATAACAAAATTTATCTACATGTATTGCCTGGTATCACTATACTTTGTCACTATGAACTATTTTTAGAACAAAATAGCTTCCTGCTCCATAGTAACATTAATACATGTACTACTAAATGTGAAAATTCCTATTGATGATCGTAAAGTACAAATGATAAAAATATTTTTAGATTTTTTTTTTGTCAGTTACAAAATCTCCATGTTTCAAGAAATTTGCTTTTATGTCATGAAACACTTATTAAACCTTCTTTTTCTTAACACTTGGTCATTTAGGAAAATGATGTCATTGACATCAACAATGAAAGTTAAAGAATAAGTGATAATGACTATTGTCTGATAATGTCAAATTCCTTGTGGAGGAAGACCTTGCGTGGGCCACCTGAGTAGAACCACCAACCTTTTGTAAGCCAGCTGGAAAGTTGCCTCAGACATGAAAGATTCCAAAAGTCCTAGCAGGATTCGCTCCCACAGCAGTGAGAAGCCAGTTGTTTGATGTCACCCACTATTATCACTTAACCACTTGACTTAAGGAAGTACATGTAAAAATAATCATAGTGTACAGAATTATAAATAGGTTGGTGCTGTGAATGAAGAAAGTTTATCTGGCCAGTCGCAGGAATTTATTGGGTGAGATAGATGAAGGCTCATTAACTGATTTAGTGGTCAATTTAAATGACACAATACTTGGTTCACAATTGACACAAATTACTGCAAGATCACCATGTGATCAAGTGCTGTAGATGATTGATCAGAAAATGTATACGCCATCTTGTTATCAGCGAAATGATACAAGTGACAGGATAAATGTATTTATCCTGTCACTTGTATCAATTTCGGCCCGATAACAAGGTGCTGTATATTTTTACTGATCTACGGCACTTGATCACGTGGTTTGCATGTTTGCCGGACTACTTTTCAAGAAAAAATATAAAAACTCTCGTTAAATCTTCTGTGTGTAGAATAACAAATTTTGGAAACGTTGATTAAACTTTGTGTGTTTATTTTATTTCACTCTATAATTTTTCAAGCGAAAAACAATTATTTTAAATGTGAATAAATGTAAAACTTAACTCGTTTGCGACATTAAAATAGCGTACTTGATTTGATTGTTTTGCACGTGCTGTTTGGCGCTGCATTGTGACGTCACGTAAACAATACTTTAAACGTCTGTACAGCGTTAACGACTGAATAAAAGATATTGGTGTTCGAATTCATTTTCTTAGTTAGACCATTTTCTTTCATTCTAGATAGTTTTCACAACAAAATTCGACAAAAAAAAATTGTTTTTATTTATCACATTTTTCAAACAAAATGGCGCCCTCAATGTGAAAATACACAGGGAGATAATAAGAACGGCGAGTGCATTGTTGTAGAATAATGCACGCTTCGGGGCTTCATTGTTTATATAGAAACATTTCCGATAGTGTGATTAAAGGTAGTTTGCCTAATACAATTCTTTAATAAAACGGTGACAGGATAAATAGAATAATAGATTGGTGCCGTGGATGGAGAAAGTTTATCTGGCTCTGCTCCGGAATTTATTGGGTTCGCCTTCGGCTCACCCAATAAATTCCTCCACCTCGCCAGATAAACTTTCTCCATCCACGGCACCAACCTATTATTCTCTATATGATAAGTCAATTTAACCATAATTTCAGCACAAAATTAATACACAGCTTTTAATTTAACCATAATATCAGCACAAAATTAATACACAGCTTGATTTGTGTAAAAAGAGAAAATGACATCACAGAAATGTATAACAAAATGCTTAATGAGTTGTGGTACATGTCACATGAGCTATTAAAGGGCAATCATCTATCGAAATGACAGAGTTATCTAACTTTGTCAGCAACTTACAAAGGCCTTTATTTACAGTCAAAAATGCCTTTTTCAAATAGATATCCATTTGATAGTAACAAAGTATCTTTGATGTAGACCTTACAAAAAAGACTATGCTATTGCTTGAAAATGTATATAAAAGGCATGTTGATCCAGCAGCATGTTTGCAATACATTCAAATCATATTTGTATCTCAGCTGACCTCCATCTCATTTAGTGGTCAATTTTAATAACACAATAATCAATATACGGTTCACAATGACACAAATATTGCATGATTTGAAATACATTTATTGTATAAAAAAAAGACTAAATAAAATTGGATAAAGATTTTACACACAAAGACAGTAATAATTTTTCTTCATTTCAGCATCAGAAATTTACCTGTGTTAAAACTCAATTAGATACAAGCGGAATAGCATAAATATGTACATGTATGTATGAAAGGACTGACCTATTTTTTTTTAAATAAAAAAAAAATGACCACAGCTAATAAAATTATAATAATGAAAATAAAGAAATGCAATATCACAGGTATTTTGCAATGAAACCTGTTGCCATGACATATATATAGATACAATGTATAGAGTGGGTGGTTTAATTGAGCGTAGGGGATGATAAAGCATTTACCCATATTGAAATTAGAGACTGTAACTAAGTAGTGAAAGCAGTTTTACCTGCCCATGTGACTAAGATTTTGAAGTATACATGGTTTTTCAAAAAGAGACTGATGTATATAAAGTTTACAGCTGTCCGAGAAACAGCACACTTCAATGCTGGATGGTAAATGAACATTTTCTATATAAAAAGATAATTTGAAGTACAGGTTACATAGTCCTTGAGGCCTTGACCTTTTTATCTAAAAATGGATGTGGTAGGCAGAACTTATCAAATTACATCAACATACATGTATTATGTTTCAAAGTTAAGAATTACAGCTGTCTATAAATAAAAAGATAATTCACATAGAAACATGTTGGAACCCCGCATGCAGCCAAAATTTATAATAATATTTAGTGCACAAACCATTTTTTCATTCTTCAATGTAAGTTCAAGGCCCTTGAACTATTCAATGTAAACACAAATCCTTTTTATACAAAGTTCAAGGCCCTGAAACTATTCAGTGCTAAACTTTTGCAAAATGCATATTTTTTGCTGAGATAATGATTAGAAATTGTGAATTTTTAAATCTTTTCCAAGTTCAAGGGAGATAACTATCAAAAATCATCTGAATATGACCAAATTTGAACTTGACTTGTATTTTCTGGTAAAATACCAGTACAAAAGTTAGAGCAGAAACTGAAATTTCTTATTTTTTCTAAGTTCAAGAATGATAACTCGGACTGAAACAAATTTGAACTCAATTTGTATTATCTGGTTAAATATCTTCATGTGCGATTTTGACCTTAATATTGTAACATTTTGACGTTTTTACTAAGCTAGGTTTTAATAAAGATTATCTCTTACTGAAATGATTTTAGTCTTAACTATCTATTATGTTATTTGTTTATATTGCGACAATATATTTTAGTTTACGATACTTTACAATATACGTTTGGTATACGTATTTTCAAGAAACGTTTGATATCTTATAATATAATAATCGTCTCAGTGATTATGATCATTCTTATCAGCCAATGAAAATAAAGTCATGCTTGAGCGATCATCTCAGCAGGTATAAATACGGCGATTAAAGCAAAATTACACAGTCTGCAGAGGAATTCACCGGGACCAGGTTACTCTATGTAATTGAAGCCTCGCTTCATACATAGAGGATAATTTCGCCTACCTAACTGAAGCCTAGCTTCATAGGTAGAAAAGAAGAATTGGCCAAAATTATATACCCTTGTTTATCCAATTGAAGCCTAGCTTCATGGATATAGTGTCGTTATAGTTTAGTTGTATTTGACTCTGGGTACTTATAGATCTCCACATTTCCTGAAAGCCTCGCTATCAGGGAATTGGTAACATATAGGTATTAAAAATCCAGAGGTATACTAATAACAAATAAGTTTGTATAGATAAAATAGTTGGAACTTTGTTGTAAATCCCTGCCAGCAGCTTATTTTTCTATCTAAAAAGAAGCCTCGCTTCATAGATAGAGAGATAGTTGCTGGACTATAGGAAATTATCGGGTTGTAGCGTGATATCTATAGCTTTTGAATTATTTCATAGTGTTATACATGTTATATTGTAAACATATTTACTGTATTGTGACTTTTTATAATTTAATAGTGTATTTCGGAGTGTAATTCAATCTGATTGTTTATGGTATATGATAATTTCATAATCATTTGTGTCTAATCAAACGGCAGGTAGCCCAAAGAAAAATTTATTATATATTTGTTGTATATCCGCTCGGTACACGTTACAATATGTACATCAGTGTTTTTTTTCACTTTTGGGGGAAGGGGGTCGGTGCCCATTGGAGGGGGAAAATGCAATAGGAGGGGGATTTTTATATGGATCTAAAATATTGATGTGTCACATGATAAACTTGTTGGGATACCAGGAGTAGCTCCCCTTACCTAACAGTAAGTCTTACAGGCATAAAATAAAGCATTTTTCGGCAGTTAGTTGCAAAAAAATGATATTCATTGCAGGCAAACTTGGGCTGCCATATTATAGGGGGAAATTTCAGCTTTGAGGGGAAAAAAAACATACTATTTAGAGTGGGGAATGGGGAGAATTTCGCCGAATATTTTGGTGAAAAAAACACTGTACATATATAACCACAAGTAAGATTGCAGAAAATTTCAATTTTTTTCCACTGTTCAAGAAAATTAATTTTGTCCAAAATCATCGAACCATGACCAATTTAAACTTGACCTGCTTATTCCTATGATTTCAAATTAGAGTTGAATGTGTACAACTGTTGGGGAGATAATAAACAGAAACTAAAAGTTTCTGATTTTTTCAAAGTTCACTTAGAGAGATAACTTGGTCAGAAATCATCAAACCATGACCAAATACAATCTTGATCTGCGTATTTCTATGACATACCTACATATTAAATTTGAGTTGAATATGTACAACTGTTGGGGAGATAATGAACGGAAACTGAAAATTTCCTCTTTTTTTTTCAAAGTTAAAGGGGCATTACTCTGCCAAAACTCATCAAACTATGACCAAATTCGAACTTGCATTTTTCTATGATATATCTGTTGAATGTGTGCAACTGTTGCCAAAATCATGAACGGAAAATGATGATGACAGAGTGACGGAACAGGAAACACTACAATGTATATGCCCAAGCCATTTTATGGCGGGGGCATAAAAAGTTTATAAGTCTTTTTTAGCTTTAAACCTAAATTGAGGGGACACATGACCTTCAAGACATAATGATTGTGAAATATTGGGATATTAGCAACCAAAGAACTGTAGACACAGGTGTCTTAAGGCATTCAAATTCAACAGAATTCTGAAATATCTATTAATCAAACTCATCACGGTTAATTCACAAACTTTGCTAATGTCAGGGGAAGTAATCATTGCATGGAATTTATCATTTAATATCACACATCCAGAAATCTCCAGGCCAAGTTCCATGTGTACTATTATAATTATTTTTTGCGTAACATCAATAGTTGAATGATCTTAAATGGATAAATACTGAATTAAATAACTTGTAAGTTTTAAAGTTTGACTAGCCAAAAAAAAAGAAAAGAGAAAAGTAATTACTTTTGAAACTATATAACAGAACCATGGTGTAAACACATACATGTAATCAACAGATGATACCATTTTTTTAGAACAAATGTTACAAAAAGGGGTGGTCATGATTGTGATTATAACTAAAAATTTAAAAAATCTGGTGTATAGCTTCTGAAGCCTTCACTTTTAAAATATGTATCAAAATTAAAACCAGGAATTAAATTTGAAACATTGATTTAAACAAAAATATACTCGTTAGTAACAACTAAAGACAGCACTGAATGACAGTTATGGGTATACTGTGCTCCTCTTAGTTAACGGTACTTAATGCTTTGAAACATGATAGAAAACAACAAATGAAACTTATGGTAGAAAAATTGTCATAAGCTGTAACATATAGGTATTTTCTGCTGTATGGCACAAAGAAACAACAATATTTTTAGTCAAAATTAGTTTTATTAGGCCAGACATAGACCATACGTCAGCCATTTTGAAAACAGTATGTCATCATTAAAATCGCGGTAATGGTGTTTTATTTCAGTTTTTTCATGTTTCAGTTAAAATTTCTAGATGTTATTTTGCATAATTTTAAATATTAAAAGTATCTTTACATTTTAACTCAAAATATATTTATTCAACAAACAAGAACATTTAGAAAATGATGATTGTTTCAGACATATGCACAAATTTAACAAACTATTGTTGCTTTTTGCAGAAGTTTGTAAAATGTTGTTCTGTTTTACGTAAAAATCTATAAATTTAAAATATTTTGCACAAAAACTTTGTTGTTTAGGTGTTTGAATAAAATATGTCAATTCTGACGAATTTTGAAACTGGTGACATGAAAATATGCCATTACCCTGAAATAAATGATGACGCAGAATTAGTGTTGTTGAGTATTCAAAAAGAATGTCGGACGTTTCACTCCCAAGACATTTCACTATTGAGACGTTTCACTCCCAAGACGGTTCACACCTAGACGTTTCACTCCCAAATTGTAATTGTATGGACGTCTCACTCTCATTTTTTAAAATGTTTATAATATTAATTTAGGAAAGTTAACAAATATTTTTTTCATTTAATATTTAGGGAAAATTAAATTTTATGTTTGATTCAATAGATATTGAGGGGATTGTAAATAAGAATTTATGAATTTGAAGGAAAAAAAAATGAAATGTTACAGAATGTGTAAAAAATATAATCTAAACAGTACAGTATAGTATCTGTTCAGAAGAGTAAATTTTGTTCTGTTTAAACAATGTTTTGAATTATTCATGTTATTATGAGTGAATATATTGGTTTCAATGAGGACATATGATAAATTATTAGAAGATTACTCAATTAATTATGGGTTGAATGATGGGAGGTTTAAATGAAAGACAAATTTCTAAAATTTTATTTTTTAACGACATGAGAAAATTCTATTTATAATAGATTAAAAAAGATAATAGAATAACATAAAATGAAAATTTATTAAATATATTTATTACTTTTTGTAAGCCTAAAACTATGAAATGCAAAAATGTGTATAAAATCAATTATTCTTTTAAATTTTTTCTTTATCAATTTATCAAACAGTAGCCATTAAACAAACTTATGTAATTGTGGTGTTAACAGTAATGTTGTCACCTAATTATTTATATAAACACTGAGACCATCAACTAATAGTTTGACATCACTATTACATGTAAATCAGTTGTATAAACACTGCAATTTAGCATCAACAGTTTACTAATCAGTTGTTTATTGTACTATCAAAATTGTTTTCAGACAACAGCCAAGTATAAAAAAGGTCTTCGGAACAAAAACTTCTCCAAAAGTTTGTATTAAATATATAACAAAAGTAAAATAATATTTAATCAGATAATATTTAGATATAAATAAAATATAAATTATATTAGATGATCCAATCAAGCAAAAAAACTAAATAAACTTTAACAATTATGATATACATCTTAAAGTACTGAGACAAAATGATATCCCCTTTAAGTTTTTAATCTATTTTTATTAAATTTAAGGTATATTTTAGTATATCACAAGTGTCAGAATAATTTTGGCATAACAAAGGAGTGAAACGTCTTCAAGACATTTCACTCCCATTTGGGAGTGAAACGTCTTGGTGTGAACCGTCTTGGTGTGAAGCGTCCCAATAGTGAAATGTCTGTCTACCATACAATAGAGAGAAATAAGAATCCCTAAAGAAAGCTCAACGCGGCACAATTGAACATGTTGCAGGCTCGGTTTGATTGAGCCTGTGAAGTATTTTTTGTTAAACATAAAATCTTTTAATTATCGATATTGACAGGGGCTTTTTATTATTACGTCTGCTACCTGGCTTATATAGTTTAGAACAGTCTATTTTGATGATAAGCTTGATGGTCTCCCTTTTAAAAAGAGTGACTTGTTTCGTTTTGCTTGACTGATTTTTTGTATTCATCCGCGGTTATTATAAATAAGCTGCTCAACTAGTTTTTGGTACAGTGATTTATGGGGGCCTCCGTGGCCGAGTGGTTAAAGTCGCTGACTTGAGATCACAGGTCCCTCACCGCTGTAGGTTCGATCCCAGTGTTTTTTTTCACTTTTTGGGGAAGGGGGTCGGTGCCGTTTGGGGGGGGGGGGGGAAATGCAAAAGGAGGGGGAATTTTATTTCTTCACAAATGAAGAAACAAAACGAATCCAATGCATATTTCAAATACATCACTTACCACTGTAAGATTTACTTTTGTTTGACATTGTTTTCTTTCCAGTGAGTAGAAAAGGGGAGCAACTGAGACTTGCAACACAAGTTTAAAATACGTCGCTTTTTCTTAATATACGGATCTAAAATATTGACAACAGAATTTAAAGAGTCGCATGTTAAACTTGTTGGGACGCCAGGAGTAGCTCCCCTTACATACCCGGGAACAATTTAGTAAGTCTTACAGGCTTAATATAAAACATTTTTCGGCAGTTATATGCCAAAAAATGGTATCCATTGCAGGCAAATTTTGGCGGCCATATGAGGGGGAAATTTCGGCTTTGAGAATACTCACGTACTCAACCTATCTCGTACCTAGGTCCGTGAGCACCACAGGGGAAAAAAACATACTATTTTGAGGGGGGGAATGGGGCCGAATTTCGCCGAATATTTTGGTGAAAAAAACACTGGATCCTCACACGGGTCGAAATCTTTCATGTGAGGAAGCTAACCAGCTGGCTTACGGAAGGTAGGTGGTTCTACCAAGGTGCCCGCTCGTGCCTGAAATAGTGCCCGGAGGAGCACCTGGGGTCTTCCTCCACCAATAAAGCTGGAAAAAAAATCTATGAAAAATCTCGGCAGGACGCTCTAGGATGACCCGACTTGAGTGAACGGTCGCCCATATGGGCTTTCCGGAGGCGAACTTAAATAAACGCATAAAAAAAAAAAAAAATTTTGGTACAGTTTGTTTGTATGACACTTTTTTTGTGGAATGTTAAATTTTGATATTAATTTTGGCGATCTTTCATGTCTTTACTTCGGCCATTTTGAAAAGTATATAATATTTTTTGTGGTTACTTTGCTTCCCTAGGATACAGTTTGATGTGGACTAATTAACCTTCTTCAGAGGAGTGTCCCAGTTGGGAAAAAACGAGAAAACAATGGGCGGAACTAAATAAAATGGAATTCATGGAATTTTTAAAGAAACCGATGAAAACATGCAGAAGTTACTTTTGTCTACTTAAACTGTTAAATACTTAAAATTGACATGAAAACGCAAACCTGCACTATGCAGATTATAATTAAGTCTTAGCTATTTAAACTACATACCAAATGCTTGAAAATGGTGCTATATTTTTTGCAAAAATAAATACTGGTAAACAAATCGAAAATGTTGACAGTGACAGCCCTCCAATAGAAGAGTACCGTATTAGGAGAAGATAACTCTGAAATAATTTATCGACGGTCTCCGGTCATGGACGGACTCCGGAGAGAAAAACGTCTAGTTAGCTCTTTAAAAATCAACCTCAAGAAAACATTTTAGAAATAGAAAAAAATATTCCACGCGTTTTGTAATAATTTACATGTTTCATGCAATAAATGACTGATTGGGCAGTATTTATTACAGCATGTAAGTGCACAGCATGCAAGGACTGATTATGATCCTTATATGATAATACTAATTTTGTGATAATTTTGTTACAAAGTGTCCTGCTACATGTATGACATTAAATAGAAAGATATGTGATTTATCACAACAGATTTATAAGCAGACATAGGTTTTTCACTGACACCATAGCAAACCAATGCTTATGAAGCACTCGTAAGAAATTAATAGGAATATTAGTGTGAATACCCCCAAGTAAAGTAATAAGGCATCAGAACCAGTGGATATGTCAATTATCTCTTGCTAATATGATTACTGGTTGAATCTGATATAAATATACTGTCTGGGTAGCAAGCACAGGTATTGCTGTCTGATATAAATATATACTGGCTTGGCAGCAAGCACAGGTATTTCTGTCTGATATAAATATACTGGCACAGGTATTGCTGTCTGATATAAATATACTGGCTGGGTAGCAAGCACAGGTATTGCTGGCTGATATAAATATACTGGCTGGGTAGCAAACACAGGTATTGCTGTCTGATATAAATATACTGGCTGGGTAGCAAGCACATGTATTGCTGTCTGATATAAATATACTGGCTTGGCAGCAAGCACAGGTATTGCTGTCTGATATAAATATACTGGCACATGTATTGCTGTCTGATATAAATATACTGGCTTGGCAGCAAGCACAGGTATTGCTGTCTGATATATACTGGCTGGGTAGCAAACACAGGTATTGCGGTCTGATATAAATATACTGGCTGGTTAGCAAGCACAGGTATTGCTGTCTGATATAACCTGGCTAGTTAGCAAGCACAGGTATTGCAGTCTGATATAGATATACTGGCTGGTTAGCAAGCACAGGTATTGCTGTCTGATATAAATATCCTGGCTGGTTAGCAAGCACAGGTATTGCTGTCTGATATAAATATCCTGGCTGGTTAGCAAGCACAGGTAGTGCTGTCTGATATAAATATACATGCTGGGTAGCAAGCACAGGTACTGCTGTCTGATATAAATATACTGGCTGGTCAGCATACACAGGTATTGCTGTATGATATAAATATACTGGCTGGGTAGCAAGCACATGTTTTGCTGCCTGATATAAATATACTGGCTGGGTAGCAAACACAGGTATTTCTGTCTGATATATACTTGCTGGGTAGCAAACACAGGCATTGCTATCTGATATATACTTGCTGGGTAGCAAACACAGGTATTGCTGTCTGATATAAATATACTGGCTGGGTAGCAAACACAGGTATTGCTATCTGATATATACTGGCTGGGTAGCAAACACAGGCATTGCTATCTGATATATACTTGCTGGGTAGCAAACACAGGTATTGCTGTCTGATATAAATATACATGCTGGGTAGCAAACACAGGTATTGCTGTCTGATATAAATATACTTGCTGGGTAGCAAACACAGGTGTTGCTATCTGATATAAATATACTGGCTGTGTAGCAAACACAGGCATTGCTATCTGATATATACTTGCTGGGTAGCAAGCACAGGTATTGCTGTCTGATATAAATATACATGCTGGGTAGCAAACACAGGTATTGCTGTCTGATATAAATATACTTGCTGGGTAGCAAACACAGGTGTTGCTATCTGATATAAATATACTGGCTGTGTAGCAAACACAGGTGTTGCTATCTGATATATACTTGCTGTGTAGCAAACACAGGTATTGCTATCTTATATATACTTGCTGGGTAGCAAACACAGGTATTGCTGTCTGATATAAATATACATGCTGGGTAGCAAGCACAGGTATTGCTGTCTGATATAAATATACTTGCTGGGTAGCAAACACAGGTGTTGCTATCTGATATAAATATACTGGCTGTGTAGCAAACACAGGCATTGCTATCTGATATAAATATACTGGCTGTGTAGCAAAACACAGGCATTGCTATCTGATATATACTGGCTGGGTAGCAAACACAGGCATTGCTATCTGATATATACTTGCTGGGTAGCAAACACAGGTATTGCTGTCTGATATAAATATACATGCTGGGTAGCAAACACAGGTATTGCTGTCTGATATAAATATACTTGCTGGGTAGCAAACACAGGTGTTGCTATCTGATATAAATATACTGGCTGTGTAGCAAACACAGGCATTGCTATCTGATATATACTTGCTGGGTAGCAAGCACAGGTATTGCTGTCTGATATAAATATACTGGCTGGGTAGCAAACACAGGTATTGCTATCTGATATATACTGGCTGGGTAGCAAACACAGGTATTGCTATCTGATATATACCTGCTGGGTCGCAAACACAGGTATTGCTGTCTGATATAGATATACTTGCTGGGTAGCAAACACAGGTATTTCTGTCTGATATATACTGGCTGGGTAGCAAACACAGGCATTGCTATCTGATATATACTTGCTGGGTAGCAAACACAGGTATTGCTGTCTGATATAAATATACTGGCTGGGTAGCAAACACAGGTATTGCTATCTGATATATACTGGCTGGGTAGCAAACACAGGCATTGCTATCTGATATATACTTGCTGGGTAGCAAACACAGGTATTGCTGTCTGATAAAAATATACATGCTGGGTAGCAAACACAGGTATTGCTGTCTGATATAAATATACTGGCTGGGTAGCAAACACAGGTATTGCTATCTGATATATACTGGCTGGGTAGCAAACACAGGCATTGCTATCTGATATATACTTGCTGGGTAGCAAACACAGGTATTGCTGTCTGATAAAAATATACATGCTGGGTAGCAAACACAGGTATTGCTGTCTGATATAAATATACTTGCTGGGTAGCAAACACAGGTGTTGCTATCTGATATAAATATACTGGCTGTGTAGCAAACACAGGCATTGCTATCTGATATATACTTGCTGGGTAGCAAGCACAGGTATTGCTGTCTGATATAAATATACATGCTGGGTAGCAAACACAGGTATTGCTGTCTGATATAAATATACTTGCTGGGTAGCAAACACAGGTGTTGCTATCTGATATAAATATACTGGCTGTGTAGCAAACACAGGCATTGCTATCTGATATATACTGGCTGGGTAGCAAACACAGGCATTGCTATCTGATATATACTTGCTGGGTAGCAAACACAGGTATTGCTGTCTGATATAAATATACATGCTGGGGTAGCAAACACAGGTATTGCTGTCTGATATAAATATACTTGCTGGGTAGCAAACACAGGTGTTGCTATCTGATATAAATATACTGGCTGTGTAGCAAACACAGGCATTGCTATCTGATATAAATATACTGGCTGGGTAGCAAACACAGGCATTGCTATCTGATATATACTGGCTGGGTAGCAAACACAGGCATTGCTATCTGATATATACTTGCTGGGTAGCAAACACAGGTATTGCTGTCTGATATAAATATACATGCTGGGTAGCAAACACAGGTATTGCTGTCTGATATAAATATTCTTGCTGGGTAGCAAACACAGGTGTTGCTATCTGATATAAATATACTGGCTGTGTAGCAAACACAGGTATTGCTGTCTGATATATACTTGCTGGGTAGCAAACACAGGTATTGCTGTCTGATATAAATATACATGCTGGGTAGCAAACACAGGTATTGCTATCTGATATATACTGGCTGGGTAGCAAACACAGGTATTGCTATCTGATATATACTTGCTGGGTCGCAAACACAGGTATTGCTGTCTGATATAAATATACTGGCTGGGTAGCAAACACAGGTATTGCTATCTGATATATACTTGCTGGGGTAGCAAACACAGGTATTGCTGTCTGATATAAATATACATGCTGGGTAGCAAACACAGGTATTGCTATCTGATATATACTGGCTGGGTAGCAAACACAGGTATTGCTATCTGATATATACTTGCTGGGTCGCAAACACAGGTATTGCTGTCTGATATAAATATACATGCTGGGTAGCAAACACAGGTATTGCTGTCTGATATAAATATACTTGCTGGGTAGCAAACACAGGTGTTGCTATCTGATATAAATATACTGGCTGTGTAGCAAACACAGGTATTGCTGTCTGATATATACTTGCTGGGTAGCAAGCGCAGGTATTGCTGTCTGATATAAATATACTGGCTGGTAAGCAAGCACAGGAATTGCTGTCTGATATAAATATCCTGGCTAGTTAGCAAGCACAGGTATTGCTGTCTGATATAAATATACTGGCTGGTTAGCAAGCACAGGTATTGCTGTCTGATATAAATATACTGGCTGGTTAGCAAGCACAGGTATTGCTGTCCGATATAAATATCCTGGCTAGTTAGCAAGCACAGGTATTGCTGTCTGATATAAATACCCTGGCTGGTAAGCAAGCACAGGAATTGCTGTCTGATATAAATATCCTGGCTGGTTAGCAAGCATAGGTATTGCTGTCTGATATAAATATACTGGCTGGGTAGCAAGCACAGGTATTGCTGTCTGATATAAATATACTGGCTGGGTAGCAAACACAGGTATTGCTGTCTGATATAAATATACTGGCTGGGTAGCAAGCACAGGTATTGCTGTCTGATATAAATATACTGGCTGGGTAGCAAGCACAGGTATTGCTGTCTGATATAAATATCCTGGCTGGGTAGCAAGCACAGGTATTGCTGTCTGATATAAATATCCTGGCTGGTAAGCAAGCACAGGAATTGCTGTCTGATATAAATATCCTGGCTGGTAAGCAAGCACAGGAATTGCTGTCTGATATAAATATCCTGGCTAGTTAGCAAGCACAGGTATTGCTGTCTGATATAAATATACTGGCTGGATAGCAAACACAGGTATTGCTATTTGATATAAATATACTATCTGGGTAGCAAACACAGGTATTGCTATCTGATATAAATATACTGGCTGGGTAGCAATTACAGGTAAGAATATACTGGCTGGTTAACCAATGTAGATATTGCTATCTAATGTTATGTGTATTCTAGCTGGGTAGGAATCACAGGTTTTGTGATTATATACAAATATACTGCATAATTAGCCAGCGCGAGTGTGTAAAGAACTATAAATAGTTTTAATTTTGAGCACAACATCTTTTTCCACAACACAAGTTATCTCCCCAACATTTTGGAGGTGTCATGCATCTGATGCAATGTTGGAGTGAACACATTACAGCAACATTTTCCACATTAGGTACTGGCTCTTAATTGTAAACTAATAACGAGATATCAGAGACTGTGGATCAATTCCACAGAAGAGATACATCATTTTCATTTATGTATCTATACAAGCCGTATAGGGCTGAATGTCTTCTTCATATGCAAACTCATGTTTGTTGTCCTTGCAAAGCACTTATTGGAAAGCTACTATCATCAGCTCTATGGCAAAATAACTAGTAGGCAAATAGTTAATCAACTGTATGCAAATGCGTTTGTTCATGTTCCTGGCAGTGGTTATGGCATGAAGCGACTCAAGAGCTGTCATTAAACTGTACAACTGAATTGATCAGCCACATATTTCAATGCAAATTACTATCAACATCAACAAGATGGTTTATTGTAACTTAGACACTGGTTGTTGTAAGCCAAAGCCTACTGGGTCAAATTTTCATAAGAATACTCTCAGTCTTCCCCTTAAAAACTGGCCCTGGGACAAGCATTATATTTCATCATTAGGGAGATAATACATTCATTTTTTTGTAGGTTCTTGACATTACACTACCACTCCACTGATTTGTCAATCTTATGTCTCTAGGTTAATTTTTTTTTTTTGGCTACATGTGCCCAAATTTTTAATTAGTAAAGAGCAAATACTACAAATACTGAATAAATCCACAAGAAAACCCCAAGGTGCATAAGTATACATGCTGACCAACATTCTTGTAAACTTTCAGGCCTACAGGTCAAATACTTTTTGAATTACATGCGACACAAGTTGAATATTGTAAATTTATACTAAGTCAAGGGCATAACTCTAAAAATATCCACACGAAAATACCTAGGTGCAGTACTACACATGCTGAGCAACATTCCTGTAAGGTTTCATGACTCAAGGTCAAATACTTTTTTAGTAACGTGGGATACAAGTTGAAAATTGGAAATTTTACTAATGCAAGGGCAATAACTCTAAAAATACTAAATATATCCACACAAAAATAGCCAGGTGCAGAACTACACATGCTGATCAACATTCTTGTAAGGTTTCATGACTCTAGGTCAAATATTTTTTCTGTAACTTGCGACACAAGTTGAAAATTGCAAATTTTTACTAAGTCAAGGGCAATACTAGTAACTCTAAAAATACACAAGTTGAAAATTGCAAATTTTAACTAAGTCAAGGGCAATAACTCTAAAAATACTAAAGATATCCACACAAAAATACCCAGGTGCACACTACACCTGCTGAGCAACATTCCAGTAAGGTTTCATGACTCTAAGTCAAATATTTTTTGAGCTACGTGCGACACAAAAAGAGAAAGGACGGATGGATGGAAGGAAGAAAGGACGGACGGAGAAGGGTAAATCTAAATGCCCCTCTATAGTGGGGGCACTAGAACTTCGCAAATATGTAGAATCATGGTTCTTTGACACTGCACTTCTTACTCACCTCTATTAAATTGAAAATTCAATGAGATATCACCAATAATTTAAAAGTTATACTCCTGATAATCAAAAATTAAACAAGGAAGTGTTATAGTTCTTGGAGACTGCATTTTGTCTCACTGGTCTATTATTACTGTGTGAAGTTACAATGAAAATCCTTCAATACATTTTAAGTTATTCCCAAAACAAGAGTATGAAGGGAGGAAGGAAGGAACAATAAGGAGCAACAATATTGTTCTCCCTTTAGGGAACAGAAATTTAAGCTTCTTAACTAATTCTCCTGGTCGAGTTATGGACGGGACAAGAAGTGTGACAGACGGACAGGAAGAGTGTTATTCTATATTATAACCCCTTTTTTCTTTGAAAATTTGGCATTTCAAAGTCAGGACATCTTTTCCACTAGATAAGAAATTGACACTATTTAACCATGTACAGATGAAAGAAATATACAGGTAGTATTAATATTTTAATCAAAATCTAAGAACAATTGGTATACATAATGAATATATAATTTAAAATGATAACTATCAAAACAAAAATATTTAACATAGCTCTTCAACTCTATCAATATGTTTTTATTATGGTGAATACTAATTATTTAAAAAAATTGTTCACTTTTCATCTTTTTGTCGTAATTGTCATTACTTCATTTCAGTTTTGTTATATTATACTAATTATTTAAAAAAATTGTTCACTTTTCATCTTTTTGTCATAATTGTCATTACTTCATTTCAGTTTTGTTATATTTTTCTGATTCTTCCAGATCATTGATTCCAGCACATTTAGTTTTGAAAGATTTGAAAATGGTTTTAACTTTTTAAGTTGTTGTAAAGTGAACAAACAAATCAATCTAACCTAGTCACTTTATTTTTTTTACAGAAATCATTTATGATATAAAAATTATTGGTACAAAAACAACACAAATCCGTAACAGATGAAGGAATGTGTACACAGTTTATATTGCACATAAATTAATTTATAAACACAAGAACTTTCTTAGTCTTTTAATAATTTACCAAGCCTCTACACGTATTTATGGTAGGTAAAAAACATAAAATACATTAATGTTTGCCAAAGACATTGTGACAAACAAAAACGATCAAAAATATTTGTATTCTTTCTTATTTTACAAAATCATCCAGAAATACATCAGCATTTCAAGACCAGCTACTATGCCGTTATATGCAAGTTAGCAGAAGGGATAATATGACATTCCACATGCTCATAGACTTGTTAAATCAATACAATATTACCCGGACCAAACTAGCTACTGGAAAACAATAAATCTTTCTTCTGTATAGCATGTCATCTTTCAACCATCAGGGGTCACTGCCAAAGTCCCATATCAAAGCTCATGAAGCAAAACATACATACACAATGAGAGGACTTTATGAGGAAATTGGTGTTTATTTATAACGAAATATTTTGCAATTTTTATGTCCAGTGACAGTGTTCTTTTGATATCAGAAAAAGTACAAATAGGTTTAGAGGCTTTAAACATATGTTTATCAAATATTCTTTATAACAAATGTATCAACTGAAATATAAACAAAATATTGCTGGAAATTCTAGACTTTTCATACAATAATAATTTCCAGAAAATAATTATATTACACATACATTATATGCAACATATTTTCTTTTTTTTTCTATAACTCTTTCTGTAATGTGAGAAAATAAAAAATCAATTTACTCATTTTAAGGAAACTTTACACAAAAATTTGACAGTAAAATGAAATTATGTGTCTCCAAATAATGTTTCAAAATGACAGAAATTGGTTTGTGTTTAAAGGGATTTTGATTTCTTCTTTTGCATTTTTCATTCATTACTCTGTGAATGTCCTCAAAATAAATACACTAGGCAGTCACAGGAACAAAACTTTTCTCCTTATAAGGACAAAATGGTTGTTTCCTAATTTGACCCACGTGGGTCAGGTTAGTACGTTTAGATTTAACAATAGTTGTCACAGTGAATTCTGGAAACGTTAAAGAACATTTTAAATGAATGACTTAAGACTTGTTCCAATCATACAATATCTGATATTGTAACTTCCAAGGTTTGTTCAAGTTACATGACTTGTTTTAAAACTTTGTTTAATATATATATTTACAGGTCAAACCCAAATTATATAAAATTTATACAGAAATTCATGCTGAGACTTTAAAAATGTCATTTTAGTGTTATGTATGCAACATATTACATGTATATAATTTATATCTGACCAGTTGGTATTTCCAATATTATCATTGTTCTATTTTTAGAACATTAACTACATGTATGTACTAGAACTTTCTTAACTGTTGTAGAAAACTCATGCATTATATTTAGATAGAAACTTCTGGAATGTTCTTTATTGTTGAAGTTGCTAGATTATGATTACTTTAGAACATAATAGACCTTTCTGGAATTTTCTTAGATAATATATATAAAGTGACATTTTTCATTACTTTTACCTTTTAAGTCATCAGTGATCTTTGAAGTCATCAGTTACCTTTAAGTCATTAATATATTTGGAGTATTATTCAACTTGGATATTAAGTGATTTATTGGAGCTTGGATTATTTTAAAATAGTTAAATTTATTCTTGTGGATTTTATTGTGGGAATTTATTCTAAAGTGTTCTTGGATTTAACTGTGCAGTCTTCGAATTAACCCACTCGACCGACGACTCGCACTCGACCGACGACCGAGTCGAGTAAATTTGCGGGTGGTCGAGTGAAAATTCCAAGCTGGTAGCCCGTCTGGTCGAGGGCTTTTTTCATATCCAAATTAGGAAAATGTTGGAAATATGCAGAGCTCCAGATAGCAATGTTTTGGCTTTATGAAAATACTATATATTTCTGCTGAATTGGATGGAAAACTAAAAGTACTATTGTCAACACTGCTTAAGTTGAAACAAAAGTAGCAGGAAGTGACATCGAGTAAAAAGGGAAGGTAACTCTTGGGAGTTTCTGAAATGAAATTATTGATAAAGTTAAATTTGGTGTAATTATCGTAGGACTTAACCTAATATTCAATTTGTTTAGACATATATTCTAATGTTTTTGCTACAAAATAAAGAAAAATGTTGTACTTGCCAGCATATTTCTCCCTTGCCATCTGCAGTTTTGTACTCAATATTTTTGTACCAAGTTTACAGTTACGGACAATTTCCTCAAAGACTAATTCTTTGTGTATAAAAGTTTTAATTCTATTATATTTATTTTTCATTAATTCTAATTTCAATTATAAATAATCAAAACCAAAGAACGACACTAAAATGTAGTCTGTATAAATAGAGCATGAATAAAGCCTCATGCTGACCTGATGTAGCTGATTGTAAAAGAATGTGACACATTCAAACAACAACATGTCAGCAACAAAAAAATGAGTCTTGTCATTAATTTGCTGTGTAACCTAAACAAACCCTAGTCTAGGGAAGCCTGCCTTAACAGAGCAAGTTTTGTAATATTTCACATTGAATCAATATTTTATTATATAAGTCAGTCTGATTTATGTAAAAAAAGAAAAGTTTAGAAGGCAATGAAATTTGATAACAAAACAATGCAAATTCTTTTTATAAATTTTACCCCAGAATTTTCATTTTACTCTAGATTTTGATGGGTAAACCACCTTGGCCCTAAAAATTATTTGCAGCTTTATTGAACCTAAAACGCTTATGAAATATTATTGATTGTTAGACATTTATTAGGCATCATCTCATGCTTCACAATATGTCTCTTCTCTTGTATTTTGAAGGCACTAAGCCAAAAAGGAACACACCAAAAAAAAAAAGTAATACGAAATGGGAATATAAATATGTTGTCAATGCATGTATCAACCGACATGGTTACAGTAAACGAGGAGAAGAGTATTTTCAGTTTTTAAACAATTTTTTTCAGTGTGACTGTGGACAATGCCACAGAAATATCAAAATATCTTCTTTTCATAATTATGTAGTTTAAACTCTTCTTATTTACATAATGAAAGGAAGAAAAGTTGATTAGTTGATATTTTGATAATGTTAAATGGTATATAAAACATATAGAAAGTGTTATTTTTGTACAAAATGCATGCAAAAAATACCATTTTGGTTCGGGCTAGTTAAAATGTGTTCGGGCTAGTGAAATTTGTAAGCTGCCAGCCCGACTGGGCTAGTGCTGATAAAAAATTAAGGCGAAGACTGACTGTGCTATTCAAAAAGGGATCATTCCAGGATCAGACTAGACATTAGATTTTACATTTATATTTGGACTTCAGGTATTTGTACACATAATTTGTTGTTTTGATTTTCTTTATTAATTTTTATGTAATAAATTTGTTATTGTTACAAGTTTGTTGCTGGCTTTTCTTTCTCGTTACGCCTGGCTCGTAACATTAGCATGATTTGAGTACATAAGCTAATTTTTAATATTTTAAAAAAAATTTTGTCATTAATTTGCCTGAGTATCCCTTTAAATCTAAATATCTTACCCACTCTTTTACCCTTAACACTAATAAACACACTTGTCCATCTTTTAATCTTCAAAAAAACATTCATCAATTTTAGGAAATTTTTAAAATATGTACTGATTAAATATCAAACAGTGAAAACCATGATCATAAGGCATTGATGTATTGTACACTGGTTGTATGGGTAGATATTAGTTACAACAAGCAGTTCGTCAATTTTTATGAGAAATAAGTACAATGTATCAAGTTTAGATTTGAGTGAAGCTAGTGGTAATGCACTCCTGTGAGATTTTAGAATATTTCTATTAAACAATGTTTGACAAAAACAAAGCCAGGAGTACGTCCTAAAGTAGCTTGCATTCAACTTATGGGGGCTTACAGAGTACTGTTTATATACATAAAGTTAAAGCATCAATAGATTTCTCAATTAACTTAAATCAACTTCAATTATATTATATAATGTTCTTGTTGATGATATATCAGATTAGAGTACACAAAATAATTATATCAGATTAGAGTACACAAAATAATTATCACAGTACTGCATAAACATCACTATGTCTTCCTCTATGACTGAACAGTTGCAGGAACAACAGGCTTCACTGGCAGTGTTATGTTTGGTAAAATATTGCAGCTCCTAACTATATCAACCTTGTCCTCTAACTGGAACAAATCATTTGTTGTATTCCTCATATGGTGTGACACGTCCTGTTAATAATAATAAATAAAAATTTGATGTTTTATTTGTTTGGTATTAACACTGATTTTTACACATGTTTGGTCAGTCCATGTAACCACCTTTCCTGGATAACTAACCTGTTATAACGATTTTCTTTAGAAGTGACTGACTACTTATCCCACACAAAATCTGAATCATGTCGGGAACAAATGACTTAATGTCCCAGATCAAATTCACCTCACCTGGATCAAACCAGCAACCCCTGGATTAAAAATCTGGTGATTTCTCCCTATAATAACTACATAGATGTGAGGGGTAATTAAGTAAAATGATGTAATTATATTTTCAGTTCTTATAATGTTTTCTTTTCATACAATACCGAAATAATATCTCACATACACTAACGCCACATATTTGATCCATATCAGTTTATGAATATTTTGACAAAACGGCGCCAATCCGTAAGCAGCGTAATGACGTCATCGTAAGTACACAACTCATTCATAAACAAGCTGACATTATTTCATATATACAAGAATGATAAATGGGGCACTGATGTAAACACAATACGACGTAAGTTTTTATTGTTGAAAACTTGATAAAATAACGTTCATCTTATTATTTATTTTGTTTAATAATTTCTATATCTTCGCAACAGTAGGGTGCGAAAATCGAACAGCGTTATATGAAAATCGGCACCGGAAGTTATTTCCACTTGAAAAAATAACATTAGTGATCTTCCTTATTTTATCGTGATAGAATCGAAATAACATCGGCCTGAGAGGTGTATATCGGCTATTTAACACCGGTTTTGTCGTTTTGATGTGAAAAATTTAACCACTCAGGCCAATGGCCTTCGTGGTCAATTCCTCCGCATCAAAACTCCAAAGTAAAAACTTTAAAGAAGAGACTGATGTGTAACTAAGGTTAATAAAGTTATAAATGGGAACAATGCGAAATAAAGTTATGGGATATGATCTCTATTTTTCATAATACAAATACTTACTTGGATAGCTATATGTGACTTCTGAAGTTGAATTGTCAGATTATGTAAACCAGTGGCAGCCTGTGTATAACTTTGATGTATTGTGTCTACAATATGCCTTCTTAAAGCTATATTTCTCTCACCTGTAACCACAATATTATACTGTTACAGAGATACACCAGTTATAGCAATATCACAAGAAAGCTTAAGAATATCTCTAAAAAGTTGATTCAGATCATGTGACTTTTCTTTATACATGTATATAGAAAATAAGCTACAAGACACAGGAAACAGTTTACTATTTTCACTGCTTGATAGTAGAGCAAAGGCTATATTGTTTTTGTTTCTTTTTTTTCAGAGGGAAAATTCAGAGAAAATTGTTGCTAAAGTTGTTTTCTTCAAAGGTGATCTTTACTGATTATCTTGAATGTATATGTGTGTAAAGTTTAAACATAATTCTTTTACTGGTTCTGGAGATGGAACTGACATGAAAATATTTACCAGGAATTTTCTAATTTCACAAAGGGATACAATTCAATTGAAATTCGTGCTAGAGTTATGGGACTTGGACACAACCAAGCTACTATGTCCCCCATCCCATAGACATGTGTGAAATTTCAACAGACTATCTACAGTTTACAGTGAGATTGGAAAATACAGGCAAAACCTTACCCAAAATTGACACATCAATGGCAAGGTTTGTAGGGTAGACCTATCATTTATCAAATAGTCAGCAGAATGAGTTTATGCAAACAATCTTGGTAGAGGTCTACTATCCACAAATATCTGATATGTCTATATGCAAAAATATCAATGCGTTATTTCTTCATTATGGGCTTAGTGGCAGCAGAATGTAAGATTAAAGCCAAATTTGACAGACAGGCATACAGTAAAAGTGGAATGTGGTCTGGACTTAAATATTTTGGTGAAATTAAACCAATTTCAAAAGTTTATACAATATTAACAAATAAACATTATATAATATATATATATATATTACAAAATTTAATTCCTAATAATAAAGGATTTTAGTTTTATATTGAACAACTGTCTTGAAATCGATTATTATCTTATTACTTACTTAATTTTCTATTCAGAAGTCTGAAATAAAAAGAAAAGAAAACTTGAAAATAATAAATATGGCACAATTAAAGGCTAACTTGCAAACTGAAAAATTCATTTTAGTTTTTTAATGAAAAGAAATAACAAGATAATGTCATAAAGAAAGTACTTTAACCTTTTCCCTCATATAGACGTGTTTTGACGGCTTTTCGTCCCCCCCCCCCCCTTTTGAGGGCTCAAACAGTGAAAAAATGCCCTATTTTGGCCCCAAACACTGTTTTTCGTTTGAGAAATGTTGTTAAAAAAAGTGACTGTTTGGGGGGTTTGAAGGGGGAGCAGTAGTCCCCCTCATTGCCAAGAAAATTTTGGGCATGTGACAGGCTTAAAATGGCCTCAGGGCGATCTTAAGGTAACGTGTAACTGATGCTGAAAAGCCTTTTACTCTATTTCAATTCATTGAGAAGTTGCAGCACTTTGAAATCAGTTTTGATGGAAAAAAACAATGCAAAATAGTGATTTTTGGCAATTTTGAGACGTCCCCCCATTGCCATGGTAACAGGAAATTTACAATTGAGCATACTGTTACAGAGGCTATTGTCTAGTCAACATTTGTGTTTCATCAGTATTGAAGTATTTTCATAGTTTTATAGCAGTTTGAACTTGTTAGAGGTGGCTTTTCAATGAAAACGGCCATTTTTCGCAATATGCTCATTGGGTAAAAGGTTATATATATTAAACAGAAAATATTTTTCTTTGTGAAGAAAAAATATACATATTTAGCAAAATCTAGGCACAAATTAAAAAATAGGTTGAATTGATATTACATAAAATTGCTGGAAAATTGTAACTATAGCTATTTAGAATATACCAGCTATATACTTACGTATTATATTTCGGTTTTACCTCCTTCTGCTGTGAAGGTAATGATGGTGATTGTGGTGATGTTAAGTCAGTCGTGTCCCCTTTCTCTGATGTATTCACTGTAGAAAAATATCAATTTGCTTTATTTTCCATTATAA
The DNA here is from genome assembly GCF_026571515.1 of Ruditapes philippinarum. Taxonomy (NCBI): domain Eukaryota; kingdom Metazoa; phylum Mollusca; class Bivalvia; order Venerida; family Veneridae; genus Ruditapes; species Ruditapes philippinarum. Next base: position 334,794 of record NW_026861623.1, read on the forward strand.
AATTATACAGGTATATTACATCATAATTATATAAATACTAAAATTCAATCATTTTGTTGGATTTGTAATCTACTCAAAAAATTTTAAGATTGTGTAAAACAACACCATGGAAATTTACTTAATAAATTGGTGGAAGGAAACTAAAAGTGCCTAAATCTTCAGGCATTATAAAGGGAACCATTACATGTAGGAGTATATTGTAGGAATATCCTCTGAATTACCAAATTACTAACCATCCCAGAAAGTAACATGTTTTAATTACCTTTAAATGAAACTTTTAACATCAACTTTGACAATGTAGAAGTTTTAATAAATCTGAAGACATATATTGAGCCAGATAATATTATGAAAATAATATCCACTTCTCTTCCAGGATAAAGAATGCACAGCTTTTATGTAACTAAAATAAAACACAAACCATTGAGTGGTAAGATTTGGCCTTCACTTGTTACAATTTCAAATTCTTCATCACTTTCCGATGCCTCGCCAGACACTATGACACCAGTGTTAACTGATACTTCGCCATCCTTGTGAGACACTATGCCACTTGTGTTTCCTGTCTTGTCACCATCTTTTTGACTGATTTCTTCAGTCAATCCACTTGTGCCAGCAGTGGCTGTGGTCTAAAATTACAATTATATAATATTAAACAACACCACATATATAAATAATTTGTATATCAGCAGATAAGTGGAGGAACAATCATTGTGTATGGGGTACAGTATCAGACTCCAGTGGTTTTTTTTCACATTAAGGGGAATGATGACATGGCCCATTGAGAGGGGAAAATTGTATCATGGAGGCAGAAAAGGGGAAATTCAGAAACACAATAAACAGCCTATTTTAAGTGAAGTTTAATATAAATACTATTATTTCTTTACATTACAATGGCCTTCTCTTTCCCACTATTACAATTTACATTATTATGATAAAATGGATCTCAAGAAAAAAGGTACTTGTAAAAATTAGTTACAATGCATTTTTATGAATAACTGGTATCAAATTCAAATGAGCTTACAAGTAAATCTTTAAGACGTTTTAGTACACTTTAAGCTCCACATGATATCACCTGTATCATGTTTATTTACTGCATTATATAAACCCTTAACTGAAACTTCCAGCAATAATAATTTAACTAATTGAGTTACAGAAACTCAACAAGATGTCATTCTGATATAAAACAGTTACATACTGAAAACTTTTATACAGAATTTTAAAAACAAGAGCCAAGTGAACAGGGTAATGCTCCCCAAAAAGGTTTTGGACACAGAAAAGTATATCTTTTGTAGTTTCAGAGTTATGTCCCAGACAAAGTTCAAAGTGTGATAATTCCAAACATAGGCAAGGCAGAGTTACTGTTCTTTGCACTGCACATCTACTCAATGGGATCTAACTACTGAATGGCACACGACACGTCGTCTCAATGTGATGATCATTTCTGTGAATTAGTTGTAAAATCGGACTTCAAATAATGAAGTTATGGACCGGACATGATTTTGCTGCTTGAACCACTGGTGACATACATGTGAACTCTCCCACTTTTAGCGGGAGACTCCCACTTTCTGCAACTATATTTTCAAAGACTTTTCTTAAAATATTAAAGGGGTATTTTTACAAATTTTTTAAGAAAAATCTCCCACTTGATCATCGAAAAAAGTTCACATGTTTGTGGTGACAATGTAGTCAGCTATAAACTTGTTCATGTTTCTTTTGACCTTTATTAACTTTGGGCTAGAACTTTTGGCTAGCAATATCGGCCTGTACAGTTAGCCACTGCCTTAAAATAAAAACAGTGATTAACATATTTTTCAGTTTCATATTACTTATGTCATCACTGATATATATACAATATTTAGCTCCATGATGTCATGATTCATGAAACTGAAAACCGACTAATCTATATCAGGGTCTTTCAAATTAAATGGTCTGGAGTCGGGCCAATTGTACGAAAAAAGATGTCTCGGCTGATACACGTAATTAGGTTATTTACCTACCGTGATCTGATAGTACATCCCTGCTAAAAATCCAAGCATAAGATAATGTTTTGTTAAATCGATTAAAAAATTACTGAAAATTAATCATGGATACATTATATCATCAGTTTTTACTTTGAAAAGTATAAATTTTATAGATTTGGTTTGAAGTGAGGAAGTTTTCTTTCCCGGTGTTAATGTAAAAATCTACTGCTCTTATTCGAAAATAGGTCAGAGTTTCAAAAGCTTTTTAAATTTATGCATTGTTCAATGACAAAACTGAGATCAATTTGACAGAGCAAAAATGTTATTTAATTGTATCATGTAAAGATTTTATAATATTTCACAATGTTATTTACAAATATTTGATATTTAATTAATTTAATTTAGCGCTGTATGTCAGCAAATAGTCTGAACAAGCATTCTATGTTTTCAACAGATCAAGGCTTTTAACCTGGCATTACTTCATGAGAATTTTGTGAAAAATGGCTATTTTCATTGAAAAGTCTCCCATTACAAGTTCAAATTGCTATAAAACTATAAAAACTGCTTTAATACTAATCAAACTTAGCACACGTATTGACTGGACCATTGCCTTTGCAATAACATGCTCAGGCTTTAATTTCCTGTTACCATGGCAACGAGGGGACATCTCAAAATTGCCAAAAATCATTTTTTTGTGTTGATTTTTTCCATCAAAATTGATTTCAAAGTGCTGCAACTTCTCAATGGATTGCAGGCCCGTCGTCACGATTTTGTGATTGGTGCGGCCAATTTGATTGGTTTTAGGTAGAATCTAGGGGGGTACGGGGGCATGCTCCCCCGGAAATTTTTTTATTCTAGGATGCTCTCAGGGGCGTTTTCCCGTATATTTGGCACAGTATACAGCCTGCCGCTAGTACATGTTATAGTAATATGTCAACGATTTTTTTACAGATTTAAGTGCGTCGTAAGTTTTAAGGGTGAAATTTAAGGTTCGCATGACGGACGGACAGGTGTACATAAAAGATGAATACATGTAATTGATATTTGGCAAATGAAAAATAAACAATAACTGATGTTATTTTAATTCTTTAGATGCATTTTTATCTGATGATTATAAATAAACAATTAAAAGAAATATTACAGTTCGTGGATTATTGTTTAGCATTAATCACACAATGGTATAAGCTTAAATAACAATCAATGACATGATGGAAGAATAATTACGGGTCAACAATTTTTGTTTAGCAGTAACTTTTATTTTGTTAACAATAATCTTACACAACACAGAGTCTCATATTATGTAAATTTTCCAAAAATACATCGCCGTCGTTCTCTGGTAGTAATGAACTCATCGGCAATTACACGTAAGTTGAGTGAATCTGTCCTGTACTTATGAATATGTAACACCATTAGATTGTTCAAGAGTACTTGAGACATTGTCGATCTCAGGTATGTCTTAATTCTTCTGAACGCCGAGAATGTCCTTTCACTGGTAGCATAAGTAGCAGGCATTACTAACAAAATTATTAACAACACAACGACCTCAGAGAAAAGTGCTGACTGTTTTGACGTAAATTTCAAAATGTCAGGTAGAGTAACAACTGGTACTATTTTCTGATTTGTCAAAATGTGAACGTAGCAGCTGAATCTGCATATATAACATGTCTCGGTTAATATCGTTACCACAGAAATCTCAAACAAAACCAAGTTCTCTAGTGTAGTCGGTCTTCAAAGGTCGTGCAGCCTTTATAAGTAAATTCTCCACGTTTTGAAGTACGCGATATCCCGGTTGGTCAAATCTATCTTTAACCCAGGCGATGGCAAGATCGATTGCTTCAAAATACCTAGGCCGGAACACTGCACTGTAACAGGGTGGTAGCCAACACCGTGCCCCATCTCGAATCGTGTGGGCGCCTTTCTCTTTCTCAATCTCACTTTGAAGTTTAATCCATAAAGAATCAAATCTGTCGTCTGACCTCATGTCTATCAAACTATCTAGAGTCCGCTTTGCTAGCCGCTGACCCTCGGATGCTGACAATGAAACTTGTTGAGGAGATTTGCTGAGGTTGTCTGTCAATGCTAGGATGTCGTGTGCGAGCATTACACCGAAAAAGTACTCGAACTTGACTTCGTAGGACTCCTACATATACCAATTGTGTCCAGTTTTTACTTCGCGTCATGTTTGTATATTACCGCGCATTGCATAAGGGGCCAGTAAAGTGTCAAATTGATAATCAGCGATGCGTGTTTTTTTTTTTTTTTTTTTTTTTTTTTAAATAAATGATACATCAATTTTTAAAGAGAACTACTTAATAATTTTTGCTACATAACTATTCATATGACGAAAAAACTGGCTCAATGGGTATTTTCTGCTATGTTTTTCTAAGTGAAAGGCATGGAAAATTACCAATATTTTAACATGCAGCAATAGATAGAAGATTTACCTTTCAAATGGTATATAATATTAAAGGATAAAATGTACATCCATTAAGTTTTATTTGCTACAAAATGCCTAATTTTTCACTTTTTGATAGGCATGAGTGATATTTCAATGGAGTAGCCTGGAACCCCGTTGTATCGATCTATTTACCCATAAATCACAACTGCATTTTAAAAGATTAAAATCTCCCTGAATATTAATTTTGTATCATTTATTTTGATCTTTTTGCTATAATATTTACATGGCAAATATCACTGATATATACTTTTTAGCTTTGGAATATACGGATATTTACAGACATGTCAAACAGTTTGAAGAATTAGGTCACGCCATTATATCGATGTATTGTGACAATCGCTCAGTTAGCCAAAGTTTGGGAAGCCTTAACCATCTTTATGTTAGATATTTCGGTCAATTAGAAACATAGATGTCTGTTTTAAAATGTCAGCATAAATTTATGAACTTTTGACAGACAGTAAATGTATTTTTAATAAGAACACATTATTTATAAGTCTAATTATTATCTACAACGTCTTATGGTACTGGAAACATGTTTTTGATCATTTTACTGCACAAAAATAAATGCGAAAGATTTTCTTGACACTGTTGTAAATGTTAACAATCAGCAGGTGACGTATTTTGCAAAAAATCTAAAGATTTGTAAATAGATCGATACAATGAATAGCACGATACAATGGGGTTCCACTATATATTATATAGGAGCTGCTTATCTCTGTCTCTGAAAATACATTATAATCTATATCTTCCTTCTCGTTTAATAATTTCCATACTTGTATGATATCACCTCTAAATCTTCTGTATGCCAAAGAAGGAATTTCCAGAATTTTTAATCTTTTTTTTTTTTTTTTGAAAGACACTGTCTTTATGCATAGAACTGAAGGGGCGGGGTAGATTTGGATATATGCATAATTTGCTGTAGCTGAACATAAACAGACACAGTCTATACCTCACGATCTAATGATTCATTTGGGCCAGAAAGCTCATCTTCATCCGATTCAGATGCTTCGCCTTCAACAATTATTTTAGAATTTTCCATTTTTTCACGTCAGTATATTGCAGAGGCTTGGACACAATCTCATCTTCTCGGCCCTTTCGTCAGTTATTATTAATAATAGCCGAGATATTCCGATTGTTATTTTTACAAAAATGGCCTGCAGGACAGGGCGGACCGTGAGACTAGGCGGACCATATATTGGGACAGGGCGGACCGTCACTCGAGACGAGGCGGACCGTAATTTAAAAAAAGTATTTATATGTGGACTAATGTAATAAAAGTATTAAATTATTGATGTTTTTGTTCTTCGTTTTAATATTTCAATGCATATATAAAAGTAAAAATATAAAATAAATTTTAAAAGTTCATGTGTAATTGAATATTAATTTGCTGAATGGACGATGTCACTCGAGATTTAATTGTGGATGATTTTGGTATTCTTTATAATATTTCAATCTAAACCTTTCTATGTAACATATGAAACATATATATACTGAACCAAAAAAGGAAACTTTCGCAAAGTATCATGTGCCAGTTGTCAAGGGTACCACATAGATGTACACACTTGTATATATGTAGTAGCTCGTAAAACTCGTTTTGTTTGCAAAATCGGTCAGCTAATCCCCGTATAAAAGCCCGAAATGTTTATTCAACGTAAAAATCGAGTTTCAAAAGGATTGAAAAACTGTACTAACATATCTACATTCAAACTTGGAGAAAGTTTCTTTTTTGTTTCAGTATATTAGAGTAGTTTAAAAAAAAATTCTCAAGAAATTATTTGTAACTGCGTCGACTTACGCAAGTGATAATTGACCAATTATCGGGATATAACAATGTTATTGTTTGTATAAGGCGCTAACGCTGCTAAAATTGATAAACTTTATTAAACAATTAGACACATAAAAAACATATTTTGTTGTACAATACACGAAATAACAATGATAACGAATAACATCACATTAAAATTATTTGCAATTCAACACAATAACAAAAAAATGAAGTGACATATTTGAAAAACATCTTAAAAAAATCTTTAAAAAATCTTATTAAAATTTACATAATAAGCACAGACACATGAAATAAAATGAACACTGAAATAGAATTTATTAAACAATAAGACACATCAAAGAACTTTTAAAACTTACTGTATTTTATATTTTTAATTGAATATTTGAATTGAAATATCAATACGAAGAACAAAAACATCATAATTACATTAGTCCACATATAAATACTTTTTTAAATCACGGTCCGCCTCGTCTCGAGTGACGGTCCGTCCTGTCCAAAAATACGGTCCGCCTAGTCTCGAGTCACGGTCCGCCCTGGTACGGTCCGCCCTGTCTCACGGTCCGCCCTGTCCGTAATTCACAAAAATGAAACCGGAAACTGCTCAATCGAAGTGAAAGCGCGCGGTGTTTTGAGAGAGGTAAAGAGGGGGTAGTCACTAAGCTCATAATTTGTTTACATTAACTTACATTTGTCTTATCGCATAGAATGAGACATGGACAACGGTAAAAAGGATCTTGATTGATGTTTGTTCTTACCAAAATTTAAATGATTAGCCTAATAATCTGAGAGTAGAAATAATTTGAGCCGCGTCACGACAAAACCAACATAATGGGTTTGCGACCAGCAGCCTGCGCATCCGCGCAGTCTGATCAGGATCTATGCTGATCAGGATCTCTACTTGTAATATGGTTGGTAAGTGAACAGCATGGATCCTGATCAGACTGGGCGGATGCGCAGGCTGGTCTGTCCATGCTACTCGGAAACGCACTATGTTGGTTTTGTCGTAACGCGGCTCACTTGTTTTGTCTGTTTTTTAAAGTTATCTAAGAGAACATGCGTCATTTAAGAATAAACACCACCTGGGGAATTCTAGTTTAAATGGCCATGCGGAAGCCCATTCAAGGCAAATCAATACTTTTAAACAATATATTTGCAGACAACGTGGAAAAGGTTGAGAAGTTCATTTTCTTTGATAAAACCATCTTAACATTTCTTACTAATACTAATTTATATTCAAATTGAATAAAAAAAGGTCCCTAGAACTGCTATGAAATTTTGAATAAACATGAGATATGGTGTTACCTTCAGGCCTATATTCCTATTAAAAAGTAAAGTAAAAAATGTAATATTGAAAACATGGTTATGCTGGACAAGTACCAGTAACCTACACAGGTAACTTTGATTATTTGTTAAAAGGTAAGATTTGGGGCCTGAAACTGCCAGGAAACCAGTATATAAATTCATATAGTCATCAAATTTTTTTTTTAATTAATAAGGTAGTCATTCTGTAATTTAAACATAATATTTCATTGTAATAGCGAGCTCGACGAGCTGGCCCGAAGGGCCTGCTCGCAAAGCGAGCTTTAGGGTAACGCGAGTACCTGCTAAGTGATGGTTTTGAAAACTTTCGTCCGAAGTACTGAATTGGACACATCGCAACCTTTCGAATTTAATGATAACGATAAAAACTGAGGAATTCTGACTGAAAACGGATGTGTAGACTGGTCACCCGCGCACGTTAGACTGGTCCCCTGCGAACTTCTAAAAAGTACTTGGATGGGAACCATAATAGGACAGGGAACCAGATTACCGCGCACGTCTATGGGAACCATAATTGGACAGGGAACCAGAATAACGGAAGCTGTGTATAAAATATCGAATGACAGTTTTAAAACGGAAAATGTAAAATGAAAATTGAAGGCGCCATTTTATTTGAGAAATCTGATAAATAAAAACAATTTTTTGTCGAATTTTGTTGTGAAAACTATCTAGAATGAAAGAAAATGATCTAACTAAGAAAATGAATCCGAACACCAATATCTTTTATTCGGTCGTTAACGCTGTACAGACGTTTAAAGTATTGTTTACTTGACGTCACAATGTAGCGCCAAACAGCACGTGCAAAACAAACAAATCAAGTACGCTATTTTAATGTCGCAAACGTTTTAAGTTTTACATTTATTTCACTTTTAATAACCTTTATTTCGCTTGAAAAATTATACAGTGAAATAAAATAAACAAAGTTTTATCAACGTTTTCAAAACTCGTTATTCATTTAACGACAGGGGCGGAGCCATATTTAACACAGTACGTGTGACGTCACACGCACTCGTCACTGCATTTGAAATAAAAATGAGCGATTATTTCATACTTTTTGTGTCGCCTTGAAAAGGTGACATATAGGGATTACTTTTGTCGGCGGTGTCGGCGGCGTCTGTGTCGGCGGCGTCGTTGTCGGCGTCGGCGTCCCCTAAAGCTTGTCCGGAGCATAACTCAGTCACTATAAGTCTGATTGACTTCAAACTTGGTATGCATGCTTCTTTCAATAACCCGAAGTGCAGTGCACAAGGACCAGTACTCTGCAGTTCTTATTTTTTGAGTTATTGCCCTTTGTTAATTTTCACACTTTAATTTTGTCCGGGCCATTTCTCTTCAACTAAAAAAGCTATGGACTTGAAACTTCATAGGATGATAGATCTCATTAAGAAGAAGTGCAGTGCACAAGAACCGGTACTCTGCACTTCTTATCTTTTGAGTTATTGCCCTTTGTTAATTTTCATACTTCATTTTTGTCCGAGCCATTTCTTCTAATGTATAAAAGCCATGGACTTGAATCTTCATAGGATGATAGGTCTCATTAAGAAGAAGTGCAGTGCACAAGAACAGGTACTATGCATTTCTTATTTTTTTGAGTTTCTGCCCTTTGTTTATTTTCATACTTTAATTTTGTCCGGGCCATTTCTCCTTAAGTATAAAAGCTATGGACTTGAAACTTCATAGGATGATAGATCTCATTAAGAAGAAGTGCAGTGCACAAGAATAGGTACTCTGCATTTCTTAATTTTTGAGTTATGGCCCTTTGTTAATTTTCATACTTAATTTTTGTCCAAGCCATTTCTCGGAAAGTATAAAAGTTATGGACTTGAAACTTCATAGGATGATAGATCTTATAAGAAAAAGTGCAGTACATAAGAACTGATACTCTGCATTTCTTATTTTTTGAGTTATTGCCCTTTGTTGATTTTCTCACTTTATTTTTGTCCTGGTCATTTCTCCTCAAGTATGAAAGCTATGGACTTCATAGGATGATAGATCTCATTAAGAAAAAGTGCAGTGCATAAGAACTGATACTCTGCATTTCTTATTTTTTGAGTTATTGCCCTTTGTTGATTTTCTTACTTTATTTTTGTCCTGGTCATTTCTCCTCAAGTATGAAAGCTATGGACTTTAAACATCATACTAAGATAGATCTTATTGATAAGAAGTGCAATGCACAGAAACTGCTGCTCTTCACTTATTATTTCTTTTAGTTATTGCCCTTTGTTATTTTTCATATTTCATTTTTGTCCTGGCCATTTCTCCTAAACTACATTGTTCACAAGGCGACACATCCGACTCACGGAGTTCTAGTTCTTGTTAAAAGTATATCGAGCTCGCTTTGAGGCTTTGCCTTTTTCATATTAACACTTATTAAGTTAACAGGGTTGTAGCATGTGGATGGTGGAAGAGGGGAAGGGTGGTAGTGATGGTCTTTGACACATGCGGAATAACTGTGTGTTAAAAAAGATAATAAGGACCCTGTGAATATCAGTGATCATGCACAGGTATATATTGTTGTATAAAAAATATTATATTTCGTGCATATTTTCACTGAGTGAAAAAATCTTTCTTCAGTTCTATCACAAAAAGATGATTCAATATACAAAAGCTTTGAACAAAATATAATTAATTGTATATGGAATTTTTTAGATGATGTCTGAAACATGATAGAATCATGGGAAAAGCAAAAAAGCCTCCAAGCGCCAGTAAGGTAAAACTTTTAAGTATAACAGAGGGCCAAAATATTTGCTTTTAATTCTGTAAATGCTCTGTGGCTTAGTGGTGAAGGTAAATAATTGGTTAAGGCAAAAAACTTTAAACCACTCGGCCCTCAAAACTGTGGGTTTGAATGTCGCAAGGGACTTAGAATTCTTTCATGTTAGAAAGATTTCCAGCTAACACTTAGGGAAAGTCAGTGGTTTTACTAAGGTGCCTTCTTGTACCTAAAATAATGCATAAAGGGACACTTGAGGTCCTCCCTGACCAGTTGCCACATGATTTTTACAGTGCCAGTGTGACTAACAATCCAGCAAAACAAACTTTGAATGATAGCACTGACAATTGTATTATGACTTGACTATGCCACCATTAAGCTCAGCCCCCCCCCCCCCTCCCCCCCCCCCCCCCCCCCCCCCCCCCCCCCCCCCCCCCCCCCCCCCCCCCCTGCACTGTAATACAAGTCTGCTCAAATTTAGCTGTTGATATTGAATTTTTTTCAAATAAAAAACGAAAAAGCAACCAAACTCAAAGAAGGGTGTTCAAATAAAAGCCCGGGGTCAAAATTGGCCCCCCCAGGGGTCATTGATTTTCCCTATATGCAATGTTAAAAACTTATAACATAGATCTATCTTATTATAGTAACCAGCCCAGCAGAGCTAAGGTACTTATTTTAGCATTGAGAACCGGCTTCTTATAGTTGTGATAGTTGGTCTAATGCATGAAGCTATCTGATGTAAGAGTAACATCAACGCTGCGCACTCGTGGGTGACTCTCATTTATAAGATTTGGCCCCGCCAGGGGTCCATTTAGATGGCTTTCTGGTGGCCGGTTATGGCAGGGTATAGTAAAATGACTTAGTGAAGGAGTTCTGGTTAAGAACCAAGGAGTAGAGCTAGATATTTAACGGTGAACGGTTGTTTCTGTATGGGGTTCTGTAGTATAACTGTTAATAAATAAAAGCTGGGTCCCCAATATGGCGCCGCCGCCGGTGGGTGTCATTGAGAGTGTCGATCATCGATGTAAGCATAAAACTTAGAAAACAAATTCTTCTTTTTAGAAAAATACCAAAAAATAGCTAGAGTTTACATGAATATTAAGCATGGAATACATCTTCCCCAGTATAGTGTCTATCAGAACGATATTGTTCAGAAATAAAAGTCTGCTTGAGCAAGATCCAAGCAATGAGCCGATTCAACCTTGGACATTAGACCATATTCGCGTGGAGTACTATGTAGCGATTATAGCCAACAAAGATACAAAATAACTGCTTGTTGAACCGAATACGAGACAGTGGCTGCTAGAGGCTTGTAATATTAAACTGAGGGAAGGTTTGTATGTGTATGTCTTCAAAGTTGTTCAAGATAAATGAGGGAGTCGGGGGCGTGGGGGGACGTCAACTGAGGTGGCGGCTTGGTTGTCATATAGTTGTGTTATTTGAACTGGTGATGTGAACCGTGGGGCTATAGCAGTGCTCAAAGACTTATGATAAGAAATTCTAATTATTCTTTTTAAAGATCAACAATTAGAGAGCTACAATGTATTAAGGGAAAAAGTAATAGAAGAAGCCTCCCTCAAGCGGTTTCACCTCATGTATGACAAGATCTTCAAATGGGTGGGTGTAGCTATTATTATGTTGTTAAATTAAAAATTATGAGCCCGGTTGGCAGTTTAAAGAGAGCTAGGCCCGTCAATTTCCTGGGGGGGTACCCCTACTTATACAGTCGTGAGGCAGGATGGCTTTCGAGGGCCAGCATGTGGCATTGGGCCCTTCTTGTTAATGTGTATTGGCTCTTCTCGTGTAATTTTCATAGTTATTTTGTGTCCGGGCTTTATTTCTCTCTTAGTGAAGACGTCATAGGTGTCTGGTGATATATATAAGCTTATGGTATTTGTCGTATTTCTGTCTTAGATGGGTTTTAAGCTGCATGTGGCGCCAGATTATAATAGGGGATGAAATAGAGAGGGGACAATCATTGAAATAAGAAAATAAAAGAATTTTTATACGTAGTAGCCGTCATAATATTCCGTTAGAAAGTAACAAATAACATCTTTTTACTTAAACATAGTCCAATAGAATCTATGGCATATATATTACTAGTAGCTATTTAACTATGAATTTTGTAACACAACATTGGTTAATATAAGGAAATATATGTTTTGAGTTATTGAAGTTTAGATATCCTCTCAAAAAGCTTTGATTAAGAAGTAATTTGTATAATTCCTTATAAAGACTAATATCTGTATTTTTCAACAAGGAAGATAAATGCTCGCTAATATTATTTCAGTTCGTTCTTGTACAATGTGTATTTAAGCATGTAATTGTGACATGGATAGGGATTTGCTTTAGGTGTGAGTATAGATTATATAAGCGTATTATGTGCAAGTGTAAAAACCCGTCCTGTACCTACTGATTTCTGTTTTGAGTTATTGCTATTGTTCATTATTTTTCCTATAGTTAACTTATATCTATTGTTTTTATTCAGGGAGCGCATTTACGTCTCACTATTAACTTGAGCCAATAGATAAATACTATTGAGTTTTGACAACTCTAATAGGGATGATTATAGATATAACTTCTGTCAACATAAAAGAATGTAAGAAGTATGTGATCAATTAGACTACATAGAGACCTTTTAAGTACTACTGGCTACTGATCCTCTTAGTATATTAAATAACAGTAACAGTAAATAATATACTACTTTATGTGTATATTCTAAGTTCAAGAGTAATCTGAAAATGGGCTAGAGTTATGACCTTGCAATATGTATGGGAATGTACCAATCTGTTGAAGATGTGAGGGTCTCCCCTTTTATATAATTGATTGTTCTGATGTTGGTTTTTTGTGAATATTTGAACCTTGCTTTGGTGGATTCGTCCGTCATGGTGGTTTTAGGTTTATAGCTCATTAACGCTTGGATAGGCTAATTAGATAGGGGGCTCATCTAACAGTTAACAGATTACAATAGTTTAGAAGAATCTCATAAAGAGTTGGCATATACCTAACATCCTATTGTGCCTGAGAACCCGTTGGATACATGTAGACAATAAGTAGTAATATGAGAGTAGTGAGTGACCTAAGGAAATATTTACGAGCATCCTCTAATTAGGATGGAGACAATAAAGATGATGTTAACTTGCACCAAAAACCTTTAACTCCAAGAGCTAGGACACGGGCCGCCGGGACCCGCCTGGGGTTGGCAAGTTTCGGTCACGCGGACCGTCAGGCGTTCCTCCATCTAGTCTCGTACGTTCTCGGTCTAGCTCTTAGCATGTCGTGTCGGTAGCATAAACTTAAGATTCCATTATAGGGTATCGCTGTTCGTACTCAGTGTTTCATCACTGTCAAGATAGAGATGATTAGTATCGGATTTTGTGAGTTTTAGAAAGACTCCCCTACTTGAAGTTTTTCGGGGTCATTAATGTCAGATAGGTGACTAAGGTTCATTTCTATATTTATTAGAAACTTATGTACTTCATATATATAACCGTTCAACCTTAGAATAGTAAGATTCGTTAATATTGGCAAGGGCCAAAATTAAAACGCTATGGACACTAAAATTTACCTATGTTGTTTTTAGTCTTAAATCTTTAAGAACACTGGCTGCTTATCAATTATAGTTTATATCTATGCTACACAAGAGTACCACCGCAAAACGTATTCTACTTTTCGGGGCATTTTACAACTAGCGCTTGGCAACCTACGTGTTAGACAATCCTTAAGTACTGTATAGTCTTACTTGTCCTTTAAATTCTCTCTAATCTCTATATCTATTAAACAAGGCTACACAATTACCAGACTCGTTGCTCTGATCAGAGCTCTCTTAGTATATTGAAACACTCGATTTAAAAATCATTCATTCTGTTGTAAGAATAAAATATCAATTACTCATACTTTGAGCTCCTGGTTATTTATGGAACATTTTTGTTGGTAGGTAGAACCGTGAGGTCAGGGAATGAGTTATTCACTTGTGCGAATAATTGACTGAGGGTTTATAGTTTTATGGAGTCTAAGTGTTGATTGTACTTAAATAGAAGCAAAGTCTTTCATCTAATAGAAGTTATTGGTCTGTAAATTCTTACATTGATCCCGAATACTTAGTCTACGCCTTCTCTCGATGTTACCTTTGCCTCTCGTTTTATAAGTAGCAGACAGAGAGTTCAAAGTAGAACACCTGTGGTAACAAGCAAACAAATGACCTGAACGTATGTGAAATCAGTTTCTTATATTTTTTGTTCGATTTGAGTTATGTGAGGAATATTTGGTGCAAGAGAGCACGATATTCCTCGTTTGTCTATTCTCTCAACGGAGCAGTTTCTACCAGCAGAATATCACCCCGAAAAAGAGGGTAAATTTTTGACATATTATCTAACCCAGGGTACGTAAATATCTGTGTGTAACCAATTTGGTCTGACTTCACGTTATATTGATAGAGGAGCAGTCACATCATAAACATGGCGTGGTCCAATCTAGCAACCATAATTGTCATCAAATCGAAATGACTACACCAATATCTTGACAATCTCGAGCAATTGCAGAATAATTCACGAAAGAATATAACCATGTTTTATAGATCTAATGCTTAGTACGCCATCAACACTATAAACCGACTCCTATTGTCCGAGCTAGTTTGAGAAACAAGAAAAATCTTTGAAAAAAGTAATTAAAATCTTGCAACGTTCAAAAGATAGTTATAAGGCAAAAAGCTTGTAAAGATCATGAGAATAAACTCTTCCCTAGTTGTTGTTTAAAATATCATGGCAAGGGGACAGAATCCTTGAAACATGGATCCTGAAAACCAGTTTTTGTGGTGACACTCGTGTGTGTTTAAAAAGTAAGTGTACGGATACTAGGATGTATCTGTCTGTAACTATTGAAACGCATATGGTAGTTGTGGATGTTATCTAATTCCTTCTGTGTATTATGCCATTTCAACTGATAAAGAATTAAATATTTAAGACATGAGATATGACTTAGGTGTTTAGTGAGGCTAATTATCAAACTACACTTCTTGGGTTATATTTCTCGTATCGATTTATATGCGATTATCCCTTCAGCAGGACAGATTGGGTACTAATCCTTATACTCATGAAAGTCTGAAGAACACGAACTCAAGAATAGAACCTGCTACTGAATAAATAAGTAAAGTAGTGCATGTCTAGAAAAAGTTTGTTTGTCTTTTATATTACATTAACCGGTGTTAACTGTACTTTTATCAACACTTGTATAGAGAATGAACGCAATAAAAGTCATCGTCAGTTTTATAGGCGCCGGACATCGAAATTTTACAGTGTTGAAAACAGTCACACGTTTCATGGAGTATATGAGGCTACTGTATTCAGCGGGGGAGATCAGTCGAATATTGTTTGTATTTGGGAAAACTCTACATTTCTTAAATTAGATGTTTTTAATCTGATGAGAAAATATCAATTAAATGAAGAAAATGGCGAAGAATCTCGGTTCTTACCTGTAGTTCCTCAAGATATGGAGTCATGGCAGTGACGGTCTTAGGTAAATGACATAAAGTATAAAATCAATTATTATTTTTAGATATCTGTTAAGATATAAAGATAGTAATGCGATTTTAGCGAATTTATGGTCTGTTTGAATGATCTATGCAACTCTTGTGAAGTTACACCATTAAGGCATTTAATACAACAATGAGAAGGGCTAGTTTAACATGATCTATACAAATACATGGTGCCTAGTAATGATACAATAACTATTTGACTGAGCAGACGTGAATTGTAAGCAACAAGCTCAACCTATCATAACTGAAGTGGTAAAGACTCATAACTTAGATAACACATGATGCTTAGGTAACGGAGTAGTGAAAACAAGGGCTAGTGTCCCTGAGGCTAAGTGACACTTTGAGTTTTTACTGTCTATTTCATGAGCTGTTTATAGGGTGTTCATTTGTTCATGGCAGCCAGGTGGTTCGATAGTTCAGAAGTCTGTATGAGTGTCTGAAGCCAAGTTAGTAAGAGCGATGAGTGTTGAAGTGATTATGATGGCGTGAGAGTCCTGATGAAAACGTTTTGGAGAGGACGGAAGTTATTGTGATATAGAGTAAACTGGTTCGTTGTAATAAGAGACAAGGATGAGAGCATACCCGGTAGCTCAGCTTCGGCCGATATCGAAACAATGAAGAGAAAAGGAGGAAGGATGTTGTGAATATGGAAGGAAGGAGGAAGCGAGTTCCAAAAGAGTGAAAAAGAGAACGTGAAAGAAGTAGAAGCTCCGGAGAGCAACGAACGTGGCATAAGTCCGGCAACTGAACTAAGACGTAACAAAAGTAGTTTGACACCATTGTGTGTACTTGACGTAATTTGAGGTGCATTTGGTGTAGTTTAGGAATCTCATACGGTAGAATATAGTGTTTATTAGGCGATGCAAGCAAGTTGTAGTTAACATCTAAGTTAGTTTGTGTTTAGGTCAGGGACAGCTGTTAGGAGCTATGTCGTTCTATGGCCGGGATACTATTATACACCTAAATGCTGGCGATGTAATGTGGATTGTTAGCGAGGATTTGATCTAGATGAGTATTGGTTTGGCGGTGTCACTTGTTGATTAGTTCCAATCGCGATCGCTCACAGTGTAAAATAACGCTTACTGTTTATCGTAATTAGCAACAAGGTATGCGATCTGGTTTAAGACCTGTAGTAATTCGCATCGGAGTAGCGCAAATTTCCGTCAGAGATTTTATACCCTTGCATAAACAAGAGAACAATGCACTAGGATCTGTCAGAGACGCGATTGCTGTACAGTGATAACTGCTACGTTTAGCCTCTAGTTGGGGGGGTGAAACAAGGGGAACTATACCTTACATATTCGCTAAGTTTTTATCTTCACGTTTATGCTTATTTTTTCACAGGTGTAATATTATCGTCATTACTGCTTGTTTGTAGGTTTTAGGACGCCTGTGCAGCAATAATGTGTCTTAGGTGTGTTGAGTGCCTTGCGTAGTTTGAGGTGTCATATGAGTTACCTTGAAGGGCACTCAGACATGCGGAGTTTTTTATCATATTTTAATAACAACTCTTTGACACGGTCTCAGAGTGATTCTAACAGTCTCATTCTAATAGCAGCATTTGGTTCATGAAACATTGTTTCTGCAATAAATTAATTTAGTATTTCGATTGGATTGATACAAGTATTAATTACATCAATACATCTTTTTCGTAATAGTAATTTTAAAACAGCCACATTAAATAACATTGCATTTAACTCTCACCTAACAACATGTTATTTTAATGAAAACTTGTGCCGTAGTGCTAATTGGAGGTCTATTTTGTATGGAACTTCCAGTGTTGATCTTCTACATAGTATTTGTGTTTCAATGCATCGCAGTTTTGCCGAGGGCGGTCGGGGGCTGGAGCATAGAGCCTTCTGGGGTTTTTGCATGGCAAACCGAAAATACGGAATAATAATGTTTATCGTATCTCAGAGCAAGGATCCGTTCAACTCTTCTACATAAAACGTTATACGCGGATGAGAGCCTTACGATGTCTTAGTGTATGATTTTGGGCATATTAAGAAGTCTAATCACTTTCCTTTACTCTGATGTTGAACTCTCGATACACTCATAGTATTCGAATTTCCAAATTCCTTTCAATACCCACTCTGAAAGAAGATAAACCAATTATTTAGATGAAGTGCGCTATTTGTCTGATGACTAGAGATTCTAGAGTTGGGTGTCCCGTTTTTGGTAAAGTTGCTTGCTTTAGTTATCCCCCCGTTCGTGTAGTGGCAGTAATTGTTATATTATATTTCTGCGAGTTTGTATTTTCGGGGGGAAGGACGTGGGGACTGGTAGTGTCAATAGTTATCAAGGACTGGTAGAGTGGACGGCGTACAGAATCCAACAGCAGAAGGCTGGATTACAATCATGACGAAATAGGAATATATGGCCGTTGAGTTAATGGGGATATAGACACAACAGAAACCGCGGAGAAGCAGGCGATGCAGACAAAAAAGCTGACAAATGGCTTCTATAAGAAGGTTGGAATAGAGTGTATGGCTGGAGCTCCAGGGAAACCATCGGTTGCATCTGTGCGAGTGTGGTCAGAGTTATATTAATGCTTGTTTGTGCATTTATGGTGACCTGACTCGTAGTGTGTGGAGTGTGTTATGCGGGTCAAGGAAGTGTGTATGAAGCGAGACAGCGCCTAGAAAAGATAGCGTCAGGAGCAGGTTCGAAGCGATGCTCTACTTCAGTCAAAGGGGGAATGTGGGCACCGTCGGAACGTCACTCGAGAGAAAAAAACGGACGCTTGCGAGGAGAACGGGACACGTGCCGAAGGTGATGGCACAGCGGGGTCATGTAATGGATTTGCGCGACGGTTGAGTTTTTTTCGTGGCGCGTTGTAGGAAACAGTGTTGGGAAATAATCGGTGTGCTTTTAAGGGAGCTTGGGAACGTAAGTGGATGGGGTAAAAGCACGAAGGGGAACGCGGGGTCAGTCAGCGGGAGCTTTAGATATGTTGAGCGAGAGGCAGGTGAGCAGGGGCAGGACCTCATACTTAGTGAAAATGGTGAACTTAACGGGCAGAGTTGCATAAGAAGGACTGAGTTGTACAAAAAATACCACGATGTAGAGCCTGGGGCAGGAGGACGCGGACATGCAGAGAAGAGATAGGGTGGCCCGTGTCGCGTTCACGGGGGCCCTTGTGGGGTTGTGTCATTAGTGTGTCCTGTGTGCATGTATAGGTAAGAGAAGCTTGAGAAGAATCTTGTCTTCGTAAAGAGGGTGGGAGACGTAACGAGGGGACTAGAGGCTACAGGGACCAGCTTATGGTTGGAAAGGAGCACTCGAGAGATGAAACAACTATTTCCTGAGTGGGTGATGCTATGCAAGCTATTGTGCAAGCAAATAAGCAGACGACGGCGGGCCATGAAGCGGGGACTGTTCCCGTGTTACATGCACGCGAGGAAGTCATCATGAGGGAGCGCGGATAGCGGCGAGCGGCGACAATGCCAGGAAGCAGCGGGAGGGCTGGGGGGGAGGGGTGGGCGGTGGGGGGGGGGTGGGGTGGCGGGGACGGAGAGTGGCCAGAAACTGGCAGACGGATCCTCGGTTTGCGCACCCGAGTAGCTATTGGGCGAGGTGACGGGTAGTAACCAAGAGACTTAAAGAAAAGGTAGGAAACTTCTACATTGATATCAAAGAAACCGCAAAGAATCCGCAATCGGTAACTATTGATATGGACAATGAAGTATATTGTCTATTATAGGTGATAGACCGGCTGATGGTCGGCTCACCTTTGTATATAGCCCGCCGCCACCGCCCGCCAGTTTTTATGACCAGTGGCTTTGTAATGGGGGGAGGGGATTGAACAGATTTGAGGACGAGAGCCCAGGTAGAAGGGATTGTTCAATTTGCTAAACATCTTAAATTTCTGAGAGCTCATTGATGGTTTGTGATAGAAATTAAAAGAATGATGTTTTTATAGTGTGTTTTGCTATACTTCTACGCTTTAGTGCATCTTTAGCATTTTTTATTAGAAGTTAAGAATACTTAATGGAACAACACGCTGGTTCTGGTGAGATCTTTTAAGGTGTGATAGACACTCCGAAATGTTTGGAGCGGGCATTTGTGGAACAAAGGAGTTTTATTTGATGCCTAAGTACTGATTCCGCTAAATCTTATGTGAGGTATTGTTTCATGGTCTATAGTGAGTGATCTTCTGTAGTGGCCTTTCTAGACATACATTTGGTTTGTTTGTTTGTACGTATGCTAAGAGGGAATCAATGACCCCACTTTGGGCGGGCATTTGGTACCTCTAGCTTGGTGTGTGTGTTTCAAGAGTGGAGAAACCATGTAGATGTGTGATTTTGTCAAAAAGTTAATCTATGCTCTTATAGCCTCTTAGTTTTGTTTAGAGAGTGGGGGGTGTTGGACGCATTATATAGGATAAATAGGCATTGCTCAAGACCGGGCATCGAGATGCGACCGTGGGGCCATTGTGTGAGGCCCACGGGCCGTATTTATTTTATTGACACCAAAAGCTGGTTGTTTATATATCTATATCATATACCCACAAACTGTTTCATGCCAATAGTCGGTAATGCTCTAGACTCTCTTTGTGTTCTTTTAGAAGTAAGATTTGATATTCAAAAAGTTTTTTATATTTTGATGCCGATAGGTGAAAATCAATGACCCCTGAGCAGCGGGAGCCAATTTTGACCTAGTATATCTTCATTTAAGCAAGTTGGTATGACTCCTAAGATGCAGTTTAGTGGACATAAGTAGTTTTCTATAATCGAGTTCTATATTTGGGTTTGTTTCAAAATGAGAGATTTTTACGTTTTTTGCTATCACAGAGTATAAGAATTCTTGAATGACCCCTGGCGGTGTGGGGCAGAGTTTGTACCCAGAGCTTTTTCTTTGGGAGACAAGTACTTTTGCTTTTTATGGTCTGTCGGGCGGGTACAGAAGAGTGGGGTAATGAAAGAAAGAACATGACCCCCTGGCGGCGGTACCCAGGCTGGTGGAAAATTATGGATGCTGTGTACGAACACCCCCTTATTAGAACTAGTTGGTTTCCGATGTGCTAAGAAGGTAGTCAATTTATGCTCATACTCTGTGTGTTCTTTAAAAGAAGAGGTTTTCTAGGATTTTTGACTTATGCGTATTAGTGAGATGCAAATGACCCCCGTGGGCCGGGCATTTTTGACAGGGCCCTTGTATTGATATAATGGACTTAGGTAGAAGCGCTAGAGATGTGGTCATGCCGGTGATTCTTAGCTCCTAGGTCTTATGGGGTTTTTTAAAAGAAAGATTTTTTTAAGTTTTTTTACGTGAGTAATGCATGTTCCATAGGGAAAATCAAGACCCATGGCGGCTGAACCAACTTTTGACCACCAGGTGGGCTTTTTATTTGAACAAACTTGGTATGACACCCTTAGAAAATGTTTCATGCTAATATTCTAGCTCTAGCTCTTATGGGGTGTCTTTAAAAAGAAGATTCCTTTATGTTTTGACTATATGTCATAATAGGGAAAAATCAATGGAACTCACCGCTCGGGATCAGGAAAATCAATGACCCCCTGGCAGGCGGCCCAATGGCAATTTTGACGACGGCTCCTCATTGGTTTTATTCTACTGTATCTTCGCGCCTAGAGATCTCATGTTCAGGATTTAGGAATGTTTTTACCTGTCGGTCCGTCGTCCCTTTCGTCCAGTGCCTTAGTTATCCATTCGTTTTCTAGCCTGTTCTGCGCGTTTCCACTTCTCAAAAAGAAGTAAATTTTTTGAAACGCTATGTGTTCATGATAATCTTTACATCATGAGAATGCTTGTTATTATCTACAGCGCGCGTGATAAGTTTGATTCCGACCTGATGTAGTCATCTCCTTCGATGGTCGGATGGATGGTGTTTAGCTCATTTTTATCCCACTCTCATTCCCGTTGACTTAGTAAAATTTGCATACTTTTAATTTGGTCGCATTTTGACTCAAATACATAGTATGTTGACCTTATGTGTTAATCCGTTAAACTTTACTAGGAATGATTGAATCAGCATTCGTTGTGTAGTTGCTAGCACCCTGGGATTTTTTTTTCGTCTGAATAGTTTTTAGTATCTTCGGAGTTTGTTGCCCGTGTGATAGTAAATTTGCAATTTTTAAGTGTGTTTGTTGATGTTAACCTTCCATTAAATTTGATTTGACCTAGAGTTCATGAACTTTACAGATGTTGATATAGCAAGTGTTGTTGTGCATTGGTATTATTCGTGGGGATATTTTTAGTATTTTCCGAGTTATTGCCTTGACTGTAGTAAGAAATTTTTTGCAATTTCTCACCTAGGTGGATGTGTGCACGTAATGGCAAAAAATATTGTGTGAGACCCGGAGAGTCATTGATAATTTTGGACCATGACTGGAGTGTGATACCATGTGTAGGGTTTGCTGGCAATCAATGGGGTATTCTTACGTGGTGGGAAATATTTTGATATGTATTCGGAGTATCTTTGTATTGCCCTTTTGCTTAGTAACAGTTTTGCTCGAGTTGTTCAAAAGGCAATGTGGTTGTCGCACGACGTAAAACTCAAACAAGTACACGTATATGTACAGGACGGTCATGCTGAAACAGCCTTGACTAGGACCCTATTTAGATCAGCATGCTGCAGGTTGTGGCAGCAAAGGTATTTTCCGTCTGGATTTATAAATTAGTATTTTTATAGTTATGCCATTCACTTAGAAATTAGTTTGCTTTTCAAATTGTCGTGTTCGCGAGATGTCTCTCGATGGGATGGGTGGAGCTTAAGTCATTGCGCTGTTATGGCGGTTGTTGTTGCAGTAATATTTAGAGTTTCGCACTTGGGTGGTTTTCGTTGGTGGGGTTTATCCTGAGGTAGTTTTGTGATGTTTTTCCTTTACTTAGTTGCAAAGGATTAGACAAGAACATGTGCGCGTGGCGCACCCGTGTTCCTATGAATCAGTTTCGTAGTTTGAGCAAACTTGGTAAGCACTCACTACAAGATTTTCACTGCATAGAATCCATCTATTAGCTCTATGCCTTATGGAGAATTTTTATCGGTTAGACAGGAAGAATATGTTACAAGTATTTTTTCTGGTTGACCATGCAAAACGAGAGTTCTGTATGAATTAAATTCTGTGAACAAAAAAAGAAAAGAAGAAGAAAGAAAGAAAAGACAGCATAAAGAAAACAAAAGAGGAAAACGAAAAAAAAAAACAAAGAATACTGCAAAAAACAAAGAAAACAGGGCAAAAAAATACACAATATACATAAACACAAAAAATTATTGTGAGAGTGCTGTACCACCAAAGAGACAGTGTCTGGTGGAAGTTTGGATGAAGTTGGTTTTGTGGTTTGTAGTGAGGGATGTTATTGTAAGTAAAGTGTAGGAGACGGGGTTGCACGGACGGGGGACGAAACGACAAAAGGGAGAGGTTCACCTAGTCGATCGGTTTGTGGGACAGTGTGATGGCTAAAGTAGATAAGCCTAGATATGTAATTAATCATATTGGACATAGAATCGTTGCAGATGTCAATCGACATGTGTCTTTGATTCTACATCTTAAATCCTACAATAGTCTCTTAGACTTTACCCCGAAAGGTGAGGGACGTGCAGTCAAGAAAGGGCGGACGAGAGAGGATATATAGTAAAAGTTTGGATGTTTAATATTTGATCTATACATGGTCATCACTGATTGTATATTAATGTATCAGTAATTAGTTGATTTTTTGTGGTCTGGCACCGAGAATTTATGTAGTGGAATTTGGTAACAACATAACGGATTACAATAAAGGAGGGCAGCAAGTGGGGGGGGGGGGCTGGTGGGTCAGGGTGACAACCAGGTGTCTACGAGTCGATTGTCTTCAAGCAAGGTGGTTTCCGTATCACTGTTATCTGTGTCAATATCTGTAATATTTTTTTTGGTCAAGGCCATGCGGATTCGATGAGCATGACTGCTCCGGACACCGATAATGTATTACCTGAATGTTCATAGATAATTCCGGCATCTTCAAATGACCATCCCTAGCGACTGTTGTATGAGTTTACTCAAATATAATCTTGCTTGAGGATTAAATCGCGAATAGATGGATTACATATGAACACTGTAAAAAAGAACAGGCTACTTTAGTTGTATATTTTAGTATTAATATATTTCAGTTTTTGCTATATATTATAAACTCGTATGAGAATAATGCAATGGTAAATAAATTAATTTGTTTACTTGATTTTTTAGAAATTCTGTGTTATATGTCATAGGTTTGTATTGTCCTCCATTTATTGCATAGATGGATCAATTGTATAGTATAGCCAATGCGAGTGACTCATAGACGTCTCTTACAGATGTGCAAGTTTATTGTGGTTATAAAAGGTTGGTTTGTAGAATTGTTGGTCTCATTTATTTTGTTCTTCAGACATGTGTGACGTGAAATATGAACGGTACATTTCCGGTGTAACACAAGATGTACACACTGTAGAACTCATAATCTATACTAAGAACTAAAGTCTCCCAGTGAATGTTATAAACCATCAAATTGATTACACAGTCTATGATACTTCCGATACAAAACAAAAGAAACACTGTTGCAGATTTTTACAAAACTAAAACCTCTTCATAAAGGGAACAACAGAGTAATGTAAAACATGGTCATTCATATGCGTGGCGAATGTCAGACTAACAAGGGATCGACATCTTGCTGTGATTGGACTAAAGATGATGAGACTATTTTCAAACTTGAGTTGAATTAATTTAGAAACAAATGTGGGAAAACAATTCTCGAGTAGTCAGTTGATGGATTACCCCTACGCCTATATCACTATTGTAGCCCATTGATAAACCAAGCAAATAGTGATCAGCATCCTCCGCAGAGAAATGGAGGATTGAGCTTCGCTATTTGGACTCAAAAGTCTAATGTGAGCCGGAGCTTTGTGGATGCAATAATGCAGCTGTTTCCTTTTAAAAAGAATAGGAACTTAATATTATATTAATTGTTTTATCATAATTTGCTGTTACTTCTTGTGGTCATTGTCATTTATTTTTATGTGTCGGTTGAACTTCTAGATTTAATGCAAACTAGTAGTGTAACTAGTGAGACATTAAGAGGTTTTATATCGGATAATCCTAATTTAGCACAGGTGTATTAGGTCTACTCACTGTCAGCTGTGACTCCACCCCTGCCAATGTTTGAATGGATCTACATAGAGAAATAAATCCTAACCGATAATGCAACATAAATAATTAAGATTATACATGAGCAATATAAATGGTTAGCTCTCATTGATTTACTATAGTGAATATAGTATATGAGTCCATTGGATCATGATATTGTTAGCTTTTGCGCTGATAGGATGCATATACATAATAAAAATAGTTATTGTGATTGGTGCACTCTTGAGTGGTGTTTTTTCAGAGAAGTACTAGGTGTTACAGGTCAGATAAAGCTCCATATGGCAGCTATGGTCGGCATACAGTTGTTAAAGTTGAGTCTTTCAAATGACAGACATCAGATGATTGCTAGACTTATGCTCAACAGCCAGGGATGTTCTCCGGCTGTATACTCAGTGGATTCTGGTATATAAATTTTGTATCATATTAAGTTAGTCTCCTATGTGATTATAACTATAACTTGTACATGATCTATTCATGTAAATTGTATTTTGGCTCTCATGGATTCTACTAGGACGGATCACTCTTTTGCAGTTCCATTCCTTGTAAGATTCTAGCATAGTAAAATACACTGAAAGGATTCAAATACAAATTCCAGATCAAGATACTGTCATAATTACGCTATTGTATATGTATTTCAGTTAATCAGGTGGGGGGGGGGGGGGAGCACACATAACAACAATTGTATGTCTCTGTATAGATATTTCAATTTGATAGTATTGAAGACAATGTATAGTATAGAAAAAAAAGCATGAAGTATAATTTGTTAACTTTTGTTTAGGTTAGACAGTCATATATCAGAAGGAGACACAGTCCATATCCTCGCAGATTTTACAGACAATGTTTGTCACATCACTGACCAGTCTGGATTGCTTATTATAAATCCAGACCTTCTTCTGTCAGGAACTACAGTTGTATCCAGTGTATTTTGTATGAGAAAGTAAGATTATTTACTTCAGTGTTTGAAAATTTTTGTTTAACCTTTAGCCCGCAGGCATCAAATGATTCTAAATATGCGACCACCACATACCAATATCAGTTGGCACATCTGTAAGGTATGATCATGGTCTGCATTGTTCTCTATTCAGTCAGTACATTTTTCTTCAAGCTTTCTAAAGTAAGTTAGCTTGATTTGTTGGATTTTAAGTCATGACAACTCAATAATTTTCGAACCCACAACAGTCAGAGGAAAATGATTTAAAGTCATATTTTCTTTGTTGTAGATCAATACTGAAGGAAAAGTTTAAGGTAAGAAGTTGTTTATATTACGTGTACTACAGTACTAGAATCTGAAATGTCAAGGCTGAAGGCAATCAGAATGTTAAATTCTCAATGTCACTTGTTTCAAATTTTAATTATTATATATTTTGATATACAATGACCAAATGTTAAATGTAGATTGCACAAATAAAAACATTTTTCTTTCAAAAATCTTAGGTACTGCACCTTGATATGTCATTTCAACAACATTAAAATCTGGCCATTATTGTTAAGCATAACACCTACAAATAAAATTTCAAGAATTATTAAAAACTAGATCAGTCATGGTAAAGTAGATGTATGAATATTTTATCTTTTATTTGACAATCTTTGCTTGTTTAATGTTTTCATAAATACAACATGATGATAAACATTAAACAGGTTTGTCATCTTGACATGAAGGTAATAAGAAAGTTATCTCTCTTTACAGGGTTGTGACAGTAGAAATATACAGATGCTTTATGGAAGTATTATTCATGCTGTCTTTCAACAGGTATAGTTTATTTACTTTCTCAACCATTAGCCTGATGGTATAAAAATGATTCACCGCTAGTATAAAGGTAGGCCTTTCAGACCAGGTTCTAAACTGATGCGAGCTCATTTATTCTGATTATCTACTGTTTACACCAGAGCAAGGAAAACATGTCTTACACTCACATGTAAGACAAGTGGCATGCTTTAAATGAGATCATTCTAATGCTCCTTTTATGAATGGATTGCGTTCTTAGGATGACATCTTTGTGTTGTTACGAATGAAGTTGTAAATTCATACACTGTTTAGTGGAATCTTGTCAGAGCCTTGTTACCTCCATAAACAGTTACTCTTGTGATATACTGGTCTGTACCTGCAGCCAATATAAGATCCTTGTAGCTTTATAATAAAATCCTTAATATTTGGTACTTCCTTCTAGCCATAAGAGTTTTAAGTTAATAATATCATTAAACTGTCCACATTTTTTTCTGAGATAGTGGGATTTTACCAATCTCTTTCAAATTTTGACCAGATAATTTATTCATACAACAAATTTATACAATATTTTGTTGGATAAAAATAAGTTTCTCAGTATCTTTAAATGTCCAAAATTGTTATTTTAGGTGTTAAAGAAAAAGTTGAGCACAGCAGAAAGTATTATACAAGAATCAACCACCATTGTCAAACAACTTAGTAATCTTCTAGAAATGTAAGTAATATGGTATTTATATTCTGTTCTTTTATACCATATAACAACTTTTTTTGTTGTTGTTTTTAGCTCACCTGAGCATATGCTCAGGGTGAGCTATTAGGATCACTCTTCGTCCGTCGTATGTCGTACGTCGTCCGTTGTCCGTTCACACTTTTCAAACGACATCTCCTCTGAAACCATAAGGCAGATCATAATGAAACTTCACAGGGATGTTCCTTGTGTGAAGCCTTAACAAAGTTGCTCAAAGAATTCCATTCCATGCAGAACTCTGGTTGCCATGGCAACCAAAAGAAAAAACTTTAAACATCTTCTTCTAAAGAACCCAAAGAGCTAGAGCTTAGATATTTGGCATGAAACATCTTCTAGTGAGTATCTACCAAGATTGTTCAAATAAAATCCCTGGGGTCAAAATTGGCCCCGCCCCAGGGGGTCATTGATTTTCCCTATATGCATATAGTAAAAACTTAAAAAAATCTTCTTTTAAAGAACCCAAAGAGCTAGAGCTAAGATATTAAGCATGAAACATCTTCTAATGAGTGTCTACCAAGATTGTTCAAATAAAAGCCCTGGGGTCAAAATTGGCCCCGCCCCAGGGGGTCATTGATTTTCCCTATATGCATATAGTAAAAACTTAAAAAAATCTTCTTTTAAAGAACCCAAAGAGCTAGAGCTAAGATATTAAGCATGAAACATCTTCTAATGAGTGTCTACCAAGATTGTTCAAATAAAAGCCCTGGGGTCAAAATTGGCCCCGCCCCAGGGGGTCATTGATTTTCCCTATATGCATATAGTAAAAACTTAAAAAATCTTCTTCTAAAAAACCCAAAGAGCTAGAGCTTAGATATTTGGCATGAAACATGTTCTAATTGATGTCTACCAAGTTTGTTCAAATAAAAGCCCTGGGGTCAAAATTGGCCCCGCCCCAGGGGGTCATTGATTTTCCCTACATGCATATACATGTAGTAAAAACTGAAAAAATCTTCTTCTAAAAAACCCAAAGAGCTAGAGCTTAGATATTTGGCATGAAACTTATTCTAATGGGTGTCTACCAAGATTGTTCAAATAAAAGCCCTGGGGTCAAAATTGGCCCGCCCCAGGGGGTCATTGATTTTCCCTTTATGCATATAGTAAAAACTTAAAAAATTCTTCTTTTAAAGAACCCAAAGAGCTAGAGCTAAGATATTAAGCATGAAACATCTTCTAATGAGTGTCTACCAAGATTGTTCAAATAAAAGCCCTGGGGTCAAAATTGGCCCCGCCCCATTGATTTTCCCTATATGCATTTAGTAAAAACTTAAAAAATCTTCTTCTAAAAAACCCAAATAGCTAGAGCTTAGATATTTGGCATGAAACATGTTCTAATTGATGTCTACCAAGTTTGTTCAAATAAAAGCCCTGGGGTCAAAATTGGCCCCACCCCAGGGGGTCATTGATTTTCCCTACATGCATATACATGTAGTAAAAACTTAAAAAATCTTCTTCTAAAAAACCCAAAGAGCTAGAGCTTAGATATTTGGCATGAAACTTATTCTAATGGGTGTCTACCAAGATTGTTCAAATAAAAGCCCTGGGGTCAAAATTGGCCCGCCCCAGGGGGTCATTGATTTTCCCTTTATGCATATAGTAAAAACTTAAAAAATTCTTCTTTTAAAGAACCCAAAGAGCTAGAGCTAAGATATTAAGCATGAAACATCTTCTAATGAGTGTCTACCAAGATTGTTCAAATAAAAGCCCTGGGGTCAAAATTGGCCCCGCCCCATTGATTTTCCCTATATGCATTTAGTAAAAACTTAAAAAATCTTCTTCTAAAAAACCCAAAGAGCTAGAGCTTAGATATTTGGCACGAAACATGTTCTAATTAATGTCTACCAAGTTTGTTCAAATAAAAGCCCTGGGGTCAAAATTGACCCCGCCCGGGCTGACATTGATTTTCCTTATATGTGTATAGCAAAAACTTAAAAGTCTTCTTTGAAAAAACCCGAATAGCTAGAGTTTAGATATTAAGCATGAAACATTTTCTAGTAAGTGTCTACAAAGATTGTTCAAATTAAAGCCCTTGGGTCATTGTTTTTAACTATATGTGTAAAGAAAAAAACTTGACCAGCTAGACCTTAGATGTTAAGCATGAAATATCTTCTAATGGGTGTCTACCAAGTTTGTTCAAATAAAAGCCCTGGGGTTTAAACTGGCCCCGCTCCGGGGGCCTATATACAGGTGAACGACTTCAGGGCCATCATGGCCCTCTTGTTTAAAGAAAATTTCACTGCCACCCTGTGTAAGTATAATATAATGCTCATAGGCCTTGGGTTGAAAGTTGCAATTTGACATAATGATGTTTATCAGTTCAACAGGAAAACAGTATTTCACTTCTGATTGAGTGACACACCAACAATTTATATTGTACAAATAACTTTGCAGTTTTACAAGCACCTCTCTGTGCATTATTTCTGGCGCATGTAGTTAAATTTGTATTAAACCATCTGTAAGCTAGCTGGATAACTTCATCATATGAGAGATTCCAAAATCCTTTATGTAGAGGATTTAAACCTACAGCACAGATGGGTAAGTGCTTTAAAGACAGCTACCTTAACTATGGAGGTCCTACATCATTGAGATGTATAGAAACCTGATTGTGAAACATGTTCTTGCAACTGATATGTGTCACTTTGAAGTCAACAAAATCTGATGTCAAATGTGGAAGCATGGTTTTGACCCAAGTAAGGCTTGAATCCACCATTTTAGAAAGGCAGACACCAATATTATCAGACTGTTGCTGCCCTCAGATCTATGTTTTTATCTATAAAATTAATGTATATATATCTGCCATTTTAGGTATGCTAATCAAGTAACAGAGGAGAAGGTTATGGAGGAGATAAAGAATTACATACCTCAAATGATCTCATGGCTCACACAATATACTAGATTTGGGAGTAGCTTCACTGCCAAAAAACAGAGGTATTTTTTTATGTGATTAATCTTTGATGGGTCTTAACATCCCAAATTTTGTTAATGTCATTTGACAGCATTTCTGGTAGAGAAACAACGAGGATGCACTTCCATGCATTATTTCTAGACCAGCATTATAACTCAAAGCATGACGCTCAAAGTTGAAAAATTAGTGCATTTTTACACATCCAGACTTTTACTTCACCATAGATTTACAGTTTCTCTTATAATTTGGCCTCATTATAAAAGAGTTCCACATGCAAGTATCAGAACTGCAACTCAAAGCCCTTTGGTATCTGGATATCATGTGATCACATTAAGTAATTCACAGCTAAAGTGCACAGTTATATAATTATGAAGGCTGTATACCCAAGTTATTCATTATGAGTATCAGAATGTTTAATTTAATTTTC
This sequence comes from Ruditapes philippinarum, assembly GCF_026571515.1. Lineage (NCBI taxonomy): Eukaryota > Metazoa > Mollusca > Bivalvia > Venerida > Veneridae > Ruditapes > Ruditapes philippinarum. Next base: position 365,478 of record NW_026861623.1, read on the forward strand.
TAAGTAAAAGTTAAAGTGTTCATAGTGAATAAGTTGAACTTTGTCAGTATAGAATAATGAGCTAATTCTGCTTCAGAATCTTGATGTCACATGTGACAGCATATTTTATGTCAATGTTCCATGCTTGTATCATAAAATAACATGATTCGTTCTTGTCTTAACAAAGAAATAATAGATGCACATCAATATATAATCAGTGTTTATGATGGTAACCACTGATTGTTGAAATGAAGTAATGCATGTTGTAATATATTTATGATTTTATTGATTCCAGTGACTCAGACATACTTGTAACCAAAGTTTGTGATATAGAAGAAAACATGTGGTCTCCAAGGTAAGCATTATTTGTTCAGTATTTCAACCCTTAACCTATATGAACCATACTTGATAAGCTTTTGCCACCAGTATAGAGCCTGGCTAGCCTGCTTGTCTGTTTGGTGGCTATTTTTTTTAAAATTTGATAAGGGCAAATTTGTTACACAAATTCTGCAGGTAATGTTTTTAAAAAAAAGACTTAGACTTGTATTGTACTGACTGACAGTCAATCTAAACAGTGTTCATGTATTTGATACCTATACTTACCTGTTTCCCCACAAGTTGTTGTTAACTTCTCCACATTAATCATTTAAAAACAAATTGCATGAAATATGAATGTGTCAGTTTTTTTATACAGAGTTGTTTTACTTTTGCAACAGTACACCAAATGACTGCTTCTGATTTGAACTAAATGGCCAAAAGCAACTTAACCACTTGAAACTGCACATGTGTCTCCAGAAAAATAATACTGGTCACAGAATAAAAACCATAGAGCTATTCATCTAAAATTTTTATTTCCTTTCAGATTTGGTATTAAAGGAAAGATTGATCTCACAGTTGAAGTTAAAATTAAAGTAAGCATTGCATAACACTTTACGATTTGCATAATTTAAAACACAATTGATATGGAAAGCAAAAGTCAAGGTAACTAGAACATGATTTATTGTAGGGCAATTGTTGAAGGTCACTGACCGTAGCCACTTAACAATGGAGTTCTTTGTCACTTGAGTTTATGGGATTTGTTCCATTTTACATCTCACAAACACAGTTAAGGTCATATGGTGAATTTCTTGATTAACTGGTGGAAGAATACCTCAGGTGCCCCCTTTGTGCATTATCTGACCTGCAAGTTGACTGGATAGCTTCTACACAATAAAGAATCCAAAGTCTCTGACGGGATTCAAACCAATACGGTAAGGGTCAATTACTTGAAGTCAATGACCTTAAACACTAAATAGAAAAGAATTTTTATGAAGCATTGTGGCTTAAAAGTTGTAAGAGTTTAAAATTGAAATGTAAGTTATTTTGTTTATTTATAATTATCTACAAGAAGGTGTTGTGACCCATGATATCTGATACAAATACCAATCATTTACATGAATATATATAATTGTCAGAACGAGCCAGGTACAACCATGCTGCCATTAGAATTGAAGACTGGTAGAACTTCCTACTCTGTGGAACATAAAGGCCAGGTTTGTCAAATGTTTTTATTTCAAAATTTAATTTTGTAATGAATTCATATCAGACTTGCTTGTATAAAATGATTTCCCTAGATGTGATTGTGTAAAAGTAATGTTTTAGTGATTTGTAACTCTGCACCTCCACATCATACTGAGAGCTGTAGGAAATACCAGGGGAAATGATCTGTGTTTTTACTTTGCCCTGCTGCTTTATCCCAAGTGTTTTTACCTCACCACATGTACTTGTTTTATTGATACACCAAAATGACCTGAGATTTAGCCTTACCAAAATTGCTAGGTTTTCCTATCTGGTTGCCCCCCAGAGGGCAAAGATTAAGTTTTCCTGGTCACTTAGTCGTTTGCTAGTTATTTCCTATGGTTGAGGAAGATTATAAATGATTAATTTACTATAGAATGCGAAAATAGCAGGTAAATACAGAATGGTTCTGCTGAACTTTGAGTTGAAGGCCTTACAAATGCAGAAAATAATATGACCAGAACATTAAGACAGGTCATTATGACCATTTGAACATGCTCAGTTTGTTATAATGTGTTGCCTTAATAAACCAGTATATCCCTTCTTTGAAAAATTGAAAATTTCAATGGTAATTTTTTAAGGACGTCTTGAATCTTGAAAAAAGAAAATATACATGCTATTTGAATCTGCTGAACTTTGACATTACAAGTTTGAAACACCAGTAGGTTTGTCTAAATAACTTCTGTTTAATTGCTTGTTTCTGCCACTGACTTTAATGTGATAAATGAGAGCTGTTCATTTAGACTCTACTTTTAGTACTACTTTTGTTATTGACATTATGCAATTAACAGAATATTTTCATAGGTGACCCTTTACTCTATGATGTGTGGAGATCGGAGAAAAGATCCAAAGAAAGGCATGCTGCTGTATCTAAAAGAACCCAGTATGAAAATTATACCTGCTGATCACTTACACCAAAAAGGTTTCTATTTTATTTACTATTCACTTATAATACAAATAATCTAGGCTACATGGTTGTTAACTAGGCTTCATGGTTGTAAACTAGGCTTCATGGTTGTTAACTAGGCTTCATGGTTGTAAACTAGGCTTCATGGTTGTTAACTAGGCTTCATGGTTGTTAACTAGGCTTCATGGTTGTTTACTAGGCTTCATGGTTGTAAACTAGGCTTCATGGTTGTAAACTAGGCTTCATGGTTTGTAAACTAGGCTTCATGGTTGTAAACTAGCCTTCATGGTTGTCAACTAGGCTTCATGGTTGTTAACTAGCCTTCATGGTTATAAACTAGGCTTCATGGTTGTTTACTAGGCTTCATGGTTGTTAACTAGCCTTCATGGTTATAAACTAGGCTTCATGGTTGTTTACTAGGCTTCATGGTCGTTAACTAGCCTTCATGGTTGTTAACTAGGCTTCATGGTATTTAACTAGGCTTCATGGTTGTAAACTAGCCTTCATGGTTGTAAACTAGGCTTCATGGTTGTAAACTAGGCTTCATGGTTGTTAACTATAGTCTGTCCCATCAAATTTGAACATTCCATTTTTTATTTAATATAATAGTAAAATCATTTAAATTAATGTCATGTTAACCCTGACGTCAATATCTCTAGGCATGTTTTTCATTTTTTTCATAAAGTCACGAATGTTGTCAAAATGCTAAAATTATATTTTTTCCCGTTGACTTACGTTGTAACCTGACGTGACGTCCATTTCAAAATGGCGGCGCCCATATAGACGTCATTTAGGGTTCGTCTCACAATTAGTGTGAAATATACTCGGTAATTATAAAAAAATATTATCCTTATTCACTTACTGGTCAATAGCTAAAGGTTATCATTAAATGAAAAATGACAACAAAGTTGGAGTCAAAAAGGCAATTTTACTAGCAAACCATTATTTAAAATAATCAAAATCATTTGAAGTGAAAATATCAGTAAGGTTTATAAATTCTAACACACAAAGATTTAATTAGTTACCATGATACAATGTCGTATTTCATATTTTTTTAAGAAAGTGATTTGATTATAGCTTTTCAATCAAGCGCGTATCTTGAATACCGCAACGCGTCGTAGGGGAGCGGGAATACCAGCTAGAAGACTATAAAAATGGTTCTTCGTTAATCAATGTTTAATTTAAATAATTCTGTAGTTGTCTGAATTCTGTCCATTAGTGTGCATCACGTCTATTCAAAAATTAATAAATTGACCACGTTCGATGGGATACAAAAATATGTTACCCTTCTTATTTCGGGTGCGATGTTCGTGCGCTAAAACTTTCCGTAGGTTTCAACTTTCACAAAAAAACGCCAACAAATACTACATTATCATGCAAATCTGACAAAAAAATATTAAGAAAACTGATTCACTATACGTTCAGCATTGGTTTGCTTGTTACCACAGTGTCTACTTTAACTAACTCTGTCGCTAACGGGAGAACACAGACTCACGTTCGGGGAAGATGTAAATTATAAGAATATAATATCATGCTTTCTAATTTAAGCAATCACACGTAGGCCAATTCACTTTAAGCTCGTTAATACATGTTTAACTTTCCGTCTCGCAATTCAACAAAATGTCCAGAAATACCGGCAGTGATTTGATATTATTAAGAGAAAGTTTGAATCGGAGTGTTCAATAAGCGACAATAAGTGTATTTTTTTGTAGACACAAAATGTTACATTATATGTTAGTGTTCATCCGTGCTGTTCTACAGAAATTAGATACTTTGACGGGAGCTATAGCGACAGGAGAATGTTTCTAATTTCTATAGAACAGCTAAAGATGAACACTAACATATTAATTTAGTGTCAAGCTTTATTTGGCCCTTGATTACGTCACTACACGGTACTATGAAGCACTATGAAAAATAGAAGTCGACTATGAACGGATTTCAATATAGTATCGACTTTTTTTCTTCTATGAAAATTAACACACATAATTTTTAGCTCGACTATACGAAGTATATGGAGAGCTGTCCTACTCGCCCCGGCGTCGGCGTCCGCGTCCAGATTTTAGATTAAAGTTTTGGTGCAGTAAAATATTTTTCACTATAACTTTGTCATTTCTTAAGGTATCAACTTCAAACTTCAAATATATGTTCCTTATCATCAACCACATCTTATGTGACAAGGTTCATAACTCTAGCACCAATATTTTCAGATTTATCTCCCCTTGAACTTAGAATTTTCCTTAAAAAATACTATTTTTTACTGTTACTTCTTTATTTCTTAAGGGATCAACCTCATACTTCAAATATATGTACCTTATCAACATTCTCATCTTATGGGACAAGGTTCATAACTCTAGCACCAATATTTTCAGATTTATCTCCCCTTGAACTTAGAATTTTCCTCAAAAAATGCTATTTCTTACTGTTACTTCTTTATTTCTTAAGGGATCAACCTCATACTTCAAATATATTTACGTTATCATCATCCCCATCTTATGTGACAAGGTTCATAACTCTAGCACCAATATTTTCAGATTTATCTCCCTTTGAACTTAGAATTTTCCATAAAAAATATTATTTTTTACTGTTACTTATTTATTTCTAAAGGGATCAACTTCATACTTCAAATATATTTACGTTATCATCATCCACATCTTATGTGACAAGGTTTATAACTCTAGCACCAATATTGCAAGAATTATCTCCCCATAAACTTAGATTTTTTACTAGAAAAATGTTATTTTTTATTATAACTTTTTTATTTTTAAAGGTATCTACCTCAAACTTCAAATACTTATTCCTTATCATCAATTACATTTTATGTGACAATGTTCATAACTCTTGAAGCAATATTTACAGATTTATCTCTCTTTGAACTTAGGATTTTCTTTAAGAAATACAATAACTTCTTTACTTTTTAAGGTATCTACTTCAAACTTCAAACATATATTTCTTATCATTACACAAATGTTGTGTGACAAGGTCCATAACTCTAGCATGACTATTTCTAGAATTATTCCCCTTGATCTTGGAATTTATGTTAACAAATGTTATTTTTTTACTATAACTTAATACATTATTATACATAATTGATTTTTCTTTCATAGTTTTGTCCTCCTTACTGCGTCCAGTATTTTATTAGTCGAGCTTCGCTGTCTCCTGTGACAGCTCTTGTTAAGAAATACAGCGTTTTCATTGGATGACAAATAAAGCTGGACACTAAATAATTATTTTGTTTATATGAAGGTAGATCGAGTCAAAGAGAAACATCGAGTGACGTTCTCAATAATTTTAGCCTTCCTTAAATTTGAAAATATTCAGTGTTTTACAAAAACAATAGATCTAAAATCTAGCATATTTTTCGCAGGAGAAAAATACCACGTATTGTATATTTTGTAGCTAAAAGAGTAAGATTTACAGAAGTCTTGAATAACGATAAATATGTAGGGAAACTATTTCTGAGAAATATAAAAAATGTTCAAAAACATAAAATCAAAACAAATTTTATATGTAGTTAATGAAAGAAGTATTGTACTGTTGAAGATTCATGTCATTTTAAGTGTGTTTAAAATTATTTTTAAATGTTAGAAATCTATCAAAAGTTTTATATTATTAATATATGAATTGAACGTGGAATTTGCAAAATCTGGGTTTACAAAAATTATTTTAAATGCCATCAAGACAAATTTATCTCAACGCTTAAAATTATCTGTTTGAGGTTACATATGCCTAACCGCCCTCTGTCAATGCCGCAACTGTAATCATCCATAAAAAGCGCGAGGCATTTTTGTTTCGTCATATATTTCGTCAATTGTTGTTGACGTAATAATTTTTTATGCCACCGCAGCATCTGCGATGCGGTGGCATATAGCGATTCACCTGTGTGTGTGTGTGTTTGTGTGTGTGTTTGTGTGTGTGTTATATAGATTATAGAGTGAACTTAAAAAATCTTCTTGTGAAAAACCACTAGTCCAATTTCAACCAAACTTGGCAGGATTGTTCCTTGGGTGAAGGGCTTCCAAAGTTGTTCAAAGAATTTCATTCCATGCAGAAATCTGGTTGCCATGGCAACCAAAAGGAATTATAAGAATAAATTTAAAAAATCTTCTTGTAAAAACCCAAAAGGCCTAGAGCTTAGATATTTTGCATAAGGCATCGTCTGGTAGACCCTTACCAAGATTGTTCAAATTATAGCCCTTGGGTCAAAATCGGCCCCGCCCCGGGGTCATTGATTTTCACTATATGTACATATAGTAAAAACTTAAAACACCTTCTTGTAAAGACCCAAAAGGCCTAGAGCTTATATATTTTGCATTAACATTGTCTGGTAAACCTCTACCCAGATTGTTCAAATCATAGCCCTGGGGTCAAAATCGGCCCCGCCCGGAGGTCATTGGTTTTCCTTATATGTATATAGTAAAAACTTATAGTAAAAACTTCAAAAAAAATTCTTCTAGCAATTGACAAATGCTAGAGGTTAGATATTTTGCTTGAAACATTGTGTAGTAAACCTCTAGCAAGATTGTTCAAATTATAGCCCTGGGGTCAAAATTGCCCCCACCCTTGGGGTCATTGATTTCAATATATACATATAGTAAAAAATAAATAAATCTTATTGTCTGAAGGTACAAGGCTTAGAGCTTTAATATTTGTTAAATAATATCATCTAAAGGTACTCTACAAAGTTATTCAAAATTTGCCTCTTGTGTCAAAATTAGCTCCGCCCCCGGTGGCCATAGGTTTTCCTTATATGTATATAGTAAAAACTTAAAAATCATCTTCTCTAAATTTACAAAGGCTAGAGTTAAGATATTTTGCATGAAACATTGTGTAGTGAACCTCTTGCAAGATTGTTCAAATTATAGCCCTGGGGTCAAAATTGGCCCCACCCCTGGGGTCATTGATTTTCATTATGTACATATAGTGAAAAAATGAAAAATATTTTTGTCTGAAAGTACAAGGCATAGAGCTTTGATGTTTGATATATAATATCATTTATAGGTCCTCTACCAAAGTTGTTCAAAATTTTCCCCTGGTGTCAAAATTGGCCCTGCCCGGGGGCAGTGATTCTCATTATGTACACATAGTAAAAACAGAAATAAAACAAATGTTTTCTGAATGGGAGAAAGCTATAGCTTAGATATTTGACTTGAAATGTTATTTGGTGGACCTGTATCAAAATTGTTTTGAATTAAACCCTTGGGTCAAAATTATGCCTTGCCCAAGGGGACAGTGACCTACTTTCTTGTCCTTTGATGTACAGCAATGACATTTTGACCACGTGCACAGTTTTAGTTGTAAAATTGAACTTTGATATCAGGTGACCTAGATTTTGATGATGTGACCTACTTTCTTGTCCTTTGATGTACAGCTATGAAATTTGAACCATGCGGTGGCATAGCATTTTTCTCAAATGCAATCTTGTTTTTCGTCAGGAATCCATAAGCATTTTGATGTAGACAACTAAAATTTATGGGCCGTTCTTGAATTATGGATTTGGAACATGCTGAATTATGATGTGTTTCATTTGCATATTTCATTTGCTAACCCAGATAACTCCACAAATTGAAGAATGTTTTAATAATGAGACGGATTATCAGTTTAAAAAATCTGGATCATCAAAAGTGTAGGAGTCATGACTCATGTCATTAAGGATTTTTGAAGTCAAAAAGTGGGATCTACGGAACTGGATAGAAACTGGCAATGAAGGAATCTTCATATGCGAATTTGTCGTGACGTTTATAAAGTTAATCGGATTCTATTAAGTAAGTGCAATTTCTAGATCTACTCCATGTGACTCGGTGTTCTTGTTGCTTATTTTTCATTTTTTAAAGTTTTCCATCATGCATTGCAACTAAACCGTTACATCTTGTAGATCCAGCTTTGTAAAATAATCATGAAACGACCCCGAGAACCTCATGTATATATTAGAAACATGACACGTGCTTTCTCCCGTTCATCTTCAAATGAATAGTACTTCGGCAATGGCTACGGAAAATAAACAACAGAGATTTTCCATAGAGAAATCAAAATTTGCTTTCACAAGAAAAGTAGACACTTTAGAGTAAAATCCTGAAAAATCTCGAGGGTGACTTTTTTTTAGTTTACAAAAATGTTTTACTTTTTATTCAACATCGTTTTGTTAATTCATACCAGGCAAAAGTTCATTTCCATTTTTAATGGGACAGACTATAGGCTTCATGATTGTTAACTATCGCAATATTTTATGATTAGGATTCAGGTTGATATGGACTTAATTTTGTGAGCAATTGCCTTAAGTGTTTAAGCAGATGATTTATTTGTGACTTGATAAACTACATGTAGCAGTACTTGTTGATTACCATATGCTTGAAGATACTAAATTTAAAAAAAAATGTTATTTTTACAATGTAAGAGGACTAATCATTAATAGTGAAGAAAAAAGGGTTTCCGGTTTGAATTGTGTACATATTTTTCACCCTGTATCAGTTAACATTTGATGTCTAGCAGGGGATCCTGATTAATTTGCTGATTTGATTTTGAAGTTGATTTTGAAGTGTAGTTGCTTCCCTAGAGTAATTTGAGGACAGATTTCATATAAAATGAGGGAATATGTCACAGAAGAGAACTGATTATCTATATGGGAAAAAATATATACATGTATAAGTGACCAAGTAAATCAGTTGGTAGTGTTACAGAATAGTTTTTCTATGGGTACTGGGTGCAAGTCTGAGTTAGACTAAATACTTCCCACCGAGTGACATTTATGTAAGATTGTTCTTTTACTTCACCATGTTAAAGCTTTGCAATAATGTTGACTTGTGTAAGCTACAAGTATGCATCCTAGTGGCCAGCATAGATTTAAATCTTCTAAAGCCCGGATTTAAATACAGGTTGTTAACCTTATCCCTAGATCCTTTAGATGCTTGTTACAATGACTTGTTTAAGCTGCTAGTATAGAGCCAGGCCAGCCAGCACCAACATTTAGTATCACCTTATTGTTGTAATGAATAGGTTGAAATTTAAACAAGGGCAAGAGTATCATACAAACTTAACATGGTAAAGGTTAACCAAAGGAAAAGAGATAAAAGTTATTATTCAACTTATATTGAAAGGTTTGTTAATTTCAATTTTATAGTAAAGTTTTCATCCCGGAACACTTACTGACTTTCATAATGTAAATGTTTTCTTTGTATTCAGGTCTGATTCAGTTGCGTAATGAAATGGCGTATTACATATCTAGACAAGTGATAAAATCAACAGAAGACAGTGAGCCGAAAACATTTACTCTTGGCAGGTTGCCAGATCCCATTTCAAATATCCGAGCCTGTCAGAAATGTCCTCAACTAATAAATTGCTCCATTTATCAGAGGTATACTTAGTTAAATCAATATGGATTAAAAACTAACTAATTTCAAAATAAAGACTTTTCTGTAACATGCTATCATTTAACAGTTTTCATAATGCCTGTTTTAGTACATTTTTGCCATGTGAGGTTGTTAAGGTAGGAATTGAGAGATTGGCCCCGCCCGGGGGTCATTGATTTTCCTTATTTGTATATAGTAAAAAACTTAAAAAATCATCTTTTAAAAAACCCAAATAGCTAGAGCTTAGATATTAAGCATGAAACATCCTCTAGTGGTTGTCTACCAAGTTTCTTCAAATAAAACCCCTGGGGTAAAAATTGGCTCTGCCCCAGGGGGTCATTGATTTTTCTTATTTGTATATAGTAAAAACTTAAAAAATCCTCTTTTAAAAAATCAAAATAGCTAGAGCTTAGATATTAAGCATGAAACATCCTCTAGTGGTTGTCTACCAAGTTTGTTCAAATAAAAGCCCTGGGGTCAAAACTGGCCCTGCCCCATGGAGTCATTGTTTTTCCCTTTTTTGATAAAAACTTAAAAAAAATTCTGTAAAAAAACCCCAAAGAGATAGAGCTAAGATATTTAACATGAAACATCTTCTAATGGGTGTCTACCAAGTTTGTTCAAATAAGAGCCCTTTGGTTAAAATTTGCCCCGCCCCAGGAGGTCATTGATTTTCCTTATATGTGTATATTAAAAACTTAAAAGATCTTATAAAAAACCCAAAGAGCTAGAGTTTAAATACTAAGCATGAAATATCTTCTAGTGAGTGTCTACCAGGTTTGTTCAAATACAAGCCCTGGAGTCAAAATTGGCCCCTCCGAGGGGTGGGGGTCATTGTTTTTCCTTATATGTATATAGTAAAAACTTAAAAAATCTTCTTATTAAAACCCCAAAGAGCTAGAGCTTAGACTGTTATTTATCATGAAACGTCTTCTAATGGGTGTCTACCAAGTTTGTTCAAATAAAAGCCTCTGGTTTAAAATTGGCCTTGGTCCAGGGGCCTATATACAGGTGAGCAATTTCAGGGCCATCATGGCCCTCTTGTTTTCGTTTTTTTGTTTTTTCAATTTTTTGTTTTTTGCTTTTATAGAAAAGTAGAAGGAAGACAAAGTGATTCTAGTGGAATGTCGGGATTGGTTGATGAAACTTTGGGACATTTAACTTCGGATCACATGACATATTTCATCCAATGGTGTCTCATGTTAGATTTAGAATCTCAACTTGGCCAATCAAAGAAGACGTTAGCAGATATATGGTGCAAAAGCTCGGTAAAACGGTATGACTTTTTAAGTAAAAATACATATAGGATTATTTCTTACATGCATTCTTCCATAAAAAATGTTTAAGTTTTTGTTCATCAGATTGAATTTTAATGAAAAAATCTGTAATGTTATAGGCTGGTCCTGCGATACAGGAATATATTTTGATATGAACACTACTTGGGGAAACTATATTAAACAAGCACCCTGGCAAATTTAATACGAGTTTTCAAGATGTGTGCAAGTCAAAATATATCCTGTTTTAAATAGAACAATGTTAAAGGAGTATGAAGTTCTACCAGACTTTCAATGTTAAATGAATAATTTAAACAATTTCCAAATTATATTGATGCAAAATATGGA